>NW_008339767.1:3051128-3100384 GCF_000622305.1 Nannospalax galili | reverse complement strand
GTCTCCCTGTAGCCCCAGCTGTCCTGGAACTCACTATGTACACCAGGCAGGCCTTGAACTCACAGAGATCCCCCTGCCTCTGTCTCTCGAGTGCTGGGATTAAAGGTGTGCACCACCACACCCGGCTCATTATATATTTTTTTTAATTCACATTTTTGGTTGATGGTTGCAGTGTTATTTTCTCTATTTCTTTAGCCTTATTGTGTATTCTCAGTAACAATATAAGATCGTTACTGGGTCCTCTCAGTGTACAAATATTGTTCAGTTTATTATAGTTTCTATTTCTAAGTCTATTCTGAGGTCTTTGGGAGAGGCTTGCACACTCCAGTCCTGGGAAGCACTTCAGAATTTTTAGGTGATATATTGTGATTTTTCCTTAAACTCTTTAGCAGGGAGTGGTAGCATTGCTGGCACTGACCACATTTAAAGTTCATCTTACTGTCGTATTGAGTTTTAAAATCTTGAATAATGTTGTCATAAGAGATCAGCTTCCCAGAACACATTCTTGGAGATTAAGACAGTGTGATAACTTGGAATTAGAAGCATAGCAATAATGTCCTAGAAGCCAGTTCTTTTTCATTGTGATTGCCTAGTACTGTAAGGACTCTCTCCCTTGTCTGTTTTTAATGTTCTTCCTTGAGGGCAATCAGGTCTTATATTTCTTCATATTTCTCCCCAAGGAGACACCCCCAGCAGCCACTGTAAGAGTGTAAAATACAAAAATCAGGGGCTGGAGAGATGGCTCAGCGGTTAAGAACACTCATTGTTCTTTCAGAAGACCTGGGTTTGAATCCCAGCACCCACATGGCAGCTAACAACTGTTCTAACTTCAGTTCCAGGGGATCCAACAGCCTCTTTTGTCTTCTGCGGGCATTGCATGACACGGGTTCACTCACCTACATGCAGGCAGTACACGCATACACATAAAAATAAATAAAATATTTAAAAAAATCAAATATTTCCTTTTAAGGCAAGATTTTGCAATTGCTTATTTGTGAGGCAGTCATTTTTTCTTCCCATGATCAGTGTGGTGGTCACTATCAGTTTCAGAGCCATGGAGCGATCTTCTAGCTGGCTAAAGGTTGCATGTTTCATTCCTATTCAGCATAACAGGCAGTGCTTTCCCTTTCATTTTTAATTTAAAATTGAAGTAACTTTATGTTACTCATTATTAGGAACAAAATAACTCTACCACCAGCAGTGCTGTGCTAGAAAAAACAATTTTCCCATATTATCTCCTTTTCTGATGCTACATTTAAAAGTTGACTTACCACAAAAATGACTTGTGAGAATCTGAAGGTATTCATCTTAATCACCCCTCCTAAATGTTCAGAAAAATGTATTTAATAAAAATCAAATGTCTTAAAAAATTATCTTTTCTTTTTTTTCCCCCCCTTGGGTCAAATGACTCAACCACAAAGCCAGAGGTTTATTAGCTACTGTTGTCTTTGTAGGTCCAGTATTGTTTTGCGGCCATGTAAGAGAAAGATACTGTTTTTGATTTCCTATCCCTCTGGCATTACTGTTACATCCTGTTATGTGAAAATTGAGAAGAGATAGCTATTATTAAAGATCTTATCTTAAGCGTTTATAATAAACTAGATGTGTTTAGCAGCACGACAGCATTTAGTTTTTATTTTAAAGAGAAAATTTATATATTTATTGTAACTAATTCATAAAACAGTAGAAAAAAAGTAGGTAATTTGTCTGATGTCTATTTGGAAAGCATGTTATTTGCTTTTAGGTACTAAGAAGTATAGAGAGACTTAGTTCCAGAGGGTTTCTTTTTTTTTTTTTTTTTTGTCTCGGTCTTTTTGAGACAGGGTCTCTCTGTAGCCCTAGCTGGCCTTGAACTCACAGAGATCCATCTGCCTCTGCCTCCGGAGTGCTGGGATTAAAGGTGTGCACTACCACGCCCGGCAATTGTCTAAATTTTTATAGTGAAGTATATACCATTAAATATCTTGAATATTACACTCCTGTCTTCGCTTGTTTATTGCTTTGAGCATTGATTCAATGGTGCCCATGCTTGTTAACCATTTTCCTAGCAGCTATAGAGCTTGGCACAAAACAGCACAAGGTAAACGTTTCATCAATGCGTGAATGTTGGATCCTGTAGGGAGGTAGTACTGAGGAAACTGAGACCCAGAGAGGTAGAACCTGGGCTCAAGAATGCAGCAGCAACCTATTTTGATCTCGCTTTTGACCTCCAGATGCCTCTCTGCCCCTTTTGGCAGGGACTTACTCTTCGGAGAGACCCCTGAACCAAGGGAGATGCCTCCTAGTTGCAGCAGCACTTCCCCCACGCCTCGCTGGCCACGCTCCAGGATCTCTCGGGCTCCAGGCCTGATCCGGGGGCCATGGGGAGGGTTGGAGTCCAGGTCGCGATCCGAAGTCAGCAGGTCCAGCTTCAGCGAGTTTCCCTGGAGGCGCCCCTGGGCTGAGGACCCAGCGGAGAGCCAACTCAATGATAGGGCGGAGTCCTCGCTCCGCCAGGGCACCCCGCAACTCAGGTCTTTTTGAGACAGGGTCTCTCTGTAGCCCTAGCTGGCCTGGAACTCACTATGTAGACCAGGCTGGCCTTGAACTCACTGAGATCCACCTGCCTCTGCCTCCCAAGTGCTGGAATTAAAGGTGTGCGCCACCGCGTGTTTCCTCTTTTGTACATATTATATGTTTAAGTTCTGCAGTTTGCTTTTCATTAATTTTTATGATAATAAAGACAGATATGGGGCTTGAGATGGCTCAGCAGTTAAGAACACTAGCTAGTCTTGCAGAAGACCTGGCTTCAAATCCCAGCACCCACATTGTGGCTAGCAACTGTCTATAACTCCAGTTCCAAGGGATTCAACACCTTCTGTCCTCCGCAGGCACTGCATGACACAGGTGCACTTATATACATGCAGACGTAACACTCACACATTAAAGAAAACCAGACAGTTCTATAAAAGAATTTAGGGTCTTTGCAAGACAAACTAGTATATTGGCTTTACCTAGAATAAAAATATGTTCATATTTTTTTTTGTTATATAACATTTAAAAATTTGGTAAATCTAATATTTTATGCTTCATGAAGTTTTCAAGCTTGTTTAATAAAGTACTAAATATTTGCTAATGGGTTACTGGAAAACTTCTAAAACTAGACATTAATGTTTTTGTCAGGAGGTAATTGATACCTATTCTAGTATTTTCTATAAATCCCCTATTTTGTATTACAGATCATCACAAGACAAAAGAACACTTCTTGTCAATTGTCAGAATAAGAGTCTTTCACAGTCTTTTGAAAATCTTCTTGATGAACCAGCATATGGCTTAATACAAGTATGTTTCCTAAATATATCCTCTATTTAAATAGCATCTTGACTCCATTATTTATATGTCCCCTTCCTCTTGCTTTTTCAAAGAGAGTACAGAATGAGGCAGGTATATATGTGCAATCTTTATAAAACTATACTCTGTAGTTTTATAAAAGTAATAACATCACATGGTCTGTATTACTTGGAAAACCTCAAAACTTCCTTGATCCTTAATTAGTCTGAAGCCAGGTCTTTATCATAATGCTGAAATAGGAGAACAGTAGATTTTAATAATTTTCATTTTAGGTGAAGAATTACAGAGGAAGCTACGTAAATTGATTAATGATCAGTTCAGGGAAAAAAATTGGACCTGTATTATTTTTTTTAATATTTATTATTTTTATTTTATGTGTATGAGTGTATTGCCTGCATGTAGGTAAGTGCACTCATGTCGTGCAGTGCCTGTGGAGGACAGAAGAGGCTGTCGGATCCCCTGGAACTGGAGTTACAGACAGTTGTTAGCTGCCAAGTGGGTGCTGGGATTTGAACCCGGGTCTTCTGCAAGAACAACCAGTGTTCTTAACTGCTGAGCCATCTCTCGAGCCCCATGGACCTGAATTTTTTATCTCCCATTTTAATAGGTTTTGAGACTAGGGTATGTCTGACTCCTTTGAATGTGCTTGACTGAATATATTGCCAAGAATGCACTGAGCATGTACAGAATTTTAGTCAGCTTACCATATAAACTATGGAGATAGTTGTTTTTATTCACTTCTTCATGTAGCAAATGCTCAGTGCTTACATTTCTGCCACTTTTTCTTGGCTTTGGAGCTGTAAAGATTAACAACATAAAATGGAAACTTAGGAAGAAGGACAAGAGGGCTCAGCACTCTAAAAAGTGAGGAAGCAATTCTTCTGAGAATAATTATTTAATAAGTACCTATTTTTGGTAAATATAAATGGGCAGGTGCTTTGGGCTTTGAAGTAACCCTAGGACTTAACAGTTGAAATGCTGTTTGCTATTTTTTGGGACAGTTCTTTCCCAGAAGAAATTATTCTTGTTAGAATGATTTGTAGATTAGAATATCAGCTCTTATTTAAATATTATGAGCTTTCAAGTTTAACTATCAAATATTTTGTGTTAGTTGGTAGTACACATTTTAAGAAATACATATTATTTTTTTTTGTGAAGGTAGGCCTGCTAGACAGAAGAAAGCTGTTGTGGGCCATTCACCACTGGAAAGTAAGCACTGTATACATTCTGATGTATGCAGATTGAAGGAAGCCTGCAAAGCATTTGTTTATCTGCAATTCAATCAGTAGCATTAACTTGTCATTTATTATGCTATTTTAACCAAATGAAAAGGTTGGTTTAAATTTAAATTTTTCTTTGTAGAAAAATTAAGATAATCTTAGAATACTCTGTTGTAGTTCTGATTTCCCTCTTTTTAAAAGCTTTGCTTTTTTGCTACTCAGAGGATACTTTTATTCCTTATTCAAATTAATAATGCTAATTATTTTCCTTTCTGCTACATAGAAAATTAAAAAGGATCCTTATACAGCAACTATGGTAGGATTTTCGAAAGTTACAAACTACATTTTTGATAGTTTGAGAGGCAGTGATCCCTCTACACATCAACGACCACCTTCAGAAATGGCTGATTTTCTTAGTGATGCGATTCCAGGTCTGAAGATAAATCAGCAGGAGGAACCAGGATTTGAAGTCATCACAAGAGTGAGTGGAGAGTTGTGGGACCAGAGTTCCTAATTTGTTAATAGGAGAATGGACTGAATACTACAAATACAGAAAAATTAATTTTGATGACACCCGCTTTACTGTTACCTATTTGTAACAGTTTTTTCTGACTGATAATATATGTGACAGTACCATTCTGCCACTAAATTCTTGGTTTATTTTCTCTTATACTGTTTCTTAATGTTTATCTCCTTTGGTTACTTTCTCTCAGTAATGAATAGATTGTTTTGTGGAGCGTAGAGAAGGGAATGATCACTGTGTCTGTGTGTTGTCTCTTTACTTTTGTTCATAGTTTGCCTGTTTCCTCTGTAGGTGTCAGAGGCAGATAGTCATGACACTCCTTTAGGGCTTCTGTTCTCGATATGAATCTTTTTAAGTAAGATGGATTTGGGCCTGAATTATGGTAAATTTTTATATAATGTTCAACAAGGCTTTTGAATTTGCTGCAATTCTAGGCTTGCTCATAGTTAGAAAATTATAAATATCTAAGTTGTAGTACTTAATTAAAGGTTTTAATCATTAAATGGTATTTTTAAATAACCACCATCTGTTAATTGAATGAAAGCAGTAGATATTGCCAAGTGGAATTAGTGGATCATGAATCAGGTCTGAGAATTTCAAACTTTAGTTTGGAAGAAAAGCTAATTATAGATTATGATTGATGGAGCAATTATATATTGTCTCTTTTTAATAATATGCCGTTTGATTTGAAGGGTCTCGTAGAATTTGTGTTAAATGTTTTGTACTTAATTGAATATCTAAATAGCAAAGACTTTTCTTTAAATGACAAATATTTTTATTTTTCATATTTTAAAAAATGTTATTTTTATTTTATGTGTATGAATATTGCCTGCATGTGTGCATCTGTGTCATGCAGTGCCCGCGGATGTCAGAAGAAGGTGTCAGATCTGCTGGAACTGGAGCTACAGATGTTGTTAACCACCATGTGGGTGCTGGGAATTGAACCTGGGTCCTCTGCAAGAGCAGTCAGTGCCCCTAACTGCTGAGCCATCTCTCCAGCCCCCAAATGACAAATACTTTTAGTCTATGGACTCTCTGAATTTGCAGCTCAGTCATTTATGTTTTATAGGAGGAAGTATATGCAGTGCCTGCTAATCGAGCTCATTAACTAAACATTGGAAAACAAGGAAACATATTGGGAGTATTAGAACTCACATCTGAAAAGTAACAGTTTCAAGCTAGTTTCCACATGCCTTGATTTCATGTCACTGATTTGAGAAGTACTTGTATTGTTTCTCTTATTGTAGATTGATTTGGGAGAACGACCTGCCGTTCAGAGGAGAGAGCCAGTATCACTGGAAGAATGGACCAAGAACATTGATTCTGAAGGAAGAATTTTAAATGTTGATAATATGAAGCAGATGATATTCAGAGGGGTAATTTAAGCCCTCTAATACTGAAAATACTATAAACTGCCAGCATTCAGTGGTTGTTCTTTGTTTTCTTTTAGAGGAATATGTCTTAAAATTTCTATATTGGGTGGAAGATTAAGGTGCTTACTGTGTCCGTGGTATTGAGTACAGAGATGTTGGGAAGCTTAGGGGAAGTTAATCTTTCTTTGAGTTCTGTGGGTTAGGTGCAGAAGGTTTGTGCCAGTAGCATTTACCTTACCCAGTAAGGTTGAACTTAGAAAGACTTATCAGCCCCACTGTCTACCATACAGTCTATTGATATTTTGTATTATTTAGGCATCCTAAATAATATATCTTATATGCTTATATCTCCAGTATCTGGATATAGAAAACAAGACAGTAGTCATTGAATTGAATTTTTTTGGCGTATAAAACTTAAGTACAGCCAGGTCCATGTGGTGGCGCATGCCTTTGATCCTGGTGCTTGGGAGGCAGGGGCAGGCTAATCTCCGTGAGTTTGAGGCCAGCCTGGTCTACATAATGAGTTCCAGGCTGGCTGGGGCTACAGGAAGATCCTGTCTCAAAAAGATAAAAAAAAAAACAAAAATCAAAAAACAACCAAATAACAACAACAAAACAATCCCCCCCCAAACCATAAGTGTTCTCCCATTTATGTTCAGGTTTTGTGAATTTATGGTATTCTATTCAGTTTTTAAAAAACAAATGTGATTAATATGAATACTTTTTTTCAGGGTCTTAGTCATTCATTAAGAAAGCAAGCATGGAAATTTCTTCTGGGTTATTTTCCTTGGGATAGTACCAAAGAGGAAAGAACGCAGTTACAAAAACAAAAAACGTAAGTAAATGGTGTTTTTGTGTGCTTATCAAAGAAATGCAAGTAAACCAGACATTTAAATTATGGCTTCTGTATAGGGATTTGGAATAGACCCGGTAATTGGAAAATAATTTCATTTCATTATTTTAAGTTTAAAATTATAAGTTCTGTAATTATTTCAAATAAGAAACTCTAGAAGGGCCTTGTTTCACTTATGTGTGTGAATGTGTAAAAATATGGTAGAATATTCTAGTCCCTTGTGCTAGTTTTGTATAAGCCTTTGTATACTTAAAAGACCAGTATTTAGATGTACACTAAAATATTTGTCTTGATTCATTTTTTAAAAAAATATTTTTATTTTATGTGTATGAGTGTTATGCCTGCACATAAGTAAGTGCATCCGTGTCATGTAATGCCTGTGGAGGACAGAAGAGGCTGTCAAATCCCCTGGGACTGGAGTTATGGACAGTTGTTAGCTGCCATGTGGGTGCTGGGATTTGAACCAGGTCTGCAAGAACAGTCAGTGTTCTTGACCACTGAGCTGTCTCCCCAGCCCGATGATTCATTTTTATAATTATGAAGTTATAGAATTGTGTCAAAAGAAGTGTATTTACTATTTAGATGACCTTAAAGTTATTTTCCTGGTGCTCATACTCTGGTCACACTGAAGAGTGTTTCTGTTTTATTTCTTACACTTGAAGAGAAGGGTAGCCAACTTTCCAGGTGTATTTCTTGTTCCTGGTTTCAGTCTAGCCTTTGATTTAAAACTGTTGTCAATCATTATGTACATATCTAAAGCCTTTATCTGTTTCAGTCCTTCTTATATATTTTTAAATTAACAATTTTTTTTGCAGTAAACTGGAAGCAAAACAACTTGTAAAGTTATGTTTTAAAAAAGTCATTTGGATTTATAATTATTCAGAAACTTTGTTGAGTAAAATATTTAATAACAAGTAAATTTAGAAATTATTTCAAGAATTGAGGTTTTCTTTAAAAGCATACCTAAAATGTAATAGTTAAGTTTATTACATAAATTTTACTTTGTTTTCACTCATCTGACTTTAAACATGTCACTGTCATATTTATAAACTTAAATGCCATTAACCTCATACTTTTATATAGTCTGTGTGGAATGTTAAAACTGTTAACAGTGTTAAAATTGTTAAAAATCAAGTTTCAAATAGGTTCCTTCCATATAAAATTGTTTTCTATAGTGATGAATACTTCAGGATGAAACTGCAGTGGAAATCTGTCAGCGAGGAACAAGAGAAGAGAAATTCAAGGTTAAGAGATTATAGAAGTCTTATCGGTAATTTTTTCTTAATAACTTTGGAAATGCAAAAGGTTATACATTGGATTTATTTGATAAAAGAAGCTAAGATCCATGATCATAGTATTAGAACTCAAAAGAGAATCCAAATTGGAAAGTACATGAGAATGTGCATTTATGTTGTTGTTTCCACTTCTAGTAGGTATATGAATTCAGCCATTGTATAAGCAGCAGTGTCCTTACTTCCACTTCCAAAATGTGAATTAAGAAAAGATGATTTGTGTGTTTATTCCATCTTAAAAGATCTACCATTTTTATATTCACTATGAAAGCTATGTGTTTATTATGGCAAAATTAGAAACTATAGGTGAACAAAAAGAAAATAAAAATTTTGTTTCTCTTATCTGGGGATAGTTATAGATACTAGTCTTTTTTTTTTTTTATACCACTAGATCTTCTATAAACTGCATATATTTCATTTTTTAATTGAACAATTCCAAAGAGAAAACTTTTGAACTTGAACATAGGATGTTTACTAGGGAATAACCATTCTCTAAGAAAAGAG
This sequence comes from Nannospalax galili, assembly GCF_000622305.1. Classification (NCBI taxonomy): domain Eukaryota; kingdom Metazoa; phylum Chordata; class Mammalia; order Rodentia; family Spalacidae; genus Nannospalax; species Nannospalax galili. The sequence continues at coordinate 3,091,289 of NW_008339767.1, read as the reverse complement.
ATTGGTTGAGAAAGTTTTTAGTATGAGACCATTAGACTTTATTCCAAACACTTAGTAGTGGGTTATCTGGCTCCTATGGTAAAGATCAAGTGTAAGTTATTGAGGGCTGCATAGTTAGTGCTGTACATGCAAGTTTCAGTTTATAATTTGTTCTATAGCTGAGAAAACTGAGCACTGAGCACATGCACATAGATGACCTGTCGAGTGTCAATGGTTAGTGTGCAGGGTCCAGATGTAGTAATCTTTAACTCTCATTGCACTGCATTTATATAATTTTTACATAGTAGTAGAGCTTAGTTTTTTAAAAAATATTTATTATTTTTATTTTATGTGTATGAGTGTTATGCTTGCATGTAAGTAAGTACACCTGTGTTGTGCAATGCTTGTGGAGGACAGAAGAGGCTGTCGGATCCCCCTGGAACTGGAGTTATGGACAGTTGTTAGCTGCCATGTGGGTGCTGGGATTCGAATCTGGGTCTTCTGCAAGAATAGTCAGTGTTCTTAACCGTTGAGCCATCTCTCCAGCCCCTGAACTTAGTTTTGATATTGAATTGGTATTTGGATATCTATAGGGTCATAAATACAGAAGATGTATTGTTACCTCTACTCTAGCCACTGCCACCCACCCATGGAAGAGAGAATTGTTTAATTTTGCTGGATATGGTTGTGTTCACTTGTATCCATTCTTTAGGGAGGCTAAGGCAGACAAATTGAAGAACTAGAAGCCCAAACTGCACTACAAAGAGAAAGTATACCAGGCCAGCCAGAGTTATGTAGCAAGACTGTCTCAAAAAATAAAAACTCCTCTAAATTATATTTGGAAAGTTCAGCATAATTATGATTCATTAACTTTTGTGATATGAAATACTGGCAGTCATTTTAACCCCCCCAAAGTAACTTATACTACATAACTGTCCTTACTCTGGTTAAGGCAAATGGTTGGAGATCCTGAGTCGGGGTTGTCTAAAGTGTCCACCTGAAGGCATCTGCTGTTTCTCGTTTCAGTAGAAAAAATGGTGATGGATTATGCCCCCCCCACCCCCTGGTCAGTTGCTTGGACATGAAATATCCAAGATAGAAGGGACACTAGAAGGCAACTGATTCGGTAGTTTTAAAACTTATTATTTTACATGTATGAACGTATTGCCTGTATACATGTAAGTTATGCAATGCCTGCGTAAGTCAGAAGAGGGTGTCTGATCTTCTGAAACTGGAGTTGAGTTGCAGACAGTTGTTAGCTGCTGTGTGGGCGCTAGGAATTGAACCTGGGTCCTCTTCAAGAGCAGCCAGTGCTCTTAATTGCTGAGCCAGCTCTCCAGCCCCATTTTTTTGTGTGTATGAGTTTTTTGCCTGCATGTATATAAGTGCACCGTGTATGTAATGCCTGTAGAGGCCAGAAGAGGGAGTTGGATTCTCTGGAACTGTAGTTACTAGTGGTTGTTAGCTGCCATGTGGGTGCTAGGAACTGAATCCAGTTCCTCTGTAAGTGCAGCCAGTGCTCTTTAATTGCTGAACATTCTTTCCAGCCCTGATTCAGTATTTTAAGCATCCCCTTTTCCTACATGTCATACCCTTTTCCTATTACATTAAACAATAGTGATGATAACTCATCATCTCTAGATAGTTTGTCTTTTTTAAAAATAGTCTGCCCCCCCCCCAAAAAAAAGTCGGGCATGGTGGCGCCCACCTTTAATCCTAGCACTCGGGAGGCAGAGGCAGGCAGATCTCTGTGAGTTCAAGGCCTGCCTGGTCTACGTAGTTCCAGGACTGCTAGGGCTACAGGGAGACCCTGTCTCAAAAAGACCAAAAAAAAAAAAAAAAAAAAAAATAGAGTCTTCTGTAGTCTAGGCTGGCTTTGAACTCTTAATCCCTCTGTCTCCACCTCCCACCCAGTTTAAATCGCTATGATTTGAATTGAGACATACTTATATAGATTGCTCACTTTCAGAAGAAAATAAATTTGAAGCCCAGAAAAATTAGTGAATTGTTTTAAGCCATCTGTCTACATAGTTCCATGGTTCAAACTTAAACTCAGATCTAGTTCTTAATTTAAGTGGCTTAATTTTTAAAAAATTTATTTTCTTTATGTGTATAAATGTTTTGCTTGCATATATGTAGGTGCACCCATGTTGTGTACTGCCCATGGAAGACAGAAGAGGGCATTGGATCCCTTGGTACTGAAATTATGTATAGTTGTTAGCCACTGTGTAGGTGCTAGGAACCAAACCTGGATCTTCACTGTCATCTTTTCAGCCCCAAGCATTATTTTTCTATAATATTTTTTCAGAGTATTTTTAATTTTTATTTATTATTGATTTATGTGTATGGATGTATGCATGTGGTATATGTACATTCTCATGTGTGTGTGTGGAGGCCAGAGGTCAACATTGGGTATGTCTCTCCATTGCTCATGTGCAGCCAAAGTTAGAAATCACTAAATAAAGCCTGGAATTTCTGGGTCATGCTCATACACATGTGTATACACCAACATGTATGCACATGCACACACATACATACACCCCCCCCATGTGCAGGCTATAGGCCTTGTGGATTATATCAAGAGTTGGATTTGTTTTAAGTATGAGGTGAAACTATTGGAACATTTTAAGAGTTATCTTTTTTTATATTTCAATATAAATTTTTTTGCTACTGTGTGGAAATATGAGTAGGAATAAGGAAGCTAGGTAGGAAGAGGTAAATGTGTAAGCAAGAGATGTGCTAGTGGAGAGTTAGAGGATCATGTCAGATTTTGTTGATAGACTTGACACAGTTTTAGGTATATTGAATATTGAGTGAAATAAGACTCAGTTTCTTGACTTGAGAAATTGGGTGCTTAGTGGTACCAGTTACTGAAATAAGAACTAGGATCTGATGAACTAGGGGTTACACACATACACACATGCACCTTAAGCAGCTAACTTAAGTAGTTGGGAGTGATCTGTTAGATAAAGATTTGTAAATATAATAATAATTTATTTTTTAAAAATATTTTATTATTTTTATTTTGTGTGTATGAGTATTGCCTGCATGTATGCGAGTGCACCTGTGTCGTGCAGTGCTGCGGAGAGCAGAAGAGGGCTTTGGATTCTCCTGGAACTGGAGTTAAGGATGGTTTGTAGCTGCCATGTGGGTGCTGGGAACTGAACCAGGGTCCTCTGCAAGAGCAGTCAGTGCTCTTAACCGCTGTGCCATCTATCCAGCCCAAATAATTTATTTATTTTTATTTTATGTGTATGAATGTTATGCATGCGTGTAGGTAAATGCACCCGTGTTGTGCAATGCCCAAGGAGGACAGAAGAGGCTGTCGGATCCCCCCGGAACTGGAGTTACGGTCAGTTGTTAGCTGCCATGTGGGTGCTGGGATTCGAACCCGGGTCTTTTGTAAGAACAACCAGTGTTCTTAACCACTGAGCCATTTCTCCAGCCCCATGATTTGTAAACTTTGGTATTATCAACATAAATATCTAGAGGATAAATGATATTACCTAGGGTATAAAAGTGACAGTTAAGAGCCAGATGTGGTGGTGCACAACTTTAATCCCAGCACTTGGGAGGCAGAGGCAGGCAGATCTCTGTGAGCTCAAGGCCAACCTAGTCTATATAGTGAGTTCCAGACCAGCTGGGGCTACAGGGAGACCCTATCTCCAAAATCTCCACCCACCCTCCAAAAAAGTGATAGTTAAGGAGGCCCAGGAATCCCAGACTTTATTCAGAAGTTTCTAACTTTGGTTGCGTATTAGAATCGCTAGGACAGGAGGGATGTGGAGAGATGGCTCAGTGGTTAAGTGTGCTTGCTTCATTTTTAGAGGACCCAGATTCAGTTTCTAGCACTCATGAGAATTGGCCCACAACTTCCTGTGACTCCAGTTCTTTGGAATCCTATACTCTCTTCTAACCTCCTCAGATTGCACACATACAATAAAGTAAATCTAAAAAAAAAAATCACTAGTCGATCTTTTAGGATCACATATTAAGCATTCATAATTCATTAATTGAATAAAGTCTTTACTTGGTGCCTGTTATTTACTAGACTTTCTGAACTATCAGCAAACAAAACAGGCAAAATTCTTGCCCTCAGGGAGCCTCTATTCCTGTGGGGAAGAACAGAAAGTGAACAAGATAAGTAAGTAACGAGATCTGTTAGTGAAAAGTGCTAAATAGAGAAGTAAGGCAAGGAAGAGGATTAGCAGGTTTGTATGCTGTTGCAGTTTTAACTTGGGAAGTCAGGGAGAGTTTTTGTTGGGAAACTGACGTTTGAGGACAAGCTTGGAAAAGGAGAGATATGAGCTATGCTGATAGATCTGTACGTGAAGGGCATTCTCAACAGCAAGGAACAGCATGTGTTAGACTTGGTTGTGCCTCAGAACCTTTACATATTTGAGATACAAGCATGAAGGCAAGCATGGCTGGACTGAGTTGGGGTGGAATATAGAAAGTGAGGAGGTCAAGTGAGTTGGTGGAGGGTTAGACAGAGATTTGCATAGAGGCTTCAGGGTGATTGTAGGACCAGCTTTTACTCTGAGATAAAAGGGGATTTTGAGCAGTAGTAACATGAACATGATCTCCTGATTTGTGGTTTTTCAGCACATTTGGGCTGCTGTGTGGAGAATAGCTCTATAGGGAAAAAATGGAAGGAGAAAGACCATTTGAGGCGATTGCAAAGTTCTCTGTGAGAGATGGTGGTTGTTTGAACTAGGAGACTAGCAGCCAAGTGGGTGAGATTTGTATAGGGGCTTGAAGAAATTGTGGGCATATGCCAAGCAACTCCCTGAATGAAGGGCATTTTGGGCTGAAGGAGATGGCAAAGTCTAGGCTTGTTTCCGCTCAGGACTTCTGAATGTTTGAAGAACAAACCATGGCTAGAATGGAGTTGGGTTGGGGAGTAGAATGAGCTGGGTGAGAGACCAGAATTTTGGTTTCTATATGTATTTTGAAGATTTAGCTAACATGCCAGTGTGAGACATGGAAAGCAAGGATGACTCAAGGTTTTTAGGGTGAATAACTAGAGAAGTGGATTTGCTATGCTTTACTAAGGTAGGAAAAAGAAAGAGAGAAGTTTGTAGGGGATTCTTTGAATTCTATTTTGGACAATTTTGAGGTGTCTGTTGGGTGTCCACAAATTAATATGCCTGTAGGAGGGACTGTGAAAGGCTGGGTGAGTAAGGAGCTGAAGATAAATTTAGGGTCATTAACAAACTGGTTATGGGACTATGTGAAACTAGGACTTACAAAACTAGATAAATTTACCAAGGAAATAAGCTCAAGTACTGAACTGTTAAGGTACTCTAATTTATAAGTAGGAAAATTTTAGAGAAATCAGGAAAGTAAGAGAGGAGGATGCCAACATGAGAGTTTATTTTCCTAAAAGACAAACAAAGAACGTGTTTGAGGAGAGTCACTGGGATGTCATGAAGGTGATGACTTTCACGTTATGATGCTTTCACATTAAGGTCACTGGAGATTTTTATTTTAGGGAAGGTTTTGTGGATTGCTGGGTGAGCAAGCTGATTGGGTTTGTTCATGAGAGGGAAAAGCAAAGAACTTGGATATAACACATACAACTTCAAAATTTTTTTTCTAAACAGATGGAGAGAAAATGGGGCAATAGTTAGAGGGGAAAGCTGGTTTAAAAAAGGTTTCAATGATGATAAAAGAAGCAACAACATGATTGAATGCTATGTGGTCCAGGAAGGAAGAACAACTGACCAAACTTGAGAGGGAGACAAGAATTAGCAGTGCAGCTAGAGAAGAAATTTCCAAATCCTTTGTAGCCACTGATGATGGAACAGGAAGAGGGACTGCTCATTTATAGTGATAGGAGAGGGGGAGATGAGACTGAATTCCCATGCAGTTTTTTTTTTTTTAATAAAAAACAATTTTATTTTGTGTGGGTGTGGGTGTGCATATGCCACAGCATGCATGTGGAGGTCAGAGGACAACTTTATGTAGAGTTGTTCTTTCCTTCTGGGGATTGAATTCAGGTTAACATAGTTGTGTGGCATGTCCCTTAACCTGGTGAGCCACCTCACTGGCTTCCCATGCATTTTTAGAATCGTTGGGACCCTGTGGAAGTTTTCCTCAAGTACTTTATCTTTTCTTATAAGAAGTATGTAAAATCCTTGTTGGACAGCTAGGATGTGGGAAAAGATAGAGGCTTGAGGAAAAGAGAAAAAATAGTTATATAAATAGGGAGAGCAAATGGACCAGAAAAATAGTGCATGATTATTACCAGGCAGAATGAAGATCCCACTTGAGGTTAGTAATAAGGAATATCAAAACCAGCATGATTATGTTTTTCCTTTAGTCTTCTTTTGCTGCAGAAGATAGGTACTTGGATTTAACTAGGGTTTCAAAACACAAGTACTCATTTTCTTTATAGAAACAGCTTATAAAATATCACGCCCCCGCAATAGTGGGATTGAACCTAGAGCTTCACTCATGCTAGGCAAGTGCTCTACCACTGAGCTATAGCTCCAGCCCTAAAATAGCACTTTTATCTAAAATTTTTGATCCTTTAAAAAATTTTTTTTTGTTTTCTGCCTGCCTCGTAAATATGGTCTGTATCCACAGAAGAAGGAAGAAGTAGTGATAGTGGATGAGCATATGAACAACTTTTTACTGTGTTTAGTATACCCACTAAGTGCTAGGAGTATAGTTCAGCTGATGAGTCCCTGTGTAGTATGCTTGAAGGCCTGAAACAAACAAAACGAAAGACAATATTTTTTATGTCATCGTAAAATACCTACTAAGGAAAGGAGTATTAGGGGATAGAAAATGGGTAAGAGAACAAGAAAGGGCCAGTGGGATGTTAGTGATGAATATTATCTAGATATAGCATACTCTATGCTATATGAAAATATTATGAGAAGTACCTTTTTTATAATTTTTTAAAAGCATAAATCTAAGGCTGATATTCTATAGTGGCATTCTAACTATGTAATGTGTGCTTGAACTAATAAAATTTTTTATTTTTCAACTATGAAATCAAAATGAAGCATTTGACATTTAAAATTAAAACTTCCTATTTATAACATGCGTATTTTAGGTATTAGTTTTGCTTATTTAAGAATGCATCCTCAGTTCTTTAGATAATGTGCTTGCTTTTAAAAATCAAATGTGGCCCCGGCAGATAGCATAGTGGGTCAAGTGCTTGCAGTGTACATATGAGGACCTGAGTTTGAGTCTCTAGAACCCACACAAAGCCAGGTCTGCCGTCCCAGTGCTCCTCCAGCAAAGTGGGAAAGGAGACAGGAGGATCCCCAGAAACCTATGAGCCAGCATGCTTGGTGTATGCAGGGGCAAACATTGAAGACTGATATCCAAGGTCATCCTGTGACCTGTACATGTGCACTGTGGCAGTGTGCACCCCCCCCCAAATACAAACATACACAAATAAATAAGTAAATATTAAACTGTATTTTAACAGAAAGCTAGAATGTTCTAATAGTTTAAAAAACTGGTTATATAATCTATACTCATTAAAAGCTACACTATTTGTGAAGTACCTCTCCATTTCTTTGTAAAGAGTTTTGTGGAAGTTTTCTAATTATTTTACTATGTGGAGCATAATTATAGCTTTATAATAGAAATGATTCTATAGTTAATTATTTTGAGTTTAAGATACTTCTGACTGACTTTCTGAGGGATTCAAGTTTAGGAATGCCTTTTTTTTTTCTTTTTTTCTTCTTTTTGGTATTTTTGAGACAGGGTCTCACTGTAGCCCCAGCTGGCCTGGAACTTGCTATGTAGACCAGGCTAGCCTTGAACTCACAGAGAACTGCCTTAGTTTGTGAACTGAGTTGTTGATACTGACTTGAATATACTCGTGGTGATGCTTACATTTGTTTTTAATGCCTAGAAGCATTTCTAGAAATGTATTTTAATTTTTATAATATCCAAATTGGTGATCCTTATGAAAATAAGGCATTAATTTGTCCTAAAGATGATTATGGAATTTGATAAAACAGTTGATACTACTACTCATAGTGAATGAAAAAATTCTGAATGAAACATAGCTCTTTGATTATGGTTGATTAGTTTTTTAATGCTAACTAATATGAATGATTAGTATTGCTTATAATTCATTGAAAATGTTTCCCACTATGTGGTTAAAAATTTCTGTGCTTGTGAAGTTTGCTTATGGAATAGACTGGTTTTTGAAAAATATTTCAGTATGTATTTTTACTGTGTTATTGGTGGGGTTTTCTTTCATTAAAGCATGGCAAGAGGTGAAATTAATAAGAAATTCTGTACTTGTACAATAAACTATAAGAATCTGTGTTTTGGAGGATTTTCAAATGTGTGACAATTTTCCTCTTTAGAAAAAGATGTTAACAGAACGGATCGAACAAATAAATTTTATGAAGGCCAAGATAATCCAGGATTAATTTTGCTTCATGACATTTTGATGACCTATTGTATGTATGATTTTGATTTAGGTAAGTTCTCTACAATCTTGGTTTTAAAAAGACTTCTCTGCACTGATTTTAGATTTTAAATTTATTAGCATGTTTGGTAGCAGTAATAGCTCTGAGGACTAAATTATATGGAGTTTGTTCCATAGGAGACAGAGATCTATAATAAGGGCATGACTCCTTGGAAGAGCCTTAGGTTGCTACAGCAATCACAGGTACACTATGGAGATTATTTTAATTTTTTGAGAGAATTGCAGTGACACCTGCATGGCGCTGCTGTATTAGCTGAAATAGTTAAATGGTTATGTATTTATAAAGCTGAGTTTTTGACCTTTTGACCTTGCTGTGATAAGCAAGTACTATGTGAAAATAAGTGAGGAAGGCGAGAGGAAGACGGTAATACCCACTTGAATTTCAAGGTTTGAGAAGTGACGTATTGCCAACAGGTGCTAAGTTCAGTGGACAGGAACACAGGCTTAATATCTTACCTGAAATGCTTTGAACTAGAAATGTTTCAGATTTTGTAGCTTTTTGGATTTTGGAGTTCACATAGACTTTACTTTGAGCATCACTAATCTAAAAACCTGAAAGTCTGAAATCAGAAATGCACCAAAACCTGAAATACTGAGTCTTTGATTAGCTGTTTGGAATAACTGTGTAGTAAATGGAGCTGTTAGTTACTCCTTTGAGATAAGTTTCTAGGAGAAAAATTACTAAGACATTAGCAATGCAACGAACTGAGAAAGGTTGAGAACTATCATTTGTGTTTTGTATATGTGAAGAAAAATGATTTGAAATCTTAGATGATTGGATTATTTTGTCAGGCTTACCAAAAGTGAGTTGTTAAGACTGGCATGTGAAGTGGGAAGTTATACAGGGAAGGACACCATGAGGGAGAAAATTTACGGACTTAAGGAATCTTTTTTTTTTTTTTTGACAGGATCTCAGTATGTAGCCCTGGCTGACCTTGAATTCACTACGTGGGTTAGGCTGGTTTGGAACTAACACAGATCCACCTGCCTCTGCCTCCCTGGAGTTTGAAATAAAGCTATGTGCCACCATACCTGGCTAGAATTTTTTTTTTTTTTTTTTTTTCCGGTCTTTTTGAGACAGTGTCTCCCTGTAGCCCCAGCTGTCCTGGAACTCACTATGTAGACCAGGCTGGCCTTGAACTCACAGAGATCTGCCTGCCTCTGTCTCCCGAGTGCTGGTGTTAAAGGCATGCACCAGCACGCCTGGCTTGGCTAGAATATTTTTAAGAGAGAAGAGTACTTGAGCTGTTTTTTCCACGCACCAGTCTTTAAATAAGTATAAGAATAAAACTTCTGAGTCACCTACCATGTGAATGATTCCCAGCTAGAGAGCTTTGGACATCTTTTGGAATAACTGATTAGATACTTAGCACACTTAAACCCAAGTGAACCTTGAGTTTTGACTATATTTTCTTCATTGTTTGTGTCTGTGTAAAGGCCCTTGGTTATGGATCTCAAGGTATCAGCCCCTTGAGTGACAATACATTGAGTCACAAAGTTCTCTTTAAAATGCAGAAATGGGGCTGGGGAGATGAGTCAACTGTTAAGAATACTTGCTGTTCTTCCAGAGGACCTGGGTTCGATTCCCAGCACCCACATGGTGGCTAGCAACTCAGTTCCAGGGGATCTGACACCCTCTTCTGGCCTCTGCGGGCTTTGCATGACATGGGTGCACTTTCACACATGCAGACAAAACATTCATACACAAAATAATAAATAAAATGTTTAAAATGCAAAAATGTGCCAGCATTGTGGCACCTGCCTTTTATCCCAGCATTCAGGAGGCAGAGGCAGTGGTTTTTCTGTGATACCAGGCCAGCCTGGTCTGCATAAGGAGTTCAGGCCAGCTGGGTCTACAAGGAGACTTTGTCTCAAAACAAAAAGGGAAAAACAAAACAAAACAAAAAAACTGTAGCCTGTCCTGTCTATCATACCTACAGCAAGCTTCATACTAAATCATTGAAAGCATTTTGGTAGAATGGTTTTCAGGTTGCATGACTTGATTTGACTTTAATTTTAACAATAGCCTTTTGAGGAAGTAAGGATGTTATCCCCACTTGATGAATGAAGTATGTTGGTTCAGAGAGTGACTCAAAGCTGAGCAGGCAGTAAATAAGAGACTCTAATGTTTGATGCTAGTTGACATTCTTACCTCTGTACCTTCAGCACTCCAATTCATTTTTATTTTAATGTGTTACTCTCATAGAGAATAGGACCATTGGTCTCCATGAACAGGTAACATAGTTCTGTTCTCTCAGATGATAATTTTGAGATAGGAATTCACATAAGGACATGCCTTCTGCCAGGAATATAGTTTGAGAAATGTGTCAACTTGCTCCCTCCTACACTCTTTTCCATTCAGGCACTTCAGTTATCTGGAACACCATCAAAGCTCCCATTAATAAATAACTTGGTTTATGAGAAGCTAAGATAGCTTTTACATAGGCTGTGGCTACCTTTCCTGCCCTTAACTCATACTAGATCAGCCTGGGCAGTAAATTTACTGTTATAGGTGATTGCATCATATTGACTTGTTTGATGTCTTAGCCCACAGATGAGATATAGATGTATCTTCATTGACTTCAGTCTTGTTAGGAAGTAGATAAAAATGGTGAAAATCAGACAGAAACTTTAGAATAATTTTTACTTAGCGAATGCAGATATTATGCTTTAGAAGTATCTGTGAGCTATGTTTATTTTTAACTGTGTCATAAAGAGGATCCTGAATAATCAGTAACCTGTTAAATTGTACTCAAAATACTGCCTATAAGAATGTACTAGAATATCTGATGTTTTTTAAAAGTGATTTAAAAATTATTTTTAAATCATTTTTAAAAAATAATTTTGTGTGTGAGAGAGTATTTGGCTGCACATGTGCCACAGTGCTCATATGATGGTCAGAACACAACTTTTTTTTCTTTTTTAAAATTTCATGTGTATGACTGTTTTGCCTGAATATATGTAAGTGCACCCATGTTGTTTGATGCCTGAGGAGGTTAGAAGAGGGTGTCAGATCCTCTGTGACTGGAGTTACAGGCAGTTGTTAGCCTCCATGTGGGTGCTGGGAACTGAACCAGGGTCCTCACCAAAAGCAGCCAGTGCACTTAACAGCTGAGCCATCTCTCTAGGCCCTTAAAATGATTTCTAACCCCCCAATTTTTTGAACTTTATATACTCCCAGGGGATAAGCTTCAGTTACTTGCAAAATTGACCAGTGTGTAAAGTTTTCTTTCCTGTGTATGAAAATGTATACTAGGATGATAAGGAGCCTTTATTCTTTCACATTTCCACAGAAACAAATTTGCTATGAAAGTCATTTTAAGGAAGAAATTGTGGTACTACTGATTAAGATGTCATAAGCAATAGTGCAGATTTCAAGTGCTAGGGATGTTAAACAGCTTTAACCCGTCTTTAATTAAAAGGAATTTGTACGTTAATTCTACCTCATGTATAAAATGAAATAGTTTAAAGGTTACTAGAATGAAGAATAATCTGACTAGTTGCCTCAGCTAAGATTTACAGAAGAAATATGGCAGTGATCTCATGTGAAAGCTGAAGATGTAAAGGATTAAATTAGCTTCTTAGAAAACTTTATTCTTCATAACTTAATAACAAAGCACTTTTTTCACCAGAGGAAAGGTGCTTTGTAAATCTTTGTATAGCACACTTTATACTTTTTCTATCATAGACCATATCCATTCAGACCCAGTAGAATCATTCTTGTTTGCAGTTTGTTGAATTTCAGTTAGATTTTCTGCGTAACTTAATTGGTTTAGATTTAATATTTATTTTTTATTTCACTGTCAGTGCCAGCTTGGAAAGTTCTGATGATAATAACTTAATCTTTCTTTCAACTTGGTTATTCTTTTCTGTCTAGAATTATAATTGGTTGTCTTCCATAGGAACTGGGTATCCTCTTTTATGACTAGCATCTTATTTTCCTACAGGGTAGAGTCATTAGACATAATGGGGTTATATAATAAGATTATATGGAAAGGCATAGCAGTATGTAATAGAACAGAGGTGCACAGCAGATTTAGCTTCACTTTTATTCATAAGGAAATCTTGAGGTGATATGAGTGCCTCTCTGTATTCCATGTTTGATCTAGATTTTCTGAAGAGATCTAAAATTTTATGTGTATGAGTGTTATGCCTATATGTGTGTAAGTGCAGTGCCTGCAGAAAACAGAAGAGGGCATCATATCCCTAGAACTGGAGTTGTTGGATGGTTGTTAGCTGCCATGTGAGTGCTGGGATTCAAACCAGGGTCTTTTGCAAGAATAGCCAGTGCTTGTAACCACTGAGCTATCTGTCCAGTCCCTTAAAAGATATCTATTTACCTGGTAAAAAGAAAGAGGAAAGATAGATACCTTTGTATCATTTCTAGTAGAGGTAGCCTCTCCCCCTTTTCAAGACTTACTAAAGCATATGATTTCCTTGCAGAAAGATTTTTTCTGAATAAAAATGTAAGTTTTGGATTTGCAAAGGAAAGACTGTATTCCATAGACCTTCTAAGTTACCCATCAGGAAGTCTTCATGCTGGGCTTGGTGGCACAGGCTATATTCCTAGCTACTCTGGAGGCAGAGGCAAAAGGGAATGTTGCAAGTTCAAAGCCTGCCTGGGCTATAGAGGGAGTTCATGGCCAGCCTGGTCTACTTAGTGAGACCCTTTCCCAAAATAAAAATAGCAAAAAGGACTGGGGATATAACTCAGTGGTGGTGTTCTTACCTAAGATGTGTAAAGGCCCTGGGTTCATTCACAACACTACCACCAAAACAACACAAAGAAAGTTTCTTAATTTTAATGAATATACAAATGTACCAAAGTTGAGTGGTGGTATACCAGTGAACAGGCTTAGTGTACTTTGTCCCTTTGCTGGGTAAGAGTTGGTGTCTGAAATGACTTGTAAAACAAGGACAGTGAGGGCTTTAGAGAGTAGAAATAAAGAAGCTTAAGGGGCTGGAGAGATGGGTCAGTGGTTAAAAGCACTGGTTGCTCCTGCAGAGGACCTGGGTTCAGTTCCTAGCACCTACATTGCTGCCAGCAATCGTTTATAACTCCAGTTTGAGGTGTTCTAATGCTCTCTTTTGGAGCATATAATGCATGAATATGGTGCAAAACACTCATATACATAAAAAGTTTTAAATATTAAAAAGTTTGACATATCCAGGTGAAAAGCAAAATCAACCTTTTGTTTTTTTAAAAAAACATTTATTTTGTGTGTATGAGTGTTATGCTTGCATGTGTATAAGTGTACCCATGTCATGCAGTGTCTGTGGAGGATCAAAGAGGGTGTCAGATCCCCTGGAAGAATAGTTATGGATGGTTGTTAGCCACCATGTGGGTGCTGGGATTTGAACCCCTGATCTTCTGCAAGAACAGTCAGTGCTCTTTAACTGCTGAACCATTTCTCCAGCCCCAGCATTTTGTTTTTAAGTGAAGGATCTGTAACCTTAGCTGCAGAGCTACTGATGGGATTAAACATAGTTGATAACCTGGTTGGCTAAAGAATAGTGAAGCGAGAGGACAGCACACAGCTCTGATTACTGTTTAAACATGGTACACAATTTTATTTATGATTCTTTTCATTTAAGTTAGCCAGTAGTATACATGCTAGGGTGGTTGAGCCTTTTCCAGTTCTTGGAAGAGGCTCACTTGTTCATGGTAATTTGATACTGGTTACCACTCTGGCCTCATAACTTTCTTTTCCTGGATATCTGGATCATTCTTTTCTCTCTCTCTTTTTTTTTTATTTGCTTTATTACTTCTTCAGAGTTCCTTGAGCATGTACATTTCTCTGGGTTCTTCATCTCTCCTTTCTTATGCTTTTGTACATCTTTTTTCAGTGCTACAAACTTTTTTCAATATATATTTATTGAATTTTTGTGCATTTCATGCAATATATCTTGCTAAACTTAGACAATGCACTCCCCTATAGCCTCCCACTGGATTTCACACATTCTGTCATATACGTTAAGGCCTATCAAGTTAAGCTTGTGTACCCAGATGCCCCTTTGTGTGAGTTTATCTGTCAGCCTATCTAGCATCATTCCCTTAAAGAAGAACACCTCTCTCACCCAGTAGTGATCACCTACACACTCTTAATGGTGGTATCTGCATCAAAACACATCTAGCAGCCATGTACCTGCTTAACATCTCAATCTAAAGCAATCCATCCTTCTCACTTAATTACTAAACTCCCATCTTTTTGTTTTCCTTTCTTCATGAACACCAAATCTACCAATACTGAATCCAAAGGGAAGTGTTTTTTTTCAGTTACATGTGATATGCACAAAAGGATACACAGAGCTTAGGTTTTCAGAGAGTCTTCTTCTTTTTAGGATATGTGCAAGGAATGAGCGACTTACTTTCCCCTCTATTATATGTGATGGAAAATGAAGTGGATGCATTTTGGTGCTTTGCCTCTTACATGGACCAAATGGTAAGAAGAGGGATTTCTGTCTTTACTCAAACTGATTCTGAAAAATTTAGTTCTATTGTCTTACTGTGTAAGATTGGTATTATTATCTAGCCTCTACAGTGGGACTTAAAGCATTACTGCATGCTTCTGTTTCAGTTCTTTTAAATAACCCTTCAAGGGGCTTGGAAATATTGGTATTGCTTTTAATGTAAAAAGTAGATACTGCTGGTAATAATTGGAATTTAACATCAACAAATTACTATGTTCTGTAGAAGAGCCATGTGTCATAGAATGCTGATGAGACAGATGAATTCAGTTTTGTGAAGGAGTTAACTTTCATAGAAGTTTCAGAGATGAAACTTAGTGAATATTTTGGATTTTGTCACACCTGATTTTCATCACATGTGCTTTTAAACTATTTGTAACTTTTGACACTTTCTTAGCAATCCATTCGTTGTTATTTTCTCAGAGAAATGTGATTATTAGAAAGTCTATATACAAATATTAGCATAAAAACATTTTATCTGTCATTGTTAATATATCTTTGAGGCAGAGTTCTAGCACAATGGTACAGAGCCAGCTATTAACAGAGATGAATAGGAAGGAGTCTTCTCAAGCAGTCTGTTAGAAAAAAAGACAGAAGGGCTATGAGTAGATAAAGGCACATGAAATCCAAAGAACTGATCATAGAGGTCATGGTATATTTTTAAAACACAGTAAACTTGATGCTGAGTCTTTATGTTAGATTCTAAAATGACTTGGTTTACTAAGAATAAAGAGAATCTATAATCATCTATTTTTCTATAATACATAATTAACTCAGGACCTTCAGTGTGACATTTGGAAGTTGTACATATCTCTTTTTCCCTTTTACACTTCTCTTCTTGTTTGCCTATTTTTCTTTTCCATTTTTTTCCCCTTTGTCTATTTCCTTAAATCTATTCATTGTGTTGGGTAGTTTCTGTTAACTCAAACTGGGAAGAGTCAGCTGGGGAGAGAGAACCTCAATTGAGGATTTTTCTTTATCAGGATTGGCCTGTGGCTATGTTTATGGGGATAGTTTCTTAATTTCTAATTGGTGTAGGAGGGCCCAGCCCATTGTAGGTGGTATCATCCCTAGGCAGGTGGGCTTGAGCTCTATAAGGAAGGTAGCTGAGCAAGCCAAGGAAAGCAAGCTTGTAAGTAGCATTCCTCCATGGGCTCTGCTTGTTCCTGCTTCTACGTTCCTGCCCCGATTCCCTCAGTGTTGGATTGTGACCTGGGAGCTGTAAACTGAATAACCCCTTTCTTCCCCAGATAGCTTTTGCTCCGTGTTTTATCACAACAGAGAAGCAGACTAAAACAACCATGATCTGAATTCATCCTCATTTTTCTTAGTTTTTTTCCCAAGCGTATTTGATAAGGTTTGATAGTTTTAAATTTATTCTTAAATTAGTGTATAATTTAAATTATTTCTTTGCTACAAATTGTTTTTGGAGTATTTGGAAGGATTATCAGTTGCAATAACTTAGTAATATCATAGTTTGTCTTCTTTACCTTTTTGATTGATTGTTTGCTTACCTTCTTAGTTCTGTTTACTCCCAAGTGCTCTAGAAACTCGAGGTATTTGTTAATAAAGGTCTGTACAACTGGTACTAATCACTTTAGTGAATCTTGTCTGTCTTCCTTGTGTTTTTGTTGTATCCTAGAACCAGTGTGTTCCTTGGTTAAGGGATGATGTATTTGTTTCATTTGTAGGTAGCAGAATTTTCCTAATTCCCTACATGAAGTGATTTAACAGATCTTTGTAGAATAAATACATGAATCTTTCCCCAGTATTCAGTTTAAACCTTTACTTACAGTATGTATACCTCAATTAATGTTAACATACTGTGTTTATTTACTTTCTTACTGTTACAGTTTTCAACAAAACTAAACCTATGTTGGCATATAACTCAACATGCCAGCATACATGCATATATGTCCATTTATTTAGGTCTTATATATACATAGAGACTGCTTAAGAAGCATCTGTATTCATTTTGCAGTCTATTTCTCATTTTTGTGTACCAAGAAGTTTCAGTCACCATATTTATCTTTTCCACAGAAAATGTTTTGTCTTTATCTTTTCTGCAGAAGAAAGCCTGGGGATTTTTCTAGTTTTTCTTCTACAAAGATCTCTTCCTAGTCTACTGACATCTTTTGTTTTGTTAAACTACTGTTTTCATGTCCTCTGATCTGCTGCTTGACTCCTTGTTTTTGTTTTACAGCTTTACATCCTGTAAATTTTTGCTGCTTTTGTGATTACTGAACCCAGTGCCATAAATTTACTTTAGTTGATTTGTATTCACATCTAATATAGATAAAGGCATAGGCTTTGTTATGGAAATATTTTCAAAGTATGAATAATATAATGTCCTTTCTTGAATCCACCATCTATTTTGCCATATAATCTTACTCCTCTTTTTTCTGTTTGTCTGTCTGTTGGTCTCTGTGTCAGATACAGTTGAACTCCTTTGCTATTTTTTGTTGCTAATTCCTTCGGGAATGAGTGCCCTTTGAAAGTGGGTGTCTATGATTTTTCTAAATGCTTCATTTTGGGGCGGGGGGGACTTCTTGAGACAGGGTCTCCCTGTAGTGGGACCGGCTGTGACACAGATGGCAGTGATGCTTGTGCCATGCTGGTGTTCTTAAACCAGCTGTAATTTTTGACTTTGTTACAGTAAGAATTCTATTGGTTGGTGAATTTTTTCCTTCCTCTATTAAACTAATTCCTTAATGTATTGAAAAGAATTAAAAAATATACACACACACACACACACACACACTACACACACACACACACACACACACACACACACACATATATATATATATTTTGTCTTTTTGAGACAGGGTCTCCCTTTATCTCCAGCTGGCCTGGAACTTACTATGTATACCAGGTTAGCCTTGAACTCATAGAGATCTGTCTGCCTCTGCCTCCTGAGTGCTGGGATTAAAGGTGTGTGCCACCACACCTGGCAAAAAAAAGAATTATATTTTTTAAATCAAGAATTGTTTGTAAACTGATAGTTTTGCTGAAGCAGTGTTATTGTACTGTTTTTAAAAAGTGTGAGAAAGGGCTTGAAAATGTTGGTCTACAGCTTTTTACAAAGGTTGAGGAGGTAGGACACCATAGAGGCCTTATTAAAGGAGTCAAGTGCTCTAAGAAGCCTGCAGAGTACTTGTTTTGGTATGGTGGCTTGACTCCAATGTTGATAGGGAACCTGTTTGAGCATGTACACCACAGCAGTTCTTCATGACTTTGGGATCCCTTTCACAGTTTTAGTGTTTTAGAGGAACCGAATAACTTTTAGTCTTCCCCCCCCTTCAGTCTTTTTGAGATAGGGTTTCCCTGTAGCCCCAGCTGTCCTGGAACTCACTATGTAGACCAGGCTGGCCTTGAACTCACAGAGATCCGCCTGCCTTTGCCTCCCAAGTGCTGGGATTAAAGGTGTGCGCCACCATGCCCGGCTATCTTTTTATATCTACTTAATGTTTATCACATGAAAAGTTAATCCTGAAACACTTGAAAATATTTAAGATTGCTGTAAGCCTAATACACCTCATATGCATGAAAGTAACTTGTCCAATGACATTTTAAACATGTCTTGTTTAATGGAAGGCAGATGGGCTTCCATATCTGTTTCCATATTCCCTCTGTAGCAGTGTCATGCTATCTAGCTTGTGTGCTTGTGAGAGAATTAAGTGTTTCAAGACATTAAATGCTTTAGTATGGTTGTCAACGTAATGTTGACCTCACAAATTACCAATTTTTAAAAAACCTAAGAAGCAGTTCTTTAAAATGAAGTACACGTTAAAGCTAGTTAATTTTTTATTTCATGTGATAATTTGAAGGAATATTTAATAATGGAAATGATTTGATAAATGTTTATTTTCTAGAATATGTGTTCCTTTTTCTAAGAATTTCATGCAGATAAGAAATGAATGGTATTGGTCAGTCTGCTGCTGCTGTTCTTGCATTATTTATCTAAAGCAAATGAACAGAGGTAGAAAATAATGCTTGCTTTGAGACAAAGCGATGCTTGTTCTTTTCTCTTGTTAGTGTTGCTTTAGCTTTTCAATTAGTTGTTTTTTTTTTGTTTGTTTGTTTATTTAACATAACCAGTATGGTAGACTCCAGCATTTGTCCTTAGAAATCATGCTTTTAGTTATCAGTAATTAGGTATTTTGAAATATTTATCAAATACCGTGTAGTAATAATTATTTCCTTTTAAAGCATCAAAATTTTGAAGAACAAATGCAAGGCATGAAGACCCAGTTAATTCAGCTGAGTACCTTACTTCGATTATTGGACAGTGGATTTTGTAGCTACTTAGGTAAGTTTAGTGAGCTGTACACACCAAGTTGTAGGGTAATAGCTGGGAACATGCAAAGGACTCTTTTAAAGAGAAAAATGTGCTACTCCTGCTACCCAAGTTCCTCTAAAGAGTGACAGTATAAAGATCAAGCTGAGTTTGTAGAATTCTGTCCTAAAACATTTTAGTCATTTGTTTGGTGGATTTAGAAATAAGTTATCCTGTAAATTTGAATTGTTTCCTTGAATTGGTAAAATACAATCAAATATATAAGGTTTCTAATTATCTAGGATGTATAGAAAAATTTTGAGTGTGATGAAGGCTCCTGTGTTTGGACCTATTAGCTTAAGAATAAACCATGTGTTTTTTTTTCCTTCTGTATAGAATCTCAGGACTCTGGATATCTCTATTTTTGCTTCAGATGGCTTTTAATCAGATTTAAAAGGGAATTTAGTTTTCTAGATATTCTTCGGTTATGGGAGGTAAGTTCTTACATTTATTATGGGAAGAAACATTTTATTTTATGTGGAATATAAGTAGATTCTCCTACTTTTACTGAACTTGCTCAAGGAAGTGGATTTTAAAACTCAGTTGAATTTGTAATCTCCCTGTAACAGTTAATGATCTCAGATGTAATACCTGGTCTTTTGAAATTTTTATTCAAATCACAGTTCTCTGAGGTTTGAGGCCAAGAAGTATCCCAGAAAGAGTTCCCTAGACCTTTTTTTAAAAGACAGTTCTGGCTGGCCTGGAACTTAGACCATGTTGGCTTCGAACTCACAGAGATCCATCTACCTCTGCCTTCTGAGTGCTGGGATCAAAGGTGTGTACCACCATGCCAGCCTGCTGACTATATTCTTTCTTTGGTAGACTTGACTTTATGTTATGGGAGGCTGCTACATTTGCATTCAAGAAGGTTTTGGTGGGCTGCTTAGTTGAATTGGCACTTTAATTTATAGATCGAGGTATTAACTTTATTTTTAAGAAAGGTGTAGTTGTCTTTAATTACTACCCCAGTTCCATTTCTCTCTTACTGTAATGGAAATTATTATTATTACTATTTATATTTTTATGTGCATCCATTTATTCCATTTTTACCAAAGAGAAAGTGAAAAGCAGAAAATTACTAGTTTATTCTCCAGTATCTACTAATAACAGATCAGTATGCTTTTTAAAAAGCACAATACCAGTATAATGACTGCTTGGTACTTTATCTTAAATCTAAAAATTAAGGAATGACAAAAATTTTACCAAGAAAAGAATGTGAAGATAATTCATTTTAGTAACAACCTGTGGTGGAACTCTACTTTTTTTTATTTATTTTTTTGGTCTTTTTGAGACAGGGTCTCCCTGTAGCCCCAGCTGTCCTAGAACTCACTATGTAGACCAGGCTGGCCTTGAACTCACAGAGATCCGCCTGCCTTTGCCTCCCGAGTGCTGGGATTAAAGGCGTGCGCCACCACGCTGGAATTGAATTCTGTGCTATGGACTCGGATGACTGTACTACCATTGATAAGACTGGATGCTACTGGAAGATTACTGCTTTACGTTTCTTCTGTTCTGCATGGATTAAAATCTAAATGGGCATTGAATTGGATATATTAAATTAATATCTGAACTACTACTTTTTTTTTTTTTTGGTCTTTTTAAACTCAGTTCCACCTGCCTCTGCCTCTTAAGTGCTGGGATTAAAGGCGTTTGCCACCACACCCAGCTAGAAGCTGAACTTTTTTAAAGATCAATTAAAAAATACTGTTACCACACACTGGAATAACTCTTCAGTCTGCATCTGTGTTTACCAAATAGCCTGAAAGTTTTTTTTTTCTCTTTAAAAAAATATATAGTATTTTTATTTGTTCTTGAGAATTCCAGAAGTGTATACAATGTATTTTAATCATATCTGTCTTCTCTTCCCTCTTCAACTTCCCATGGACCTCTGCAACACATGGACCTCTGTAACACATTCCTGTCCAAATTTCATGTTCTCCTCTTATTTTTATTTTTAATAACCTAACGAATCCAATTAGTGCTACCTATGTGCCCATGGTTGGGGAGCCATTCACTACAGCATGATAACTTGTAAGTGGCTATATCCCAAAGAAAAATACTCTGCCTCCCCAGTAGCCATCAACTGCGAAAAGCTTCTCAGCTAGGGGTGCGTTCTGAGCCCCTCTCCTATCTATGCTTCACCTGAAAGTTTTAATGAAATCTTTGAGGTTAATTACATTGTAATTATGGATTGTTTAAAAATTATTCAACTTGATTTATTTCTTGTGAAAGAAGTAAAAACATTTCAGATGAGCTCTACTATATTATGTGGCTCTTTATATATTCCAAGTAACGATATCAAAGACCTTACCAGAGGGGGAAACAAAAGGTTCTAAGTTTGTTGACATTACCCATATTTAGGATAAAGTGTAACTATTGATCAGATATTCATTTATTGGGTATAAATGTTGGGTAGTTAGTTTTTGTTGGAATCAGGGCTGTTCTTGAGTTATAATGTGATATCAAATTTTTACATGTTTAGAATGTAGATGTATCTCTGGGTGTTTCTGACCCTGTGTACTGTAGTTAAGCCCATTTTTATTTGTAGGGTTTAGGTCTCCCTTAATTTTTCTGAGGACTGCAAGATTTGTAAGTGAGAAACTGGAAGTTCAGAAAAACATTGAAAATGGATTTAGCCCTCACACTTGAAGCTTCATCTTCTGAATATGGCTCATTAGTAACATATTATCAGTCACTTACTGTAGTTACTCTAGAGCCACATTTGAAGTATATCATACATCAAACTTGACTTTAGTTACTTGTAGCTAAAAGTAAGACTCCTTTGCTCTTCATTGGCTAGGTAGAAAATTGGATCATCCCAACTAAGCATGTTCATTGCTTCAAAGTTCAGCATTGCATCTTTGAAGAAAATATTTTAGAATGAATTTCATTTACTGATAACTCCTCTTCTTCTTTTTTTTAAACAGGTAATGTGGACTGAACTACCATGTAAAAATTTTCACCTTCTTCTCTGTTGTGCTATCCTGGAATCAGAAAAACAGCAAATAGTGGAAAAACATTATGGCTTCAATGAAATACTTAAGGTAGTTACTCCTTCACCTTGAATTGTAGAATTTTGGTTCTTTGTTTGGTGTTCCTCATACACACAGTGGTTCTTTGGAGTGTTACTGAATCCCATGAGTAATGTATGTTCTGTTACTAACACGTAGTTCTGGACTGCCTTTCTGAGAATGATACATCAACAAATACATATTGGTCAGTTATTTTTACCTGGCTATTTGGGAAGAAAAGTAAATTCAACAAATGCTCTTTTATGTAGTTTACCTTTTGAGAAAATTGTCTTTTGCCACTAATGAGATAGAAGACTTGAGATGGCTGCTAGATTTAATGTGCTGTAAGCTTACTAACTATTCTGTCTTTAAAATTTGAAATAATCTAAGATGTATTGGACATACTGTGGATTTGTGAATATTTCTATATTAATGGTTTTACCTGCAGTGTAATATAGTTGGTAATAAATTATTTATGTAGTAAAATGTAGAGCTTTCAGTTTTGATTATCATTTTGTTGATTTTTCTTTCTTAGCATATCAATGAATTGTCCATGAAAATTGATGTGGAAGATATACTGTGCAAAGCAGAAGCAATTTCCTTACAGATGGTAAAATGCAAGGTACATAGTGTTGCAAATAATTGCAAGACCTGCCCCCCTCTTGTTCAGCTAAGGAAAGATTTTCTTACATGTAAAATAAATGAAGTTAGAAAACTTGAAGGCAGACAGAAAGCATTGTAGAATTACAGCTCTTAATGAAAACAGCTGACTAATTATGACAGATTGGAAACATTTAATAGCAAAAATGGCCAGAGTAATGAAGGTATTTCTATAGCTTAAGAGGCTATAGAACTTAGGCAGTGATACATTACCCAATTTAATGAGTAGAGAATAAGATTTTTTTTTTCATCTTTTTGAGACAGGGTCTCTCTGTAGCCCCAGGTGGCCTGAAACTCACTATGTAGACGAGGCTGGCCTTGAGCTCACAGAGATCCACCTGCCTTTGCCTCCCAAGTGCTGGGATCAAAGGCGTGCACCACCATGCCCTGCAGGATCTCTTCTTAAATTTTCGGTATCTACTGGTTAAGATAGGTGCTAATCAGAAATGAATGGGTGATAGTTTATCTCATTGCATTTGTATCAGTCAGGTTCTTGTTTCTAA
Source organism: Nannospalax galili (assembly GCF_000622305.1). NCBI lineage: Eukaryota > Metazoa > Chordata > Mammalia > Rodentia > Spalacidae > Nannospalax > Nannospalax galili. The sequence continues at coordinate 3,067,862 of NW_008339767.1, read as the reverse complement.
AAACAAGGATAAATGGGATCAAACCAAGTCAGTATACTTTGGATGTAGTTTGGCTTTTTCATTTTCAAAAGAATTCTTTCAGCTTCGTATCATTTGTTCATGGTGTCAAACAGTTACTTAGTTTAGTTCTACAGACATGCATTGGAAACTATTCTGTTCTAAAACATGTCAGTGAGATTATTTTGAACCTCTGAGAACTAGTATTTACTGAGGAGAGAGATAAATATTATAAAAAAGGAGAAAGGTAAATTCTAAATGTTAGAAAACTATCTGTAGCTGGATGTGTTGATACATACTTGTAAACCTAGGACTTGGGAGGTGGAGGCATGAGGATCATGAGTTTGAGGCCAGCTTCAGCTACATAGTGAATTTGAGGCTAGCCCGGGTACATCAGATCCAGTAGATTTAAGGATAAGAACCAAAGAAAGCAGGCAAACAGCAGCAGCAAACCCAAGGAAAACACTGTACTGTTCTACTGGGATGGAGTGGAGAGCAATTAACTTGGATGAGGTCCAGGAACCACTTCAACTTAGGGGAGTGTGCTGGATAACTTCAGTTGTCAATTTGACACACCTGGGAAGAGGGAACCTCAAGTGGGGAATTTCCTCCATGAAATTGGCAGTGGCTAAGTCTATGAGGCATTTTCTGACTGTTAAGTGATATGGGAGACCAGCTCACTTCAGGTGGGGTCACTCTTGAGCAGGTGGTTCTGGGTTATATAAGAAAGCAGGCTGAACACAGACCAGAGGAACAAGCCAGCAAGCAGTGTTCCTATGTGGTCTGTGCTTCAGTTTCTGATTCCAGGTTCCTGCCCTGAGTTCCTGCCTTGACTTCCCTCAAGGATAAATTGTGATGGGGTGTGTAAGCCAAATAAACTCTTCTTCCTCAAGTTGTTTTTGGTCATAGTGTTTTTATCACAGCAACATAAAGCAAACTAGGATGGAGGAATGGGTTTATTCGTTTTGCAGGTTACAATTAATCATTGAGGGAGTCAGCAGGAACTCATATGGCAATGTGAAGCAGAAACCATGGAGGAATGTTGCTTACTGGCTCATTTCAAGGCTATGTTGAACTAGCTTTATTTAAATTTTTACTATTTTTAATTGTGTGTTTGTGTGGGACTGTATGCACACATGAGTGTGCATGTCACTGCCCATGGGAACCAGTGGCATGAGATGCCCCTGGAGCTAGAGTTACAGGCACTTGTAAGCCACAGGACATGGGTGCTGGGTAAAGAATGCAGATCCTCTGCAAGAGCAAGGAGAGCTCTTAACTGCTGAGCTATCTCTCCAGCTCCCTCACTAGCTTTCTTATACAACCCAGAACCACCTGCCAGGGAATTATGTGGCCCACAGTGGCCTGGGTCCTCTTACATCAGTTAACAGTACTCCACAGACATGCCCATAGGCCAGTCTGATCTGGGAAATCCCTCAATTGAGACCCCCTTTCTCAGATGACTTCTAGGATATGCCAAAAAGCTAACTAGGACAACTTACGAAACAAAATAGATGCTTAGGATTTCACTTAGAGTAGGGAATGATTTGAGAAGGATGTGGGATGTTTGCGCTGCTGAAAGTCATACTGGTCTTAAATAAAGTGTTACTTTATGAATACTTTTCCTTAATAGTGAGTAATGATTTGATGTTTGATTTTTCATACTCAGGAATTACCACAGGCGGTTTGTGAGATCCTGGGACTCCAAGACAGTAAAGTTATAACACCAGATTCAGACACTGGTGAAGATGAAAATGTTTGCATCACTTGTCCTACGTCTGCATTTCAGAGTAACACCTTGCCCGTCCTTGCTGCCAGCGATGCCAAAGAGGACAGCCAGACACAGACATTAATGTCCCCAAATGCCAGCAGATTAACACCTGCATGATCATTTGTCTTACTTTTTTTTTTCTTTTTTTTTTAAGAGATGCTTTGTTGCAACTCCTTTTTAAGTATGTGAAAGGTGGACATTTACAATCTGGTATTGATCATGCTTTAAGGTTTATGGAAAGACAGTGTACTGATGTTCTTGCATTAAAGCTTTACAAAGTTTTAAACTAATTATTTTTGTAGTTACTTATACCAAATAGCCTTTCCTTTTCAATAACATTCCTTAGTATTTTTATAGCCAAGTACATTTTATTTTGTTGCTGATAAACTGGAATTGGACAAGTATTATAAGTGAATGCTTTGGAAATTATGCACTTTGAAAAACATTCACTTTGTTTACTCTCTAGTGGGCTTTGGGTTTGATTAAATTAAATGTTTAGCCTTTATAATAGCTTCCTAAGCTGAGAAGTAGATTGTTACCCAGTGATGAAATAAAAAATATAAGCGATTTTTTTTCTATTGTTTACAACAATATTCAGCTTAAATATTTATGCTGGTTGAATGTGGTTTAAATTGGACATTTTCACCAGTTCATTTAATATGTAGATAAAGAACTATTTCGACCATAGCGAGTGGATTGGTGATATATTTTTTACAATGAAATTTTCTTCACTTGTATATGGACTATATATAAGCACTATTTATGAGTATAAGAAAGAATAGTCATATTTTCTTTAACTGAATAAACTTGACTATTGATTTATATAACCTGATTCAACAAAATTAATACATGGCTTCAATGTGAGATCTTTTTCAAAACTATTTTCTTAACATTTATTTAATGAGACTATGTTTAACCCTATCTATACTTGGTATAATTTTTAAATTAATTACTGTAACCTCACTTTACTAATAATGTTTATTATCTTTCCTAATAATGCATTAACTGGTTAATCAAATCTTTAAATTTTTATAAAATATTCTTTGCAGAAAGCTTATGTCAAAAATTTCAAGACACTGTCATGAGTCTCAAAGTAATATTTTTTGTATATGAATGAAGCTGTTTTTGCCATGCAGTACTGCATGATTTTTAAGTTAAGTGGAATTAGCATAACTGATTCCTTTTTAATTGTAATTTGTAAACTCCTGTACATATCATTAAAATAAATTCAAAGCTGCAATAGTGTTTTTAGTTAAATTGCACATAGAAATTGCTGGTTCTTCATTAGAAAAACTCACAGTGGACCTCAATATTTCACATATTTTTCTGTTATTGAAATAATTATTTCAGTGAGTTGTAGAAGTGATAAACACAATGACTCCTTTTACACCTGAAAACATTTTTCATCAGTTTAAAAATGGGCACAGTGTGCCTTGAAGGACATCATTATCTGAGTCAGTGAAGCAGCTTGATGCTAATAGTGGTCCTGTTCTAAAATGGTCCAGCAGATAGATTTTTCTTTTCTTTCTCAGAAAGTAAGGGAACCAAAGGAAGTTTTTCCTCAGTTGAGTATTATTTGACAGTCGTGACAGTAGAACCATTAGAGTTTTAGTTTTTAATATCATGTTATCTTTTATCAGTTAATAATGAGTAAGCCTGTTTAGAAAAAAAAAGTAAGCTGATCCGAAGCTCAGCGTCTCCAGTTTTTCATTTCCTGCTACTCAGGAAATTGCTTGGAACATCTTGATGTCCTCCTTGTTCTTCCTGGACAGTGGGTGTTTGGTCTTTTTCTATGTAATACACTATCTACTTCAGTTTTTTAAAAATTTTAATATGTTTAGTAAGTTGAACTTTTGTCAAGTTTTGTTATAAAGTTGCTTGTTAAAACATTTTTACCAGACAGTATGCATTTCTGTCTAGCACATTTTTGATATGGAAATGATAGTGCATTAGAGTGGTAAAGTCTTTATTAGCCCACAAAATACAGTTAGAAAATACCAAATAAAGTTGAGCTATTGAGATTGTTTATGTAATTCAGGTAAACTTAGTGTAATGTTTGAAAATTTTATTTCAGTTTTCACACAATGATCATTTGTACCCCTATAATATAGAAGAGATGTCACACATCATATGATACATAAAGGCGTTAAAATTCAGACGGTTTCTAATTGTAACTGTTAGTGTATTTTCAATTTTAGTATGAGTATGGGAAACAGCCTTGCATTTAAGAGCACCCCTGTTTTGTTCATTTAATGTTTCTAGAGTCTTCATCTTTTGATATGTAGAGCACTTTAGTCTTGGTAATTAGAGACTACATCTTTTTTGAACAGGCCTTTTAGGAGAATGATTCTTACTGAGCTTGACAATGCCCAGAGGTGGTTTTGTTTTGTTTTTTAAGATTTATTATGTATCTATATGTGTGTGTCTGTGTGTACACATTTGTGTGCAGGTACCTATGGAATCCAGAAGAGGGGTCAAATCTAGAGCTGGAGTTACAGACAGTTGTGAGCCCCCTGCTATGGGTGCTGGAAACTAAATTCAGGTTCTCTGGAATTGCTCTTAACTGCTGAGCCATCTCTCCAGCCCTAGCCCAGGGTCCTGAGTAACTCTTACAGGGGAGATGCATTGTGCACATTATGAAAGATAGATTGTAGAAGACAACCCGTAATATTTGTGGACTTGTGTACATTGATGTTCTGAGGTAGCATTGTTCGGCATGAGCATCTCCTAACTTGGGTACATTACTTAATAGAATAACACAATTTATGACTCATGCTAATAATAGTATGTGCTGAATTCCAGTTAAAATATTGAGTGTTCATCTCCAGTTCTGTATTATCAAAATACATGCTTAAGTTCTTCAGACCTACTGAATCAGAATCTTTGAAAGTGATACTAAGAAATCTATATTTCAGCAGGCATCCACATGGTTTCCTGAGTTCTCCTGAAGTTAAAAGATAACTAATATATATTGTATTTCTTGAGTTAACATTTTGATTGATGGTCAGACAAATCCTTAATTTTCTTAAGAATAATTTATTAAATTTCTCATGTGGGTTTGCTAGTTCTACTTGCCTTTTTTTGTTGTCAAGAAGTGATAATCATCTCTGCCTATTTTATGTAGATTATCCCCCTGATTTTTTTTAAAGCGTATTTTTTAAAAGACCAATGTAATATTTTACACACACACACACACACACGTGTGCGCACACGTGTAGTGTCCTCAGCATTCAGTCATGAGAAAAATGGTAAGAGACTGAATTTATAGCCTGATGTGGTGGTGCACACCTTTAATCCCAGTACTCAGGAGGCAGAGGCGGGTGGATCTCTGTGGGATCAAGGCTGGCCTGGTCTACATAGTTTCAGGCCAGCTGTGGCTACAGGGAGACCCTGTCTCAAGATTAAAAAAAAAAATTGCTAAATTTGTATTCCTGAAAAAGATGCATTTAATTATACCACCTTCATAAGAACAGTTCCTTTGAGATCTTCAAACCTCTGCACGGCATTGAAGAAGTGTTAGCACAGAGCATTCTCCACAATGAAGAGTATCACAGCAGTGTGTAGTGTAAGAGGTAGATGGGATTAGCCGGAGGACCATGGAAAGCCCAAGGGCCTAGCTGGGTGGCCCTAGTTGTAGAGTGTGGGCAGTGGACTGCATAACAGGCAGCCATCACTCCTAGAGGTTCAGGCCCAGGAAGGGTGTTGGTCACTTTACTGGGTGCTTTGCCCAAGTCACTTTCCATTGCTGCTGCTGCTTCCATGGTTTCCTAGTCATCTGTGCTTGCTTTCAAACCATCTCTGTGATCTCAGTCTTCATCTCTTTGGACAGCTCACATGGTGACCTTGATTTCTGGAATCTTGACAAGACTACATGGCCTTCATCATGCCTGTGTTTTTCTGCAGGTAACCAGCCACTTGCAGAACCACAAGCTGGTTCTTCATTCCCATGAACATGGAGATCCTACATGCTTTGGATGTATAGAGCTTGCTCACAGCCTCCCTTGTCCTGATCTACTTGGCCAGAACCAGACATCCTTTGGACCCTTGGCTGCATCTTTCACAGATTGTTTCTCCTACTCTTCTCTTTGGATGTTCTTGATTGCCTAGCAACAATTCTCATTTTCTTTTTTGACTGACCATTCACTGGCCATCTGTTTAAGTGGCTTCTTGTGGTTTTTTTTTGTTTTTTTTGTTTATTTTCCCAAACAGAAACCCCCATGTACTGAACTGTCTTTCCATCCTCCACTTAGATGGGACACAGGCCTTTTTTTTGCTGAGTCGCATAAGGACTTTATTTTGAACCCAACAACACGTATACTCCTTGAGACAGCATCACAGGAGACTTGTCTCCATGTATTGTTGAATCACATGCATTTGCTAAGAGACCAGTGCCACCCATAGGGATTCTGAGATGGCAGCTAACAACTTGACTCCTATTGCCAAGAGAATGTTGATCCCTTTGCTTCACCTGATCCCCTGGAACATTCTGCCTAGTTTTCTGAGAAATTCCTTGTTCCCTTTGGCTAATCTAGGAAATAGGAATTTGCAGGCCTCAACTTTTGCCCAAGCCAAGGCCAAGCAAATCAAGAGGACACCGTTGAACACACTTGCTCACATTTTTAATAAACATTGTTAAACAGCCTGTATTTTAGAGAATTTAGGCCTTGCTCTTTTATGAGAGTTAGATTTTCTATGTTACCATAAAGATGGACTTTCTGACAAATATTTCCTCCTTTTAGTCTTAGGGAGTTAATAGTTGCAGGATTAGAAAGTACATTGGACATGCTGGATTTAGTCTTTGAGCTCTGAGATAGGAAAATCACACTCCAGGAAAGTCATAGTGAGCTTGTTTCTTCCACAGCACAGCAGTGAGAGCAGCCAGGCCAGCTCCAGCTTGCTGTAGATCATCACAGACATGGCTCTTGGCCTTGTGCCATGATTTCTGTGATAGCAATAAGGTATGGTAGGCCAGGAGACTTTGCTCAGCTCACACTGCTGAGGCAGGATACCTGTCCCCCTCAACATTTTGAAGAAAAACTTTTAGCATGAAACAGTTCTATTTGGAATGAATCTCATCATTGGTGCTTATCAGTGGTAATGCTTGTCTGATACTATGCATCTGCAGTTGTACTTTTAATTGAATACGCTACCATCTTGGTGCCACTGCATCTGTCCTATTCTCTGTGGTCCTTTTTATAGGTATTTGTAGTGTGAGTTTGGGGGCGATTATTTTAATTGCTGATATTTCCCTTGCTATTTTGTGTCTACCTATTCATCTTGAGATTGGGAAAAACTGTTGTGCTTAAGTGGAAAAGTGGGAGGAAGGTGGAGTTTGTACTGGAAATTGCATCTTTTTAGAAAATATATTTTCAAGCTCTTCCCCATGGGAAATTACATTATGTTTATGAACTCACTATACAGAAAAATTATAGTCAAAGTCTTAAAAAATCTATGAGGAGTATCATCTTTGCCTAATTTGATTCAATATCTATCTTAGACTGGGATGTCAGAATAGTAGGAAGTAAACTAGTTAATGTCTTCCCTGCAGTATTGGACTGGAGATGCAACTCAGTTGACAGGGAGTTTTCTTAGCATGCATGCTGCCCTGGGCTTGATCCCTAGAACCACATAAGCCAGGCATGGTGGTCCACACTTGGGACATGGTGGTCCAGCACTTGGGACATGGTGGTAGGAGATCAAGAGTTCAAAAATCATTGACTACATAAGGCGTTTGAAGCCAGTCTGTATTACGTGACTCAAAAAAACAAAAACTACATTGCTTCTCATTTCCTTTTGTGTTTATAAAAACCCCGATGGAATGAAAAGTATACATCCCAAATAAACTTAACTGACCAGTGAGCATAGTGGTCTCTATTCAGCTTTTTATTTTTATTTTTGAGACAGGGCCTGACTGTGTATCTCAGATTGGCAATCCTCCTGCCTTGGCTACTGAGTGCTGGCATTACAGACATGCATCACCATGCCCAGAGTTTGCTTCAACCTCATAAATTTAAAATATTAACCTCAGTGATGTACTTTTGCTGTGATGGTTGATAATAGATATTTCCAACATAGTCTGATTGGAAGTATATAACCCAATAGGTTAGTAGACTGCTTTAAAAATAGAAAGATGGCTGTTTTCAAACTGCTTCATATGTGTGATTTGACTGTACAGGGGCTAGAATCTTTTCCAGGGGTGTCACTGATTGACTTATAAAGCAAATTGTCCAGTGTGGAGCCATCCAGACACTTCTGATGCTGAGCAGTTACACTGCATGCAGTAGACATTGCCAGGGACTCTATGAGGTGGCTGTATACAATGTAGCAGCTACTCACTAAAAAGTTAATAATAGTTAGCAACATTTAACCCAAGTAGATAATATCAAGATCTCCAGCACGCTCAAGAAACATTCTTGCTGGGTATGGTGGCACACCCCTTTAATTACAGCACCCAGGAGGCAGAGGCAGGCAGATCTGTGAGATTGAGGCCAACCTGGTCTACCTAGCAAGATGTTTCAAACAACAGCAACAACAAGAGATACATTCTTATATTGGTATAAATGAAGTCTTTAAAAACTGTTAACTTGTTCAATTTAACAGGAATAGCTTTGTAATAATTATTTTCTTTTCCCTAATGGAGCCTTTAAACATCCTTTATAAAAGCTCTTGGACTTCCCAAATGCAAATAAACCCATTCTGATAGTTCTCACTAGCTTTCTTCACGTTTTAGTAGCTAATGATGGGGGCTGGAGAGATGGCTCAGTGGTTAAAAGCACCTGTTGCTCTTGGAGAGGACCCAGGTTTAGTTCTCAGGACCAACAAGTCAACTAATTGTAACTCCGGTTCCAAGGGATCTGTTGTCCTCTTCTGGCCTCCATGGGCACTGAATGCATGTGGTACACTTAGCATCATGCAAGCAAAACACTCATACACATAAATTTAAAAAAATTATTAGCTAATAATGTGTTTCAAACTAGCCTTTAGACTTTCGGTTTAGTATGAATTGTGCTAAAACGTTATTGGTAAAGACAGAAAAGAATGCATTTTGTTGCATACCTGAGAAGGCATAAAACTACAGATTAATTGAATTGAGTCTTGGTGTCACACCTCTTTAGGAAAGGAATTTAAGCAATTAGAACACAGCCAGTTAGTTTGGATTGCAGAATTCTGCACCTCCCACTCAGCATGGCAGGATTCCCATTCGTAATACATTTCTTTTGATTCTAACCCGGCTACAACTGAACCAGTCCAGGCATGGGAATATACTCTTAGACCAAACCAAAACTCAGACAACAAAAAGCCTGTAGAAAAAGATTTTTAGTTTAACCACAAAGATTCCTTTTTATCGGTCACATGACACTTTACAGATTAACTTGTTGAGTTTCCTGCATCTCTCTTCAGCTCTGAGTTAGACATAAAATGGTAAGTTTAGAAGTATGAGAGTTTTATTCTGTGAGAGAGCTTGAGTTATCATTTCATCAGATACCTTCAAAGTGTTGAAAGAGGATTGGTCTTGGTCTGATGACCCTTCTCACTTAAATGTCTTGAGTTTTTTAAGGACTCACATTACCATGAAACCTCCCCTTGACTTTTTTCCAGGGTTTTTTTGTTTTTTTGTTTTTTTTTGATGAAGAAGTAAACCATACAGATTGTCAACATGGGACGGAGATCAACATCATCCACCAAGAGGCTGGCCTTGAACTCACAGAGATCCACCTACCTCTGCCTCCCAAATACTGGGATTAAAGGCAGGTGCCACCACACCTAGCTCTTTTTTTCTTTTTTTCTTTTTTTTTTAAACTTATCTACCATCATTGACCCAAAGTCTCTTGGTCACTTGGCATTTCCTGTCAGTGTAAACACAGATAATGTGAGCTGGGCTGGCAGGTAGCACTTCTGGACGCAGTACAGCCTGCTTTAGGCAGTTTGATTCACCCAGAAGTATAAGGTGGCTGTATGGGAGATGTGGGTGCCTGGGTCATTGTGCACAGTGTTTTATGTTGTGGAAAGGACATGATGTTACTCTGATAAGCCCTGGGAGTCAAATGCAAATGTAAAAGTCAAACTAATTGACTTATTCATGCTAGAAAAATGTCCACTGTACTAACATTACCAGACTCAGGTCATCTGCTTGGCACATTAAGTTGAGAGATAGTGTTGAAGCTGACTCAGGTCAGCTGCTTGGCCAGTTAAGTTGATAGATAGTGTTGAAGCAAGGAACAGGACTATTTGAAAAGATGAAGTGAATGAGAAGATGGAAGACTCTTGTCCAAAGTCATCCTTCTCAGGGCTAGCAAAGGCTTTTCAAAGGAGAGATTTAAGGAAGTAGAAGGAAAGGGACACAAAATCAAAAAGTGGCGGCAGGCTCCAGTTGTCATGATTCTGGCTGTCTCTACTTCTCAAGCAGATTCATGTTGGTATAGACGGTCATTGTAAGCTATACATTAACTGACCATATGCTTCCTAGTGCTTATGTGCAAGAATTCAGGTGCATAACAGTTGTGTTTGTGTATACTGTGTTGTGTTAGATAACTGGTGAGCTATTCAGTTTTAGCAGCACTGTCTTCTGGGGCTAACTCAGTACGGAGTTAATGATGCTACACTTACAGATGCAGAACAGAAGAGTTAACTGTGGATAAGAGCACAGAATTGGGGGTCATTCTTGGGTCTGAGATCTGGTGCCATCCCTTATGAGTATTGTGACTGTGACTCCCAGCCCTCATGTTCTCATCCTGGGTGGGGATAAAGCCTAATTCAGTTGTGAGGAGTAAGCAGAGTGCGTATAAAATGCTTAATGTGTTGCCGGGCACAGTTGAGCAGTAATATATGCTTCATATGATGGCAAATCGATACTTACTTCTACTATATACTTGGCCATCTTTTAAAAATCTTTTAATTTTTAGCCGGCCGTGGTGGCACACGCCTTTAGTCCCAGCACTTGGGAGGGAGAGGCAGGTGGACCTCTGTGAGTTCAAGGCCAGCCTTGTATACATAGTGAGTTCCAGGACAGCTGGGGCTACAGGGGGCCCCTTTTTCAAAAAAAAAAAAAAAGAAAAAAAAAAAAAAAGAAAAAAAAAAAAAAAAAAAAAAAAAAGAAAAAAAAAGAAGATAGTTTATATAATATGTAAGAGTGACTGACAGCAGTATCTTTCCATGTTGTCATAAACATCTTCATCTGTTGTAATATGAATTGAAACGGCAGAAGCCACTTTAGTATATAAGAGCTCAGAAATTTTCATATGGACACAAGTGAGTAACTCAAACTGAACATGATGACCTGGAATGTTAGGAAGACAGTTCTCTCTAGATCAGGAGGGTGGGGTTTTCCAGTGTCCCAAAGAAACTCGTGGCCTTTTAGCCCTCGGGTTTCTGCTTAGTTTTCAAGTGTACTTGTGCATATGTGAAGTGGCAAATAGATGCATGTGTCATTAACCATGCATGTGTTGGTTTGTGAATATCTTGAAAAGAAAATAGTGCTATATAGAAGCCTGCTTGAATTTCCTAAAAGTAAACAATTGCAGACTTATTTTCCATTATTGAGATGCTGTTATAATACTAAATCATGGGACATAGACTATAAACATATAAAAAAAACTTTATTATGTTTGTGAGCGTTTTGCCTCAACATATATAAATGTACCACATGCATGCAATGCCTGCAGCGTCCAGAAGAGGGCATCGGATCCCCTGGAACTGGAGTCACTGATGGTTTTTAAGACACCAGGAGGGTGCTGGCAACCAAACCCCCAGTTCTTTGGAAGAGCAGCCTGTGCTCTTAACTGCTGAGCCATTTCTCCACTCCCCTCCCTGCTTATAAACTCATTTTAATAAAATATGTGGTTAGGGAAGCTAGGAGTGGATGGTGGTAACACTGCCCAAAGAACTTTAAGTATATACCCTATAAGATCAGGAGTCAAATGTCAATGAAAAAAGAATCCACACACACATTATTAGGTTGGTGTGTTAAGAAATTCAGCCCTTTCTATTGCCTTGTTCAACATGGTGTTAAGTGACACAAGTGTGATAGACTGCAATGGTGGTTTAAAATAAAGAACAGAAGTTATTCAAGGAAAAGCAATCAGACTTTTTTATGGAATCCCAGTCTCAAAACAGTCATTCATGCTTCCTTTTCAAATATATCCATACATCACGGCCCACTCACCTGTCCTTTAGTGCCTTCATGCTGCTCTAGCTATTCTTACTGGGGAGTGGTAAAGCAGATTTCCACTTAAGTCTTTATTCTCCTCCTCCATCCCTCTCCCCTCTTTCTCTTGTTTATTTTCACAACTAAATATTTCATATAAACAAAATCATGCTGGCACATGGTCTTTTGTGTCTAGCTTCTTCTTTGGTTAGCATAATATCTTCAAGGTTCATCCATGCTGTAGCCTTGGATCAGATGGTTTAGAGAATCCTGTATTTCATTCCTTTACACTTCCAAGTAATACTCAATTTATGATCTACAATATTTTGTTTTCCTGCTCGCCATGGGCTGATATTTTGCTTTTATAAATAAGTGCTATGAACATCATGCAATCTTTGTGTGGCTGTGTTTTCATTTGGGGCGATGTACATGTAAGACTTGAGTTGTTGAGGTCTATGCTAACCCTAGTCTTAACTTTTTGAGAAACTCAAATACTTTTTCTTTTAAAAACATTTTTATTTAGGCTGGAGAGATGGCTCAGCGGTTAAGAACACTGACTGTTCTTGCAGAAAGACCCAGGTTTGAATCCCAGCACCCATATGGCAGCTAACAACTGCATAACTCCAATTCCAGGGGATCTGACCTCTTCTGGCCTCTGTGAGCATTGCATGACATGGGTGCACTTACCTACATGCAGGCATAACACTCATAAAAAATAAAATATTAAAATTTTTTTATTGATTTAAGAATTTCATACAATGTGTTTTGATCATATTCAGACTCCTTACCCCTTTCCACCCCCATCTAACCACCCCCTGATTTTATATCCTCTATTATTATTTTTTTAAGGGTCTGTCAAGTCAAATCTGTGTTTCCTAAATGTTGTTGGGTGCAGGCATATCCCTTGGAGTGTGGTCAACCTACCAGTATCACACTAGTAAGGAAAACTGACTCTTCCTCTCCCAGAATTTATCAATTGCTAATAGATCCTCAGCTGGGTTGGGACTTCCTGCCCACCTCTTCCATCCATGCTGGGCCCCTATCTGGCTTGGGTTTGCTGTCAAACGTTTTGTGGTTAATATGTACAACTACCCTGTGGTTTCCAGACAACACAGTTTCCTTGTATTTATCTACTACCACAGTCTTCTGCCCCCTCTTCCACAATGATCTCTGAGCCTTCAGAGGAGAGGGTGTAAAATGGATGTCCTATTTAGAGCTGAGCACTCTGTAGTCTCTTATTCTCTTCACACTGATCACTTGTGGGTTTCTGTGTTAATTGCCATCTGCTGCAAGAAGAACCTTCTCTGGTGAGAGCTGAGAGATGCCCTAATTTATGGGTATAACAATAAGTCATTATGAATCAGCTTAATACTTTGTCTGTCTGGCCACAGATTCTTGGCCCTGATGATAGTATCAAGTTTGGACTCTAACTAATGAAGCAGGCCTTCAACTAGAAGGTTGTTGGTTACTCCCATAACCTTCGTGCAGTTATTGCACCAGTGGGCATATTTTGCCAAGCCAGTTGCTATTGTAGCTCTCAGGGTTCACAGCTGGGTAAGACTGATGATTACATTTCTCTGCCAGTAACATCCATAATACCTAACACTTTGAAAGCTAGCCAATAGAGATGAAGCTTTGAAATCAGTTTCAGCTTGATTTCTCATTGTTCAATGACTCAGATGTATAGTGTCTTAGCAATAGGGTCTTATCATCAAATTCTGGGGGTAACCCAGTGCGGTTGCAATAGCCAGTATTGTTTGAGGGTCTATGGGGTCAAAAACTATCCAAAAGCAACTACATTATTTTCTACATACCTAGAGTAAAATTTCTGAGTCATGTGTTAACTCTGTCTTTTTGTTTGTTTGTTTGTTTGTTTGTTTGTTTGTTTGTTTGAGACAGGGTTTTACTATATAGCACTGACTGACCTGGAACTCACTATGTAGACCAGGCTGGCTTCAAACTTATAGAGATCTGCCTGCTGCTGATTCCAGAGTGCCAGGATTAAAGTTGCACACTACCATGCCCAGACTATGTATCATGTTTTGAGGGACCACTAAACTGTTTTCCAGAATGTCTACATCACTTTACAATACCACTAACGATGTAGGAAGAGTCCTCGGCTTCTCTTTATCAATGCTTGGTATCATCTGCTGTTTTGAGTCTAGCTATCTCACTGGGTCTGAAGTAACTTCTCATTTTGTTTTCAATTTACATTTCTCTATTAATGATATAGAAAATTTTTCATGTGCTTATTGACCATATGTTTGGAGACATGTCTATTTAAATCTTAAATCTTCTTTTTTTTTTTTTTTTTTGGTCTTTTTGAGACAGGGTTTCCCTGTAGCCCCAGCTGGCTGGAACTCACTATGTAGACCAGGCTGGCCTTGAACTCACAGGGATCCACCTGCCTCTACCTCCCGAGTGCTGGAATTAAAGGCGTGCACCACCATGCCTGGCCAAATCTTAACTCTTTTAATATTGCTGACTTGTAAGAGTTCTTTATTCTTGGATGCTGTTTTCAATGAAATATGATAGAAAAATATTTTCTACTATAATATGGGCTGTCTTTTTGACTTTCTTCCTGGTGCTTTTTGAAGCACAAAAGATTTTTTAAGATTTTATTTTTATTTTTGATTATGTATATATGTATATATCTGTATATGGGTATGTGCATGTGAGAGTACAGGTACCCACAGAGGTCAGAGGATTTGATCCCTCGCGGGCTGGAGTTACAAGTGCTTGTGAGCTGCCCAACATGGTTGCTGGGACCTGAACTTGGGTCCTCTGGAAGAGCAACAGCAAGTACTCTTTAACTGCCAAGCCATCTCTCCAGCCCTACACAAAAGATTTTAATTTCAATGAAATTCTATTTTGGATTTTTGTTTTGTTTTTGTGTCATATCTAAGAAACGATGATCTAATCCCAGGTTATAAATATTTACTCTTGTTGTCTATCAAGTAATTTGTAGTTTGGGCCCTCTGATTTATGCATATGATTCATTTTGAATTAAACATGTGTGTGATATCAAGTATATCAAGTATAAGTCCAACTTCATTGTTTTGCGTCTGCATATCTCAAATTGTCCCATTTGTTGAAAAGATTATTTTCCCATTGTATTGTTTTGGAAACTTTCTTGGAAAATTACTGATCATAAATGTAAGGGTTTATTTCTGAACTATCAGTTCTATTCCATCTATATACTTGTCTGTCGTTACAAAGTACCACACTCTTTTGATTACTAACTTTATTGTAACTTTCAGAATTGTCAACTACTGTCTTCAGACTTTTAGCCACTCTTTTGCAGTCTCCTTTGTTTCAACTTGAGATATTGAGCATTTAGGGGATTCTCAAGTGAAAATCGAGTTGCCTCCCAATTGTTTTATTGATAATTCAGCTTTCTCATGTTGGCAAAGTCTTTGATAACTCTTTCGTCTCCCATTAAGCTTCTAATTTTTTTGTTGCTATTGCTTTCCAACTATTCTTGCTTGCCTTAAAAAGAAAAGGAAATTTTATTATTTTTATTTTATATGTATGCATGTATTGCCTGCATGTAGGTAAGTGAGCTCGTGTCATGCAGTGCCCAAGGAGGACAGAAGAGGCTGTCAGATCTCCTGGAACTGGAGTTATGGACAGTTGTCAGCTGCCATGTGGGTGCTGGGATTCGAATCCGGGTCTTCTGCAAGAACAGTCAGTGCTCTTAACCGCTGAGCTGTCCCTCCAGCCCTTTCATAGACCTTTTTTAAGGAACAAAAAGTAACATTAACATTTTAAATATTCTCAATACATGCTTTAAATGACTTTCAATACTCTTCTTTTCCTCCTCCCACACCTAAGCAGGGGCATTTTCCTAAAGATTTTTACTCCTCCACAGCTCTTGTTCTGTTCATTGTACTCTTTATGCTATTGACTTAAGATGCTCTATTCTGGCTAGATTATTTCAAATTAAGTTTTCTTCCCTCAGTCTTGAGCTCCTCTTTTAAGGTAATACTGTTCTAAAATATCAGTATTTTTATGCATTTGCCCCACATAAAGCCCTTAAAGTCGATCTTCACCTATAGAAAAAGGTGATATTGTGCCAAACTTGAGAGAAGTTATCCCAAACTTGGCACTGGGCTTTTAATTTCTCATCCTATGGTTTCTAGGATAAGCACAATCCCCTGCATAGGGTAACTACAATACACATCTTTTTTATGAAAAAATATATTTATAAAGCTTACAGAATAGTAGGTTTCCTTATGGTTTTTCAAACATATTTAGTGTTAATTGTCCTTTTTCCAACTCCTCCTCAAATTTACTTTTAAAGATTCAGTTCAGGCAACTCCCCAAAGACTCTCTGGACTCCCTAATGTATCATTGAACATACTGTGTCTTGATATTTTGATTTCTTCTCCAGAGAGGTCAGTACCTTCTGTTTCATTTTGTTACGTGCCTGTGTGTTTCTCTCAGCTGGACTGTTATCTCCTTGGGGGGATCAGCATGGCATTTCACTGTCCTTTGCATTCCCAGGAGTCAGTTTCAATGTCTAACATAAACTTAGTGCTTAACAAATTTTTGCTGAGTTGTGATCTGTTCTGTGTCTACTATCAGGCCCATTTTGTTAACATGCTCCCCCCACCCGTTTGGAGTATTTGAGAAAACTGTACAATGTAATGATGGAGAACATGGATCCCAGAGCCAGACTAGACTCCCTGAATTTAGACCATGCTTTGGCCATTATTTAATTATGTGAACCTTTGACAAGCTACCTAAAGTTTTCATGCCTTAATTTATCTGTCTATCTATCTATCTATCTATCTATCTATCTATCTATCTATCTATCAATCAT
>NW_008339767.1:3045780-3051084 GCF_000622305.1 Nannospalax galili | reverse complement strand
TATATATAATCCATATGTAATAGAAACACCAGAAACTAATGAAAGTGCATAAGAACTGGCAAAAACTAGGACTTAGCAATATCAATGATTATTTTTATGATTATTTATGTCAACTTATTAATACTTGCCTCTTCTATTCACTTTTCTTATTCACTGATCTTCAGAGAAAATACAAATGGAATGATTATTACCAGGCAGAATTTGATCAAATAATAATTATATACCCTTAAGACTCTAGAAACAATGAAAACACAGTCAATCATGCACACTCTTGTTTTGAAGAACTTTTATTTTGTTTTCTATATAAGCAAACTGCCTGTCCCAGATTTTGTTCTTCAGTTTTTCAGTTAAACAAACACACTCGGTTAAGAATTTTCTATTGTTCAAAGGATTGGCAATCTTTTTCTGTGGCTTTCTAAAGTTTGAATAGTTAGAATATAATTTGATCTATGCATGTCAAACTGCTGGATTTTATCAAGTTACAAAAGGAGAGGAAAAATTCATTGACTACCAAAAGCATCAAAGGAATGATGATGGATCTATGGCATTTAATTTCCTTACATTTCTTAGTGAAGAATGTTCTGGAGGATTAGAATCTGAGCTAAGTCCTTGCATCACATTTTTTGCAATCCAACAGCTTCAGCATCTTTCTACACAGAGACGAGCTTAGGAAGGACACAGGTTCATGGAAGCAGTCCTTTTATGAGTACTATTACACATAATGTGCACACAAAAATTTGCACATAATGGGAAAAACTTCTGAAATTATTTTCCTATTTTTAGAAAGCATAAAGCCCTCAAATTCATAGTTACTTAAAGATTGAGGCTAACTTGGCAATAGCAGGCTTGAGCGATGGGAGTTAACATTTGAGAGCTGATGTTAAAAAAAAAAAAAAAAACCACACACAACCCCCAAAATCCTTAAGTATTGTTCTCCATCACCTCCTCCCAAAGAGCTACTCGACCTAGGAAACAAACAAATCTCGTCACGAGTACAGATAACCCCGGGCTTCAGATCTCTAATCTGGCTGTGGCCATCAGCAACCAGAAATGAGTTTCTTCTAATCAGCTTTCCATCAGTCCCCAGTCACTCATATAAAGGAGCCCAGGGAAGAGAGGAGGCGCAGTGCACTTCAGTACCAGGATTCTGGACAGCGCCCCGAACAGGCTGCCGCTGGACGCCCCTTCCTCTATCTTCACCGGCGCTGACCCTCTGGTCCCCCCTGCTGCTGAGAAAGAAAATTACATCGGGATCCATGCAGCCCGCGATGATGATGTTTTCCAGTAAATACTGGGCAAGGAGAGGGTTGTCCCTGGATTCAGCGGTGCCAGAAGAGCATCAGATACTTGGCAACTTAACAGTGAGTACTGAGTATCTGGCACTCTCCAGTGTTCTCTAGGGTAGTGATTGTCTTATCCTCACCATATGGACACCTGGTGTAGAGAAAGCGCGCACTCTAACTCCCTCCTCCTCTGGTATTGTCTTAGGGCTTTCCTTGGTTTGCCTGGACTTTCCACAAAGTAAAGCAGGTGGGCGGATTGCAGCGTGTTAAACTTCTTTCTTCAAAGTTGGAAGTTCCCCAACATGAAGAATGAAAGTGTATGAAACCAATGTCCTAAATTCACAACCTCCCCAAAGTATAGACCATTGAAAGCCCATTCATGATAAGAAAGACTTGGGAAATGGAATAAAGTCTATTTCTGTGGTTTCTACAAGACAAAACTGTCTCCTGCATCCTCTCCAAAACCTGTCTTATAAACAGAATATTTGTATTCTTGACTATAGGTGTGAGTTTTGGAATAAAGGAAAAATCAAGTGCCTTTTCCTAATGCTGTATTACTCCCTCTTTAAAGTTTAATTGATAAAATAATGAAATAAATATTCCATTTATTTAAATATTTAAAGGATTTTAATGTTTAAAATGTTAACACTAAAAAGATATTTATACATTACAATATTTGCAAAGTTTTAGATCCCAATTAGAGCAATAGTCATGAGATTTAATGAAAACAGTAGTTTTTATGTCATTAACATGAAGCAAGAATACATACAAACTCCTTGTCATTAAAATTTTTCAGTGGTAATTCACTGCTGTCATTTCAGTTTTCCAATCAATTTCAATTTAGCTTGTCATGGAAAAATCAGTTTTATGTCATAATTCAAAATATTTGTACTCTATTGATACAGTGTTACTATAAAATGTTAAAAAAACCAACCACAGCAACTTTCTTAGAACTATCTAAATCAAATTTTGAAAATGAGGCCAAAATGTAAATAGATTTTCTAGCATTCAAATATCATGACTATTTGGATGAGATGTTACATTGAGAAATTTTGAAGTTATAATGAATTGCTAGACAGAAATCAAAGAAAACTCAGTGTGGTTAATGTATGACCCCTTCACATAAAAAAACACTCCTTGTACATATGAGATCTGGGTGTTATGTGGAGAGGAGGAGGCAGATGTTAAAAATATGAAGACTTGAGCTTTTAATGATTAAGCATACTGTCAAATGCCAATGTGTGCATAAACTTCTCTCCCTCAAGTCGCAAATAATAAAACAGCCATTTCTATTATATATAAATTCAGCGATTGAGTCAATACTAATATGTGAAAATAAAGCCAGTACAGAAATTGGAGGAAGATAATGGCAAATCATTTTTCACTGGGTTCCATATCACACGTGCATTTCTCAGTTTCATGAGGATGTAGTGAGTGTGATTATATTACACCACCATTTGCCAAGGAGTTAGTTCTTCTTTTACTCAACTCTGCGTTCATATATAATGAGCACAAAACAGACCATCATAATTTTACATTCCAGAAAATGAACATTTCTGGTTTTGCTTTGTAAAATTCTACAGTGTGATCTGAATTGCTAGAACCTGTCATTTTTATCTCAGTATTTACAGATTCTACTGTTTATTCCTAATAATTAGCTAGCTGGTTTTCTTTTTTCCTTGCTACTTTCCACCCCTCTCCTTAATTTTAATAGTCACTTTTCAAATACCATCTTCTGACATAGAGGATTTTGGTTGAAAACACTCTTTTGTGTCAGACTTCTTCAATATGCAGGTGGATTCATATTGATTTGTGATGGTCCCATGGATCTAATTGCAGAAATTATCCATTTCAGTCCATGTCCTGACATATTTCAGAATGAAATAGATGCTTTTGTTTTAAAGACTTAATTGAAGCTAAATTTATTGTGGCCAAAAGTTCATATTTGGTCTCATTGTTGTTATAATTAGTAGTTATCGTAGTTTACATATAATTCAACTAAGCCAAATGATCAAATTCCATGCTACAAAATTAACACCCAAAGGCAGAAATTATTCATATATAATACTTTGTACTTAATAATAACCAGCTTTTTATTGCCATCAAACTGAAGCAAACCCGATCACCCCTAGTGTTGTCTTGAAACGCTGGAAAAGAGTGTTCTCGCATAAATTAGAGCTGAAGACAAAGTTATGAGTGCTGTGGCATGTCTACCTTTCATTGTGTGATGAGTAGGGCTTCCAGCACACAAGTGGACTATCCAGGAAAAAGTAAATTCTGGAAACCCCTGGAATCTAATTTTTTTGTGCTTCTACTTTCTTGAAGCTAAATAAAGCTGCCTCTAGCAAAAATGATGATAAAAAAAGCAGCAGAGGAAGCAGCAAGAGTGACACCACCACGGAGAGCGGCAAGACAGCAGTGGTGTTTTCCTTGAAGAATGAAGTTGGTGGACTGGTAAAAGCACTGAGACTTTTTCAGGTGAATGCAGAGCACTGTTACATAGCTTTAAAGTAGCTGTGTGTCTGGCTACAGACCCGTCATCAATTTCTGGAAATTGATGCATCAATTTCTGGAAAATGGAGTGAGAGATTCAGGGGGACCAAATTTCATGAGGCTTTACAAGGGAAGTTTCTTTTGTAAAACAATGAAATAAGCTGGTTCATGTGAACTGTAATATACTAATTTGGAGTTAGCCTGTCAGGAACTCTGTAGGCTGTTGCCAGGTGAAAGAGTCTGTGATTAAAAAAATGTGAGCTTCAGACATGAAAATGTGCATACATGGACACATACACACATGCATATATACACGTGCACATATAACAACAGGGTACTTTAAAATATCAAGAGTCTGTACCTTGATTTGATTTTCTAAATTTGAATTGTACACATGTAATAAGAGCAAATTTATCACATAAGGTGAGATATATGTATATAGGCACTTTTCCCCCCCAAGCCTCATTGTTTCATGAACTGAATGTGTGTTCTGTAAAGATGAGTTACCTTCCTTTTATATACTTATAGAAGTATATAGCTTTTTCTCTACATAAAGAACCCTACATAAAGAGCCTGGGTGAGGATGAGTTTATTGCCTCCTTGTCAGTCTACACTTGGCATCTCCTCCACCTGTTAGTAGGAACTTGTACCAATGCATTTTGTTGCGGTCAATAGCTTTTGATTATAGTTGTAAGATAAGGAGCCTAACTCTTCCCGGTTCCTTGAGCTGTGGCACAGTGGAGAGAGATAGTAGGAACTGTAGTTAAGGAATTTGGACCTGTGTTCTCCTGGTCTCTAACCTCTCGCTGCTCCAACATTCAATTTCCTTATTTGTGAAATGGTTATAATAATTCCTGCCTATCTAGGTTGTTGGGATGAAATAATATGAGAGTACTTTGTAAAATGTACAGACAGGAGACATTATTATGATTTCTCTAGGATGATTTTTGGATGGGGAGTTAATCTGATTTGGAAAATATTTCCTTGTTTCCTTTTGACCTTGAAGAAAGGATCAGGTACCACAAACAGCGCTAATGGAAATATGGAGTAGTATTTTACACATAATTATGTCATGTAGGTCTATGTCTATACAGTGCCCAGAGGCAAACCAATTCAATTAGACAGCTGGGTACAATGGAGAAATCCCTGGAGAAGGAGTTAGCACTCTGAGTTTTTACTCTGCCATCAGCTAGTCACTGGGCCTTAGCTAAACCACTTAACCCACTGGGACCTCAGTGCTCTGGTCTAAAAATATCTACTCAGATTTAACCAAAGGACATTAAAAACCCAAGTGACACAATGCATGTAAAGTCTCCTGGGCCTTGAACTTAAAATTAATCTCATTTTTATTATTAGCCTACTTGCAAAATATAGCATTATTGCAAAGTTTAATTAAAACATAAATAGAACATCTGGTTTTCTGGCCATAGGACTTGTTTCTTTACGTAGGAGAGGATACTGTCTGATTTGATCCTATCTTCTGCTAGAAATTACTTATCCCGCTTAGCCTATGCTGAAAATTCTGAGG
>NW_008339767.1:3032046-3045739 GCF_000622305.1 Nannospalax galili | reverse complement strand
GGGGGGGCGGGGGAGGGGAATCTGCTTATGGGGATACGTGACGTTGGAGAGGCAGTCTTAGGCTACAATTGTCAAAGGAGAAAAGTGCATCACTGGGAGACTTAAACCTGATTTTTAAGCATTAAGTCACTGTTCTCCCTGGAGCAGCTTATTGTAAGGAGATTTTAACCTCTGAAGTCCATCACGGAATGACAGTTGCAGCAGCACATTTTTGGGTGTAGGATGCCAAAGGAGAACAATTCTGAAGGAGTCTTGCTTAGGGGATACTGTTACTTTATTTTGTCTTTTGTTTTGCATCTTCACTGCCCCCTAAGTTGTTTTCCTTTTGCCTTGGAGGTCTTTTTGTGGATGCTTTTCTTGTTTTCCTTTATTTTTCAGAACTTTGGGCTATGTTTTGATTGGTGTTCCCCTAACCTCAGACATTTTTACACCATCTCCCCAATTTCTGTCTGCATTCGTGTCATTCACTTCTTAAGAAAGATTTATTTTTATTTTAATTATTTATTTTATTTAAAGATTTACTTATTTTTATTTTATGTGTACAAGTGTTTTGCCTGCATGTGTGTATGAGCATCATATGTGTGCAATACCTTCGGAGGCAGATCCACTGGAATTGGAGTTACAGACGGTTGTTAGCTGCCATATGGGTACTGGGAACTGAACCCGAGTCCTTTGCAAGAACAGCCAGTGCTCTTAACCACTGATGCATCTCTCCAGAGCCTATTTTTATTTTAAATATATCATTATTATTTGTAATAAGGTCTTACTATGTGACCTTGGCTGGAGTTTGCAATCTTCTTGCCTCTGTCTCTGAGTGCTAGGATTGTAGGCATGTGTTACCATGTATGGTTCTAAATGGTTACTTTATTCTTAAACTTTATTTTAAAAGTAAAGCTTTTATTACTAAAATGGAGAGCTTGAGCTTTTTTTCAAAAACCTGCAAAAATACAAATCTTAGGATTAGATGATAATGTACTAGACAGTCTCACCCCCACCCCCTAAATCATCATGCAGTACCAGTGGGATGTGGATTACTCTGGGAAATGATGAGGCTCACACTGCCCTCCTCTTCTTATTATGAGATGGGACAACCTACACAGAGGCATGGCTTCTTTATTTTCTTATTAATAAAGACAGTAGTTGGAAACATTTTCACTTCTTAGTCAAAGAACAGCCAATTCTCTTTTGTGAGTGTTTGACACTTTGCTGTTTTAAGAACTACATAAGACTAACAAGCATTCCATTCATTGTGACCCAAATGTGATTTAGAGATATTATTTCTGTTTCTACAGGAAAAACATGTCAACATGGCTCATATCGAATCCAGGAGATCCCGGCGAAGAAGTTCTGAGGTTGAAATCTTCGTGGACTGTGAATGTGATAAAACAGAATTTAATGAGCTCATTCAGTCGCTGAAATTTCAGACCACCATTGTGACACTGAATCCACCCGAGAACATTTGGACAGAGGAAGAAGGCAAGGGTGGTTTGTTGCTTGTTGGGTGATTTTGAATTCTGACAAATGTTGCAAAGGGAAAAACACAATCTGTGAGCTAATATTGTTGAACCTGCACTGTGTTTTCAACAGAACTAGAGGATGTGCCTTGGTTCCCCCGGAAGATCTCTGAGTTAGACAAATGCTCTCACAGAGTTCTCATGTATGGTACTGAGCTTGATGCCGACCACCCAGTAAGTGTCTAGAATCCCTTTCCCCAGTGCTCTCCCAGCTCCACCACACTCCAGGTGGTGTGCCGTATTCTGTGCTGTAATGCTTCATTGTAGAGCAATTTCGTATTTATCCCTCATAACTGAGAGCAGACCTTCAAATGATAAAGTTTCCCTGTACATGTGTTGACTGGAAGGAGGTTAGAAAGATGGTGTTTCCACATAGCATTTATTTATAAAATGGTTGGATGGGGAGAATATTCTACACCCTGGAGAATATTTCTGTAGAATTAGACAGCCTAAAATATACTTGCAGATGGTGACCCTTGGAAAAAGACGAACTGAAATTGATCACACCTTTGGGAAACTAGTGAGGACTAGATGTGATAGGGCTCAGTGAGAGAATAAAATTCTTGCCATTTTCCTTGACTGGAGGTAGTTAGGAGCAGAGTTATGTGCTTGACTTTAGTCTCAATGGAAAGGCAGAAGGACTTTAAAAGAAGGCTGTGATGGAAGATGCATCTCTCCCCACATCTACCCTGAATCTATGTACTACCATTTTCTCCTCTACTCCAGTAAAAATGACATTGTTAGAGAAATATGATACTTGGACAAGCACTTCCCATTTTTCTCCCTCGCCCCTCTTTGCATCAGTTTTAATCTAACACAAGAGACCTTTTCTTCTTAAAATGAAGTACAGTGAAGTAAGCAATATACACATTCGTTCCAAGCATTTTCCCTCCCCCAGTGTCTGAAAGTGGGTAAATAGAACATGGAAATCCAAACAGGTCAGTCATGCTTAGTGGAAGCCTTTGGATTATGAGGGTAACAGGCTACAAAAACCATACTATTTAAATGGAGGGAATCTGAGAATGCCATTGTGTCACTACACTCCATGGTGGCACCAAAGAGTGAGCGCAGGACCTGACTGGCAGCAGCAGCACCTTCTTTAACTGAGCTGCACTTCTCAAGTTTGAGATCTGTGACAAGTTCAACATAAGCAAAATTTCAGTCTAGTCATTTGATATCATATACCAATTAAAACCAATTCAAATCTGCCACTCAAACAGTCCAACAGAACCATTTATTTGCACTATTTTTCAATAGGTAAAATCATGCAAAGATGCTGTGTGTTGATTTGCAGCATAAAATAAAAATCCATAGTGATTCACTTGGAAGTTTCCTGATCCTCAAAAAAAAAAAAAATTCAAAAGTGCCTTCAACAATCATTCATTTGTTATCTTTCCCATCTTGTAACCTCAGAGGAATTGGAATTAGTGCAGAAGGTCAATTTAAGAGAGAAGGATGAAAACTGCACAGACACCAGCTGTTAACCAGCAGAACGACCTTGGTTCAGTCCCTCTACCTCTGCACCTCCAGAGTTCTTCATGTAAAAAGTGGAAATAAAATTCTTATTGACCTCAAAGGGCCGTTTGGAAAGCCTAGCTAATAAAGCAACTGAAAGGCATTTTGGCAAGAGTAAATGCTTAATACCAGGAATGCAAATGCTGTGTGAACTCATCCAGATCAATGCCTGGATGGTAAAGGATTTTTTGAGAACTTCCTATGTCCAAAAGCTCCCCTTAGCCTAGTTTGAAAATTGCTCAACCTGGAGGAGGGAGTTCAGGCATGTGACTGGAGCTGCCACAGGCACTGCTGACCTTGCTGTGAAAAAAAAAAAAAAAAGTATTCCAACATCAAGAGTAAATTTTCCTGTGCTTAATTTTATTTCATTACTTCTAATTACACCTGCTTTATGATACCTCCTCTTATTTTCTGTGCAGCCACTTGAAATAATTGTAAGTACTTAGCAATCCCCTGCCTCTCTTGTCGTTTTTTAAACCATATATATTCCTTTTATAAGCACACCAAATGTTCATTTGCAAAATTTGATATTGGTAAGTTGTGTTTTTCTAAGTTTTTTTTTTATGAAGATAGGAGGAGCTGTCTAAGTACTTTTTGTGTCTGAGAATGATTCTAATTCTGAGAGAGACAGAAACTTGCAGCAGGAGAGATCAGAAATGGCTTAGAATAGGTCATTCTGCTTTTAGAGAGAAATATCAAATTTTAACAGACAAAGAAATCACCTGGGAAGTGTTTTCTGAGTGCAGATAGTGATTCTACAGGGCTTGAGATTCTGCATTTCTAGTGGACTCCCAGGCAAGGCTCACACCAGGGGATTTGGGACCACATTTTGACTTGTCACTATCTAGACTAAGAGGGTCTTTGAGAGTGTGGTTCAAGATCCACTCTTAAGACACTTTTCAAAAATGTAACCTCTTGAGGCTCCAGGAAACCCACTGAAGGAGACATTTCACAAACATACCCAGTAGTCTACATGTAAAAGAATATGTAGAAGATTCTGATATGTTCTAAGTGTGAGAAGTAACATGTAGTTCAGGGACTCTCAGCCCCAACTTCCCTGTAGGAATTTTAAAAAGTCACCTGTAGGAATTTAAAAAAGTAGGAATATTAGGTCTTCATTCTTCAGAGCTTAACTCTGAAGCTCTGGAAAAACTGGACTGTTATTCGAACTCTCCAAATGGTTCTACAATTCCACCAGAGCACCAGGGTTGAGCTCTTTGAGATGGCTATTTGAGGGTCTTTGTAAACTGAACTGGGCACACTAGGAGTCAGGGTGAATCCTCAGTTCACGTTGACTTAATTGAGGGTGGGTTTGTGCAGAAGGAACTGTCTTGGTGCTGCTAAGGTTGCCAGATTTTGTTAATAAATATATAAGGTTGCCCAGTTAAATTGGAAAAATTTGTCATTTTCTGAAATTGAAATGAGAGTGGGCATCTTGTGTTTTATCTGGTACCCTATCCCTGGCTTCAGTTCAGAATGGATGCTGTGCCTCTGGAATTGCCAGTGCAGCTAGCTAGCATCCCTTACTTTTCTAGTTCATGGTTGAATCCAGGAAGTTCTGGATTGCCCACAACATTTGTGTAATCACTGCCACTCTAGGCTAATGAGGCATGATGAGCAAATCTCTCTCTCTCTCTCTCTCTCTCTCTCTCTCTCTCTCTCTCTCTCTCTCCCCTGGAAAAGGTGCAGGTGTTTGCTGAGGAGAGAGAGTTGAGATTCCTCTGGAAACCCAGGAAATTATGATGCTGTTACATGATGTCTGGCCTGGCAGGAATCAGGGAACAGATGCTGGGCTTTTCATGGGACATTTTCCCTCTTTTTTCATGGCCTACTTTCCTTTTGAATCATAAGGGTGCTTGGAATTCTTCAGTTTTCCCACCCCAGGTAGTCTGTTCTACTAGTGAGTGTATCTACCCTTTACATCAGGAGACCTTTTTTTTAGGTCAAAGACCCATTTATGGATATGGTGACTGTGATCACAAAATTTCATCTAGAGACATTTTAGGGCTTCACAAATCTGCTAAGAGCCTTAGTTTAAGCAATCGGAATTCACTGCCCAAGAAAGAAAGTGCTAGCTCCTAGGTAGGGGATACCTTCTTTCTATAGGGTCTCAGGGTGATCTGAGGATGTTTTTCCTCTTTCCTCCAATTAGTAACTCTTGTTATTCTGGAAGGAAAGACCACTCTTCATTTCTGTCAGCAGACAGCCCTGTGATGGTTCCTGACCTTGAGGCCCATTCTCTTTCAGCTAAACAAAAGAACTGGGCTATTTTCTACTGAGTTTGGGGCTCCTCTTAAACATTTCACCTTGCAAAAAAAGTATATTGTTGTAGAGGAAGTACCTTGTGGGTACCTCTTTTACTGTTGAATCCTATTGTTCCTGCAACATGTCTACTTGCCTCCATGGTTAGTGGCCACTGCTTCCTGGTCATCCTTGGGGGTACAAGGGTGCAGAGACAAGTAGAAACAATTCTACTAGGGCTCTGGCACCTTGAAGAAACAAACCCAGAAAGAATTATTGATTGTATTGGGAAAGAAAGGAAAATGAGAAGTCTGTTGACAAGAGGGATTGTTAAGTAAACCAGGAAGTCCTCTCAGAAGGCCATTTGATGAAAAAAAAAGACTGACGTGGTGTTTAATTTCTCAGGTGGATGTTGTTAGATAAAAATCTTGCAGTTGGCTAAGACATAATAGACTCATGTGCCTCAGTGGAAGGGAGCTAACCTGCCCTTGCGCATGAATCTCTTTGCCATGTTGCATGGTGTGGCTGTGCATACACGGTACAGCAAAACCTCTTTCAATTCATGCTAATTTGGGGGTCTGATAATTACTCTGAATGAGTTTTTAATAAATGTTACATTTGTTAGTTATTTACACATGTCAATTAAAATTCGGTTAACTTACTGAATAACCATGTTAAAGAGACCTGTTTCAATGACTAGGCTAAGATTAACTTGTGATTAAGATCAATTACTTGTAAATGATACTTGAAAACCTAAAGATATTGTGTAAAATATTAGTTTGATTAACTAAGCCTTGGTGCTTGCCTAATGGAAAGGTAACCTCTGATCTGAACTCCTACACATCCCAAATTAATAGAGCCAAAATGAATGAGGTTTTACTGTAAGCACAATTTGCTTTGCCTGTGCCATCAAGCAGGTCATCTGAGGATGAGATTTACATTTGAACTGAACACTCAGTAAACACCACAGTGATTTTCTTTTAGGCCTTCTGCAGCTAATTTTTCAGCACTTTGTTAAATAACTTAATCTCTTTTCTGTTTAAGGGATTTAAGGACAATGTCTATCGACAGAGGAGGAAGTATTTCGTGGATGTGGCCATGGGTTATAAATAGTAAGTACCTGTATAACTCTTTCTTGTCAATGGCTAGTTAGGAAAGACACATGCTGTGTTAAACAGACCTGTCTTCTCTTTAACTTTTGCAGAAGGCAGACACAAACCATTTTAAATACTCACCAACTCCATTGGCTTTAAATGCCAACACTGATGTTTGACATCTGGGTATAATTGTGAAATAATGAGACCTGTGGGCCACATGCCAAGTGCTACATGGACACCATTGTGTTCGCAGCTCCATTAAGGCAAAGGGCCATTTCTGTCTGCTCTTTGAGGCTCAAAAATGGTGTTTAATTTTACTTTGACTTTTCAATAACCCATTTCAGTGTCCAGCCTTCCCAGTAGAGAATTCAGTTAACATAAGCCACCTTCATAGAAATTAATGTTTACATAGAAAAGAAAACTTCCTATAAACTAGGGTGCATTATGGAAGAATTTAATAATCAGAGAACAGGGTTGAGATGCAAATGAGGTGAGGACTATGCCACATGCATGGTGAGCAGTGGTGATGGCAGGATGAGTGTGTGGCTGCCCTGCTGGAAAAATGGAGAGACCCCTGATTATTTTCACTACTGTAACTTTCAAATGACCTTTTTCCTTTTTCTGATATGTGATCAGCAATATGCAGCTTGTCTCCAGTACAAATGTAAATCCATGCCCAGTAGGAGAAAGATTCTTTCTTACTCTAATTGAGACTGGGTGAGAAGTTTACCTCTCTTCACTGGCAAATTTACCATTTGTGAAAATTTAGAAAATATATGTTAGAAGGTATCGGTGTTGGCCTGCTTTCTTTTTTGCTCTCTCCCTATATCTTCCTCCCCCTACCCCCACTTTGGGTCAATCATTCGTTCATCCCTAACTTCCCTTTATGTTCAGATACTTGTTACTTTCTACTCCCAAGGACCAGACAGCCTTCATCCTTTTTCCACCAAGTTTATTAAACCATATTCACAAAAACTAGGCCTACATGGCACATGTTTTTCTATATTTTTCTACTCTGTTCCAAGCAGGGTCTCCCCCCATGCTGTGACTTTCAAACCCTTACAATGTCAGCATGCACTTGACTTGCCATGGCCTAAGCCCACTCTCATGCCCTCTATTGCCCTCAGTAACATCATTTTCTAACCCTGTGTCCCAGAGTATCCCAATCAAATAGCCAAGAGAAGACCCTGCTCACTGTCCACAGCAAGCCCTGATAAGTGGTTGGGGGTAGGAAGAGCCCTTAGATAGGCTTTCTCTGCTTTACAGGCCTTCTTTATGGAGTAAGATCACAGATCCTTAGAGGGGGTATGGGAAGGCAGTCCTTTAGAGCATGGTCTATCCAGGACATACTAAAAGCTCAGTGCCAGGCAATCTTTTCTCTTAGGGAAAGTAGATAGATAAAAATGTATTTTATGAGATGCTACATGTAATATATAATGTATATGTACATGTAATATAGATGTTTATATAGGATTTTGACATAGGATTTTGTGGACACAATGACTAAAGGAATAGGTTAAGCATAACTTCTTTCTTCTTTGAGGAGCTCAGAAACTGAGCAAAGACACTGTTGTGTTGGTATTATGTATGAACTAATCAGTGTCACGGAACTCTGATAATGGAAAGTCACTGGCTTTGAAGGAAATATGTGGAGAAAGAAGGCAATGGTGGAGGGTGAGGTGGTCAAAGTGTAAAAGAGTTTTTGCATTTCATCTGTGAAGGGTCTATCAGCAGGCTCCATCCGATAGAGTGTAGTAGGGATTTACAAAGAGGATGCATGTGCTGTGTTTGGCACCGTGCCTGGACCTTGATCAGGGATCACCAGTGACAGTTATTTCTACTGTCTGCCTACTATTCCTTGGTTGTCCATTAAGAAACTGTTGACTAAACTGATTCTTTTCCTGCAGACAACAGTTCTTTTTATGGAGAAATTTTATAAAATGTAATTTTATTTCCATATCTGTGAAAAAAAAAGCCAACAAGATATTGATAACAAATTGCTAGTTGCTTTGAGTGCTTCTTGTAAATGGATCTAGTAACAAGGAGTAGTTGTAGAATCAGGAGAACATGATCCCAGGATGCATGGAAAGTAGACCACAGGATCATCCCTTAACTGATGTCCCTCACACTATTATGGCTGTGGTCTACCCAAGTTTGAGGATAGATAAAGGGTAGAGCTTAACTCTCTCTCTCTCTCTCTCTCTCTCTCTCTCTCTCTCTCTCTCTCTCTCTCTCTCTCTCTCTCTCTCTCTCTCTCTCTCTCTCCCCCCCCTCTGGCTTGCAAGCTCATTTTTGGGCTTCCACATCAGCTGTAGTGCTGGTGAAAGAGGGGCACAGACACTAACAAATTCCAAATGGCCCTTGGCCATTTGCTCCAGTTTGCCATGCAGCAAGTCAGCTTCCTTTATGCTTTCAGAAAATGAAGATGCAATTTCTAATTGAAATAGATGCTTTCTAATGCTGATGACTTTGTGAGTTTACAATGCTGAAATGTGTTAATACCACAATTTCTTAAAATAAGCTCATTTTAATGTACTTTGATCAGATTCTGCAAGCCAAAACTGGGACTACTGGTCCGAGGAGCAGATTATTTGAAATTGGGGTAGTCTTAAAAGTCCAGCATATGAGATTCTTGTTGTCAATGCAAAAGCACACTCTTACCTCAAAGAGGATAAAAGTTTGTCCTGGAGCCACATATGAATGACCATGGCCCCGGGAACATAGATTTAGGTCACACCAAATACCATGTTCCAACGTGGGCACAGTTTTATGAGGTTTTTATAGTAATTGAACAAAAAAGTCACAAATCAAGGCACTTTTCAAATACATTGGTGGAAACATTAAATAGGAGGTCTTAGCAAAGCAGAGATCTCAGCTTCAGGCCTCAGATGCTGTCTGATAATACTTAGCCTTTTGGTTGGTGGAAAGAATTGAGGCTGTTGTTAAGTTAATAGATATCAAAAGATTCGTTTTTTAAATCTGTTAGTCTTGAGATGTTAGATCAGACACAGAGGGGGCCAAGGAGTGGCTATTTAGGGGGCTAAAGATAACCCAAGATACATTGCAATTAGGCTCTGGACCCACAACATTCCAAATTCTCATAATCAGTGAAGTTCTAATTAGTTGATCAGCCTTGCAGAAGGTTCAGTTTGAAGATGCAGGTTTTTTTTTTTTTTTTTTCTGGGAGCTTTCATTCACAATGCACATATTTGGTGTTACAGTTAGAACTATTCTGGGGTTGAGGAGGGGATGGGGAAATACTGGTTAAGAAGTATGATGTTTCAGGTAGACAGAAGGACTAAATGATAAGTATGTAAACTTGATTCACAGCCTCATCTTGTACCTCATAAGTAAATATGTGTGTGTGTGTGTGTGTGTGTGTGTGTGTATGTGTGTGTGTGTGTGTGTCTAGTCAATAATCAAGAGAAAATAAAATTAGGGACCATCTACATGAGAACAATTTGCTGTTGGTAATCAGGTAAGGCTTCCTGGACTCTGGGGAGTATTCACAAGCACATGGTCAGAAACATGGAGCCAGATGGAGTACAGGTGTTTGAAGTTGTAGAAGGATCAGCAGGATGTAGTCTGAGGTGTCTAAAGGTAAGGAGGAGGAGAAATGAAATACAAAATAACATAGATGGAAACCACAGCCAAGAATCCCTCCGGAGGATTCGTGTTGAATACTGTATTTTCTATGATAGACTTGAAAGGATAAAACAGGGGGAAAGAATCAACACAAGCAGAGAAAAATGAAAAAATTCCATTCTATGATGAAAAAACAGCAGGCTCAAAGTCCATATCACGGTGAGCTCCAAAGAGGTGAGGGAGGGGGACAGCACCAGCACGCTGAGAACCGTCAATAGACGCCACTCAGGCATGGGTCTGATTGACAGCTCAGCTAAGAAACTTGATTGATTAGCCAGAAGTCTGTAGCCGCCCCGCAGACTGGCCCTCACTCAGCCGCATGCGTGCAGGCAAGGCCTAATTGCTTCACCAATAATAGCATAGGAAACATTCATTAGTGGAAGTATTATTCCTCAGAGCAGACCTGAGAATGAACACCCTGCTCGCGGAGGGCACTGTTCCTAAAGTCTGACATGCAGATCACACCCCAGTCCTCCCCGACTCAGATAGAAAAAAAAAAAAAAAAAAAAAAAAAAAAAAAAAAAAAAAAAAAAAAAAAAAAAAAAAAGTCCCCCAATAATTAGATAATGTGATGTGCGCACAGACTTGTAGTTCCCAGGAATTGGAAGTGCGTAGGGGGCAGACGGCATGTGGAGGAAGAGAAAAATCACGATGGTAATGGTGCAACTGCAAGATGTATCTGAACCTTCAGGTTTTTTCGTCATCGGCACCTTCGTAGTTTAACCAGGCTGCATTTCTATAAGGCGTTGCTGCGGGGGCGGGGAGGGGGTAGACGGTGAGTAGCGTGGTGAGAAACCAGTAACACAGTTTTAAAAAATTAACTAGTAAGCAAATTCATTTCTCCTTGGGGGCTAGTTTAATGATTATTTTTCAACAACTTGCATGCATATTTAATTAAATCATATTTTCGGTGGGGTGGTGGTACTTATTTCAGTGCATTTTATTCTCTTGGAAGGAGGCCTCGAGCTCTGACTTTAATTATGCCACTCTTGTCTGCTTAAATTGATCTAGAATATTACTGTGATTCTGCTCTGTTATGAATATGTTGAAATTAAGGTGACACATAACCTCATGTTCTCAGAGGCTCAGGTTGTTTCCTCTTTGGTTATTATTCACCTCCCTCCAGGGATCTGAGAAGTAAATTGGCAGATAACAAACATCCACAGGTAACGTAAACAGGAGAGTTTCAGCATGTCAGAATCTGTGACCTAAATTAGGACTGGAAAATTCCCACACTTCCCAATAAAACTCACTTGGTATCAAATTCATGGATCCATA
Source organism: Nannospalax galili (assembly GCF_000622305.1). Lineage (NCBI taxonomy): Eukaryota > Metazoa > Chordata > Mammalia > Rodentia > Spalacidae > Nannospalax > Nannospalax galili. Next base: position 3,034,449 of record NW_008339767.1, on the reverse strand, counting down.
CCATTTCTCACACTTCTTAGTTTAAGTTTTGTCCCCTGTAAAATGGAGATTAAAAACATCCCCACTGCTTCACTCCTGGGAGTATTTTCAGGATTAAATGAAACAAGTGGGGGCATTGCTATGCAACGTACTCTGTTTTCTTTATCAAAATCATCTGAGAATTTAAGCAAAGATGTGGGTTTATATAGACATGCAGGGGTGTGAGTTTATAGACCTTCAGAGGTGTGGGCTTATATAGACCTGCAGAGGTGTGAGCTTGTACAGACCTGCAGAGGTGTGGGTTTATAGAGACCTTCAGAGGTGTGAGTGAATATAGACCTGCAAGGTGTGGGTTTATATAGACATGCAGAGATGTGGGCTTATATAGAGCTGCAGAGGTGTGGGCTTATATAGACCTTTAGAGGTGCTGGCTGCCTCTCCCATTTCTCTTTAGAGCCCAGAGTGAAACTCAGCTTTACTGTTCACCTGTTCCTGGCCTGGGCAAATGACTAAAGATTTCTATGTCTCAGTTTCTTTTCTGTAAAGTGGAGATAACTTTACTGCTACTTTATAGGGTTGTTATGTTGATTGAGTTAGCATAGTATCAGCCTGTAGAATACTACTTAGGAAGGTCCACATAGGGTCTTGCTAATATTACTAGTTTCTTGCTTCAACACTTTTTAAAAAAAGATTAATTGAATTTTTGTGCATTTCATAGACCTCAATCATATTTACACTCCTTCCCCTATCTTCACCACCCCCAAAGACTGATCACCAGATTTCATGCATTCTGTCATATATGTGTATGTATAAAGGCCTGTCAAGTCAAGTTTGTGTACCCAGATGTCCCTTGGTGTGAGTTCTTCCACTGGGGCCTGGTCAACCTATGTAGCGTCACTCCCTTGAAGAAGACCAATTTTCCCTCACTCAGTAGTGATCAGCTGCTAATAGTTCCTTGGCTAAGGTTGGGGCTTCTTACCCATTTCCCCACTTCTATGCTGGGTTTTTGAACTGATCTCTACTTTTTGTCAGCCTTTATATTCCATAACTTTTTCTTCCTCTTTTCTTGCTACCTTTCTCTATTACCTTTCACTAAGATTTTTTAAGTCTTGACTTCGGTTTGATTTTTTAAAAGATTTATTTATTTATTATTATTTTATGTGTATCAGTGTTTTGCCTGAATATATGTATGTGAACTGCATGTGTATCCGGTGCCTGTGGAGGACAGAAGAGGGTGTCAGACTCACTGGAGCTATAGACAGTTGGGAGCCACCATATGAGTGCTGGGAACAGAACCTAGGTCTTCTGCAAGAGGAGCCTGTGCTCTTAACTGCTGAGCCATCTTTCCAGCCCCGTTTAGTTTTTATACTGTATTAGTCATTTATCTCTGCATGAAAAAATTTCCCAAAATTTAGCAGCTTAAAAGAGCAATGTTATTGTCCCCCACACTCAGTTTCTTCCCTACTAAGAAGTAGGGAGCAGCTCGATTGGGTAGCTCTGATCTGGAGTTCCGATGTGACTGCGGCCATCTGAGGGCTAGATGGGGGCCTGGAGGCTCTGCTTCTTCTGGTTACCCACAGGGGAGTTGGCAGAAGGCCTCAGTTCCCTGAAACATGGCCTGTCCACTGGCCTGCCTGAACATCTTCAAGGTGTGGCAGCTGTAGCTGACTTTCCCCAAATCAAATGCTCCAAGTGAGAGAGAAAGGTAGAATGTGCAAGGCTTTTGTTTTTGAGACAGGGTCTAATATAGCCAAAGTTGGCCTTGGACTGACTATGTAGCCAAGGATAACCTTTTAAAAAATTAAATCAAGAAGTTACATTTATTTATTTTGTGCAACACACACACACATGCTATAATGGAGGTGGAATTGATTCTCTCCTTCTACTATGTGGATCTCAGAATCAATGATCTTGGGGGTCAAACAGGTTGTCAGGCTGATGAGCCATCTCACTGACCCAACCTTGAAATTTTGATTCTCCTGCTGCAACCATCCTGGAATTACAGGCACATGCCACCATGCTTGGTTTCTGGAGTGCTGGTGATAGAACATAGGATCTCAGGCATGCTAGGTAAATGTGGTCACCGCCAGTGGCAGCCGCTCCTCTGTTCTCGTGGGTGCTGCTCCTTCGTTCTCATGGGCATTGAGGCTGCTCCTCCGCTCGCCCTGGGCTGAGGCCACTCTTCTACCTGCCCTGGTCTGAGGCAGCTCTTCTGCTCGCCTTGTGCTGCCTCCTGTCATTGCTGCTTCTGCCTGGTCCTGGACCCCAGGGCTGGTGAGGAGACTGTGTCAGCAGACCCACATTCAGACACAGGAGACCAGGTTCAGTGACACAAATCTGGTTTATTGCAGGAAGGTACAGGCTTATATAGGGGTAGTGGTCCAATCATAGCACAGGAAGTAGGATACCTTATTAGCATAACAG
>NW_008339767.1:3017317-3031803 GCF_000622305.1 Nannospalax galili | reverse complement strand
TATATATATTTCACAAATCAACCCTGACACTGGGAGCGCACTTCATATGGGAATATATACCAAGTGGCAGGTTCTTTGGGGACCATTTTGGAGATTGGCACCATATACATTTATCTTATTTTCCATTTCTTTAAGACCCTCTGTAGTTGCTCTGCCATGTGGGTGCTAATTTATTATCAGAACGCACTATTGGCAGAACTAATCCTAGAGACAGCAGAGGTAATACAATGTGGCAGATTTTGTGTGTGTGTGTGTGTGTGTGTGTGTGTGTGTAGGCTTTGGAGCTCCACAGAACTGGGTTTGAATTCCCTCCCACCACTTAACATGCCATGGCCATAAGCAATGAGCTAGTCTCTCTAAGTCTCAGTGCTCTCATCTTAAAAAATGGGTACAATCTCTATTTTGTATATTGGAGAGAACTAGCAGTGGTTAGCAGGGTTCAAGAAGTATTGAATCTATGCTAGAATTATCATTAAGTGCTAAATCACTAATGGTTCCTTGCTTCCATGTAATCAATTATTAGACACATTTAAAATGAGTAAATGACCTTAAGGAATGATTGAATTAAGGAATTTCAATTTCTAGGTTCAATGGATTATAGGTGCTTTTTGAAGAGAACATGTGTGCGTGAAGGAACAGCTTTTACTTTCTTATAAAGAAACAATTTGCTTCTTTAATCTGAAATACTGACCCTTTTAAAGGCTTTCCTAGGCTATGAGTCTCAGCCAGGCCAGGGTTGGAGGATTTGGTTTGGGACTGGGCAATGTTGGACTCATCCCTGACTGAGTACTGATGGCAAGATGTTGACTTCTCAGCTCACATTTTCAGGAAGTTTTGATTTCCTTTTCTTCAGTTTCCACCATGTTCTGGGCATTGTCAAGCATGTCACTTACATCTGTCATGTAATCGCACAATGAGCCTTTGAGGTAGATGCCATTATCACACTCTTTTTGAAGATGAGAGGACTCAGGTTCAGGGACATTAAGAAACTTACTAAAGATGAGATGTCTGATTGTGTCACCTGCGTAAACAGCAGTCACTGATGCTTTAATTCCTCTGAAATGGAGTGGCAAATTGAACAATAGAACTAAAGCAAGTGGTTGCAAGGCTGGGGTCATTTCCTGGCTGACCAGAATGGTTTCTGAGTAGGATCAGTCCTTCAGGGGAGTTTCTTGTAGCATCTAAATGTCTGTCTTTGCCCAGGAAATGCCACATCTTTTCTTTTCTTCATTTCATTTTATGTTGAGGTGTCTGTGGCCACTGCCACTTGACAAGGGTTTCATGTGCAAGTTGAAAATAAAAGTGATGGAATCAAGTGGTCTGGCATTTAAAAAAGTTATTCTTTTCCTTATCAAATTCTCAGCATAGTTTAAATGTGTAGTTCTTGTCAGAATTTAATCCACTTGAAACTTTGTGCACTCAGTACTCCAATCAACCCTGTGTAACTTCAAGGCTACATGGTCTCTCACATGTTTGGGGGGACATCTGTCTAGCTCTGACCTGGCAGAGCCATGACTTAATCCTGTGTGATTATTTTCCTCTTCTATATTGTGTAGTTAGATTTTTTTCCCCCTCCCATTCAAAGTCCAACCCTCCTGTGACAGAGAAAAAAAATGGAAAAACTACGTTTGAGCTGAGGGTTCAGAAACAATGGCCAGGGATTTGTCACTTTTTTCTAGTTGCTAGCATCTTTATTTCTTGTTTGTTTTATTTTTTAAAAAAAATTAATTGAATTTTTGTGTATTTCATTCATTCAGATTTTTTTTTTCTTTTTAAACAGGGTCTCCCTGTAGCCCCAGTTAGCCTGGGAGCAGGCTGGCCTCGAACTTACAGAGATCCGCTTGCCTCTGCTTCCTGGGTGCTGGGATTAAAGCCATGTGTCACCACAACCAGCTCATACAGAAAATCTTAATCATCTTTACACTCCCTTCCCCATTGGCTCCCTCCCATAGCCCCGCAACTGGAATTCATATATTCTGTCATTTGTATTAAGGCTTATCATGTCAAGTTAATGTCCCCAGATGCTCCTCTGTGCAAGTTCATCCACTGCTGCACCCTTTGTGATCTGTTTGCTCTGCATCTGAGTATTCAGTGGAACAGAGACCCTAAAACAAAACAACCCTAAATGGAGACCAGCATATTTGAAAAGTGCAGTCACCAGCCCAGCAAGTACATTCTGTTTGGTTGAATCTGTGTACATTGCACACAGCTCTATTGGAGAGAGGAAGAGAAGTTCCTATTTCAACATGAGTGTGTTGATTATAACCTCCTCTCCCCGACAAAGAAGAGGGAAAATTTTGCTGCTTTGCTTACCCCACCCACAACACTAAATACTAAGGGATGTCAAAAGGAAGCTCCCTGGAGGTGAGATTCAGAAACGTGCCATGCATTTTTGAATGTTTGAACAGGTGCGTAAACACAGAAGGGATGCGCTCTGGAAGGAACACGCTGGACTTCCAAATTGACTTCTGCTCTCACTTTGCAGGTCGTTGCAATCTACTCATTCACTAGATGACTCAGCAGTGGTCAGTCAGCAGTCTGCAAAGGAAAGATGATCGGAGACAAAGAAAGATTAGGCTCCAGGCCTGGAGCAGAGCTGCTTTCCAGACCTGCCCTTCATCTCAGGGACTCGGTGCTGGGGTTGCTCCTCCCAGGAAGCTGTGACAATTTAGCTTTGTGTTTGAGCTGGAGAATTACTGATGCTGAATCTTTCCTTAGAGACATTTGCAATTATTGCAACCTGCAGAAAAATAACTCGGGTGGCTCCACCTCTCCACCTTTACTAGAAATTTCAGTTGACCCTAGCGTTTCTCATTTCATGCCAGGAGAGGCATGATTTATGGATCCTGCTCAGCTTCAGAACACAGCTTAAAGGAATACATTACTAACTGGAGTCATGAGTGCCACTTTACCTATTTTTAGCTAAGCGAATCTTAATTGGAAACATAACAAATAGAAGATGGGGAAAGAATGGAAGGGGAGGTTAAACTTTCTCAACAGGGACAAACTTGATTTGGGCTTGCAAGTTTTTATCCTTAATGATGTTCTCTTTGTCAGTTTCATTGGCAGATGGTCACTTTGATGAGTTGTGGGCTCTCCTGTGATGTGAAAGTTTTAATTTTTTTTCTCTCTGTCTTTTTTTGAGAAGAGTCACCTTAGAAGGCAAATATACATCTCTTCCCTGACTGAGCTAATTTTACCCCTTTCATTACCCTTCATTGATTTGCTCTCTCAGGTTTTGGATGAAAGTAAGATATATGTGGCTCTTCGGGTCCTTTTGCCTCCTGCATAAACACTAGTTGTTGATGCTTTAATTTCTCTGAAATGGAGCGGTAAATTGAAAAGTAGAACAAAACCAAATATTTGTAGTTCTGGGTTCATTTCCCTGATGACAAGAGTCTTCTGAGGAAGGTCTCATTAAGGATTCAAGAACTCTTTTATAGAATCTATATGTTTTTGCCCATGCAGCCACACCTTTTTTTCTCTCTCTCTTTCTTCCTTCCTCTTCTTTCTTTCTTTCTTTCTTTCTTTCTTTCTTTCTTTCTTTCTTTCTTTCTTTCTTTCTTTCTTTCTTTCTTTCTTTCTTTCTTTCTTTCTTTCTTTCTTTCTTTCTTTCTTTCTTTCTTTCTTTCTTTCTTTCTTTCTTTCTTTCTTTCTTTCTTTCTTTCTTTCTTTCTTTCTTTCTTTCTTTCTTTCTTTCTTTCTTTCTTTCTTTCTTTCTTTCTTTCTTTCTTTCTTTCTTTCTTTCTTTCTTTCTTTTCTTCTTTCTTTCTTTCTTTCTTTCTTTCTTTCTTTCTTTCTTTCTTTCTTTCTTTCTTTCTTTCTATCTTTCTTTCTTTCTTTAAATCTGTCTAGTAGCTTCCATTTGACTTGGGTGGAATCACACACCAGTTGAAAAGAGCAGTGGAAGTAAATGACTTGGCTTTTAAGCACGACAGGGCACAGAGTAGAAAGTCTGCTCTCTACAGACGGCTCAGCACATTTGAAAAGCACAGTTCTTGCAAGTTTTTAAAAGACTCCAGGCTTTATGGGAGAATCATTTTCATGCCAAATGTTTCTCTCTACCTGAAGTTGAGCTCAACGGCTAAAAGGAAAGGAACCTGAGAACTGTAAAGAAAGACAAAAGGTGAAATTGATTTGGAAAAAGGTTTCTCTTTTTCATTTTGGGGCCTTGGTGGGCTTTCAGGTGCGTGTGAATACCATGGTGGCGTGTTGTCTGATCAGAGCCTGGCTCCCACAGCTGTGGAAAACATTAACTCAGTATGGTCCTGTATCACTGACTGACAAGGACAGTGCTGCACCAGGTTCTAATGTATTTCACAGGGAAACACATAGGGATATTTTTACTGTAAAATGATTTCTGTGAACATGAAGGATTCAAATTACTCCCACAAGTCTATCTGAGATGTGAAAGGATTTATATAGAATGGGGCTGGTTTGTTATCTCCAGACCCATTCCCAACGCTGCAGGGAGGTGATGAAATTTTATTCATTTTTGTATACCTGGAGGGAGGGAATCATCTACACTGAGTGTCTATTAGGTACTAGGCAGCAGCTCCTGTGCTTTTCAAACAACAGCCTATTCAATCTGCAGTTGTTTCAGTTGAGGAAGCAGAAAGTCAAATCCCAATTCTGGGCACATATTGGACACTCAATGCCTTGTGTTGAGGTGTGTTGATTAAAGGCAGGGTCTTTGAGTTGGGTTCCTAGCACCAATATTGGCCAGCTCACAACCATCAGTAACTCTGGTTCCAGGGGATCTGTTACCTTCTTCTGCAGGCACTTGCACTTGTATATGTGCATACACACTCGGGCACACTTAAATAAATAATAAAATAATAAATAAATAATTCAAAAAGTGTGGGGTATTGGGGCTGGGGATATAGGCTCAGTTGGTAGAATGTGTGCCTATCATGCACAAAGTACTGGGTTTGATCTCCAGTGCCACATAAACTGGGCATGGTGGTATGCACCTGCAGTCCCAGCACTAAGGAGTTAGTGGTAGAAGAATCAGAAGTTGAAGGCCATCCTTGACTGCATAGGGGTTTGATGATAACCTGGACTTCGTGATACCTGGTCTCAAAAAAAGTGGGTCTGCCGCTATAGAGCTGGGTTTACCAGATCTGAGTCCCTGCTATGCCACACATGCTGTTTGGCCTCAGTTCCCTCACTCATATAATGGGAATATTAATTGCCAATCTCCCTGTAAAATGAGCAGAATCTATATGATGAGCTATTATATTATTGCTACTGTTTCAGTAACATTGACAGTGAATAAATGAATACTCTTTTTTAAAAATATTTAATTTTTTTTAATTTTATGTGTATGAGTGTATTGGCTGCATGTAGGTAAGTGTACACATGTCATGCAATGTCTGCAGAGGACAGGAGAGGCTGTTGGATCCCCTGGAACTGGAGTTACAGACAGTTGTTAGCTGTCATGTGGGTGCTGGGATTTGAACCCGGGTCTTCTGCAAGAGCAGTCAGTGTTCTTAACCACTGAGCCATCTCTCCAGCCCCATGAATACTCTTATAAACTTGCATAAGGCTATGAACTGTCAAATTAAGTGTTCTCCTTTATTGACTATCAAAGAAGGCCAGGGCTGGTGCTCAGCAACATTCAGTTCCCGAGATCCAAGTTACAAGACAAATCAGTTTCAATTTGGAGCTCTTAGGAAACCTAGCTGGGTCTCTTTATTCTGACATTGTTGGCTGCTGTTGGTGATTTGGGAATTTTAGCTCTTTTTTTGTGTTGGGCTCTTTGAGCTTAACCTCCTGCATGTGGGGTATGCTCATATTGATGGATGTTAAATCGAGGTTGTTGCTTTTGCTATTTAATCTCATGCCAGTTTTTGCAGATGAAAATCACTACTTTGTGATGTGAAGAGGGCTTTCTGCAAGGTGAGAAAATGGTGGGAAGCCCTGTCCACAGGACAGATAAAAACACATAATTTCCAGGAGTTAAATCTTCACTCTCCCATAGGCTCTTTTGGTGCAGTAGTTTATTTTCATTACGTCTCTTGTAAAGGCAGCACCAATATTAACAATGTGAAGAAAACAAACCAACATTTTTGTTTGCTACCATGTGAAAGTTCCTTAGGGCCCATAGACTCATTTACGAAAATTCATGTGTGCAAAACTCATTTGCAAAAGCAAATAAAATATGTGATCACAAATGCTCTTTACCTGACTGGCCTAAGGGAATAGTTGAGAATGCTTATGCCTTTATACTTACTCTCTGCTGTGGCTTAGCAGTCAGGGACCCCCAGCCTCCTCCCTGCATGTGCCCCCATCAAGCTACCTAATGCCAGACTGCTTGAGCCTTTTGAAATCCTGGTGTAGCACACAAGGCTGTTAAGCTGCTGCACTGGTTTGTGCATTTCTTTGCGGAGGATATCATCAAGTCCTTATGCTCTGGGTCCTTGAAGATATTTTGGCAAGTTCATTTACTAGGATGTCCAGCCAGTTATCTCGGTAGTTAATTTTAAGCTTTTCTGTCTTTTTGGGTTTTCATATGTTGTTTTCTTCCCTGGTGAAAATTATGCCTACCAATGTGTCTGGGTGACAGTGTCTAGACAGTAGTCAGGAAGCTATGTTGAGAAAATTAGAAAAAAGAAATCATTACCTGTAAAGTATTCATAAGACTCACTGGAAGCAATGAGCTAACTTACTGGGAATCTCAGAATCTTTACAGTTGCTTTTTCCACAGCTTAAAAGACATGAGGCAAGAATGAGGTAAGACAGGGGTTGGAGAGATGACTTGGGAGTTAAAAGCACTGGCTGCTCTTCCAGAGGGCTTGGATTCAGTTCCTAGCACCCACATGGCAGCCAACCACCCTCTGTAACTCTATTTCCAAAGGATCCATTGCTGTCTTCTGGCCTCTGTTGGCATTTTACCCATGGGTGTGTATATACATACATACATACATATATATATATATATATATATATATATGCAGGCAAAATACTCACACACATAAAATAAAATAATAAAAAATTAAAAAATGAGGTAAGACAAATATGTAACTGTTAGACTTGCTGATGCACAACTATACTTTTTATCAACACATAATTATGACTTGTTTTAGTTGACTGGTTGATTTGCTTATTCAACAAATATTGTTTATTGAACACTAGCATATTGCAGGTTCTACTCTAGGTGATAAGGATATAAAAATGAACAAAACAAATGAAGATTCTTACATTCAAGAAGCATATATTCTAAGGAAGAGCAGATTATTTAAAGTTTTTGATTATGAACTAATTGTACAGATTAGTGGGGTTCAGTGTGATTTTTTCCATGCATGCATTGTGTGCATTGATAAAATTCAATCTATCATCCAGGCTCCTCTACTTTAGGTTGACATAAAAAAAAAAAACAAAACAAACAAACTTCCACATATGAGAGAGAGCATGTGGTACTTATCTCTCTGTGATCACTTCATATACTGCCCTGCCCTTAAGTTCCATCCATTTTGCTTTAATGGCAGGATTTCTCTGTGTGTGAACATGTGCACATGCATGTGTGTGTATATGTGTGTGTGTGTGTGTGTGTGTGTGTGTGTTTTGTGCTCATGTGCACATGTGTGTAGAGGCCAGAGGACAATCCCTGGTGTCATTCCTTAGGTGCCTTCTCATTTTTTTCTGGTGAGATAAGTTGCCCACTGGCCTGGAACTTGCCAAGTAGGCTAGGCTGGCTGTGAAACAAATTCCAGGGGTCTGCCTGTCTCTGCCTTCCCAGCACCAAAATTATAAGCATACACCACCATACTTTGTTTTTTGTTTGTTTGTTTGTTTTTTTTAATATTGGTTTTGGGGATCAAATGATCTCAGGTTCTTGTGCTGATAAGGCAAGAACTTGACTGATTATGCTATATTCCCAGCCCCTCGTTCTTTTCTTATGATGGATAAATATTCTGGTGTGCATATGTCTCTTTTTCTTTATCCATCCATTGACTGGCATCAAGGCTGATTCCCTATCTTAGCTATTGTGAATAGTGTCACAATGAAGTAGGCATGTGGATGGCTCTTTGGTTAAAGCAGAATAATACACTGAGTTTTTTACTTCTTGTTTTTAATACCCTTGATAATTATTGATAATACTTTGTCATAGGTTATTGATTGTCTGTCCTTTATGGTCTGAGTTCTTGAAGTATAATTTTACCAAATGAGGCAACCCCAGATATTTCTTTCTTTCTTTTTTTCTTTCTTCTTTGATTGATTGATTTATTTTTATAGGGCTTTTGGCTACTCTAACACTCCCTCCTCTGAAGAGGTAACCCTAAAATCTTTTAAGGATTACATACAAGCTCCCAAATACTTTTGACATTTTTTGGCCTTTGGAACAGAGTATGTTGCTAAGAGGCCCAAGGACACTTTGACTTTTAGCCAAGAACTGGCTACTTTTCTCTGGGGTCTTTTTACCCTAACTGCCTAGCCAATTCCTACCTCCTATTCTTATCACACCATCCTCTGAAGAGGTTACCCAAATTTCCAATAGGGAATTGGGATGCAGACCACTCTGGCTTCTTCCATGCTGAACTGGGATGCAGGGTAAGGCTGTTGGAGTACCCCTACAGTGGGTCTATCTAAAAGGCTCCAAAATTGCATAACTCTTATCTCTAAGGGGAAAAGTCCTTGAATTGTGAATAGGAGGTGTGAAGGAGAAGTAAAGGCAAGAGTGATTAGCATTACAAGTTCCAGACAGAGAGCTGTTGGAGTGGTTAGAATAACTGTGAGTTCCCTCTCAAAGGCTTCTAAATAGGAGGAGAAAACAGATTTATCCATCATTTTAGAGCAATAGCTCGTTGCCTCCCTTAGCTACAGGTGGGCAATACAGTATTGGAATCGAAGATTTGAAGTCTTACATCTGAGCAGCACTTTCTGGTTAGGAACAAAATCATCAATGAGAAATAATTGTCTAAATAACTTTTTATACAGACTTAAGTGTAACGTCTGGGAAGTGTATTCCCTTGAATTCTTAAAGAAATGTACTGATGACTTCACTCTTTGGTTATACTTTCCTTTTGGGTGTTTAAGGCCATACAGTTGGCACAAATAAATCAATTTATTTTTACACTTAAGGTCATTTGAGGATCTGTTCCTCAGTCAATGAGAATAATTGTCTATTTTTTTTAAAATATGGACTGAAGCTTAATGTCTGAGAAGTGTAATCCCTTGAACTCTTAATGAAATATGCTGATCACTTTACTCTTTGGTTATACTTTCCTTTTGGATATTTAAGACCATACAGTTGACCCAAATAAATCGATTTATTTTTTACACTTAAGGTCATTTGAGGATCTGTTCCTCAGGGGTCACATGAGCTTGGGAGGAGCTACAACCCCAGATATTTCTAACATATCCTTTGAAATCAGCATGAAAAATAACATTTGCTTCTGGCTAAGCCTTAATGGAATTCATTCATCCAGGATATTTCTTTTTTCTCCCAACGTTTTTTTGGGTCTCATATGCATATGCTATTTTTTTTTTTTAATTGAGCACCTGAGTCTCCTGGATGCAGATGATGCAATTTCCCAAAGCATAATGCTGTGTGATATTATGGTTACTGGTTGTCTGTGTGAGTCTCCAAATATTCTGTGAAATTTCTGCATGCTGGTATCACCTCAGTTGTGAGAAGGGTAAAAAATGCTGAAAAACAATTGAAAGTAAATGTTATGAATGTTGAATGACAGAACTATGTACGTTTGATCAAAAGTAGGTTAATTCTTATAATAATATTGGAGAAATGATAGTCTTTTTGTACTAAATAGTCACGTGTTTTTTTGGGATAGGAAGGAAAGGGGAGGCATTAGAGCCAGCTCCCTGGAAATTGTGTAGCAATCAGGGCATACTCAATGAGAAGTGGAGTAAATGACTCTCAACAGTCCAGAAGAACAGAGACCAGCAGCCTTGAAATTCCTGTAAACTTTCTCAGAAGGCCCCATCCAAACCCTTAGAGGAACTACTAATTGCAAATGAGCTGCAAAGTTGATGCATTTTACATTTCATCTCTTCTCATTTTCCTTCTGTAACCCCAGGTAGAAGTGTCAATCATGAGAGACATGCTATGATGGGGAAAGAAAGAAAAAGCCGAGGATGAGACATAGAGTCTATTCCAGGCAGATAAACAGCTCTTGAATAAGTGAGGCATCTCCTGCCCTGAGGAATATGTAATGAAATAAAAGAGAAAATGAATTCTTTCTTTTTTTTTTTTTTTTTTTTAAATCAGATAATCTATCCCCGTAACCAATTCGCTGTTTTCCTTCTGCTCTTTTGGGTCCTTGCCTCTGAGAAAATCCAACTGTTTTCAGAGACTGCAATTGGTGGTGTTTTAACCAGTCTTGCTATTTTGATGTAAATACCATCAATTGCAGCCTTTTTTTTTTTTTTTTTTTAACCACTGAATAACTGAATTGCTTCTCTGCAATGGAGCTCCTAAAAGATAACACAAGCGGAGAAACTGAATCTTACATCAGGAATTCTAGCAACAAGAACCCTAGGAGGCAGCCAGGAAGTAAACCACCACAATCAGCTATTTGCCACTTCTCCAAGTTCATATATATAGGAAAAAATAGTTTGCCTTTGGACTTGCTGAAGTAGAAGATCAAACAAACAGTTAAGTGAAATGAAAACCTCATTGCTTATTGATCTGGCTATTGAAAGGCCTCACACAATTTCAGTCTCATCTCAGTGGGATATGAGTACCTAGATTTTTGTGTCAAAATGCATTTGATAAATAGCTTTGCTCTACAAGCTCATGACTTACCAGTCTCTTCTTTCTGTGGGGACAGGTAAGAGTTTCAGAATTCCCCAGACTCTAGGAAGAGTGAAATTTCTTTCTTTTCCTTGGTTCCCTCCCTTCCTCTCTCCCTTCCTTCCCATCTTCCCTATGCTGGGGACTAAATCCAGGGCCTTGTGAATGAAAGGCAAGCATTCTCTCACTGAGCTACATCCCCAGTTCCTCATGAATTTTTTTTTTGTGTGTATGTATGCATGTTCACGAGCATGTGTGCATGTTTGTATAGGTTTGTGCACATGTGAGTACTTGTGCATGTGGAGTACAGAAGTTGATGTCAGGTGTCTTTTGCATTTACTTTCCCTTTTATTTTTTTTGAGACAGAGTCTCTCACTGAGCCCAAGGATCACTGATATATCTAGGCTTGCTGGCCAATGAACTCCAGGGACTCACCTGTCCCTGCAGCCCCAGTACTGGGGTTACAAGTACTTTCCAGAGTGCCAGGGTCTAGAGATCTGAATTTGGGCCCTCATGCTTGCATGGCAGGCACTTTACTGAATGAGACATTGCCTCAGTCCACTCATGGGTTTAAACATGTAGAAGAAAGATTCCTCTCACAGCTTTTAGTAGAAAGTTCTTTGTCATCTAGAAACCCCACCAGGGTTTGTTTTTTCCTTTCTACTGTCAAACCTAAATCCCCACACTGACCATCAGCTCTTTTCTTGTCCCATCCCACTAAACACTGGTTCCTCACCGATGTTTAAAAAGCTTTAGTTTGTCATTCTGTGACAAGAGTGTAGAATGCACAGTGAGTGGAAATTATCAGAAGTCACGTCTGCTTTTCTCCAAGGAATTAGGAAGTGGTGAATAATAATTTTGGTGGTTGTTGAGAATTCCACAATCCCAGCTGATGCTATAAAAATGGAGGAGACTCCCTAGATATCCAATTAAATATTTATGTGTAATTAGCCTGTTGAGGGTATCATCTTACTGGAATTTATATCAACACAGAATAGTTTTATTTTACCTCTCATTGCTTTCATTTGTATTGTGCTGAATCCTCCTTTCCTGCAGGGAGGCAAGTTCCTAAGCACATCTAATTTCCTGTCATTTTCAATTATTAGTAAAGTCTCATTTGGGTATTTAAGACCTTGTCCTGTTCATTTAAAAAAGAGATTAATTTCAAACTTGATTCAAAGAGCATCCCTTCCTCTACAGTTACTGGGAGTAAGTATGTGTGTGACTTTGTTGTCCTGGGGGGAGGTTCGAGCCGGGTTCTGAGGTTATCTTCTTTTCTTTTCTTCCTCTCAGGGACTAGTTCCTCAGGAGGTAGAAGCTGGCTGGAGGCAGGAAGGAAGCTGTTTGTGCTTTTGTTTTATCCTCAGATGACTGCTGGAATGTCCATGGTGGGTCTCAGGCGGTACTTAACCTTGGTCCAGACTTCTCTCTGACAGTGTTCTTTGCTGAAGTGGAGGTCTCTGCGTCATGTTATATATTATTTTCTGGGAGCAGGATCATTCCTCTCCACTTCTACTTATGCAGAAGTATGTTCTGCCTGCCTTGGCCACGTCAGCAGTCACGCCCCTGCCCCTTCCTCCAGGGTGAGTTTGGAAACCGGTAGTGCCTCTTCACAAGAAGTGAAGGCAACCTCTGAGGTCTTCCACCTCCTGAGAACTGAAGAGAACTGAACGGGTTGAGGTTTCCCCATCTTCCTCCCAGGTACAACACACTGGATCTCCCAGAAGTTTTTACATCTTTTCTGGGCATTAAGCTGTACATTCATATTATCCTTCTATTTCAGAGGATGCATAATAAGAGGATCCCTTCTCCTTTTTTCTGATGAGGTACTGCATTCCTAGGCTTCCAAATGCTGTTCCAGGCACAGCCTCTCCCAGATCACTTCTGGTTGATGTTAAGGTTCAGATAGCCCCTGCCCCCTTACCAACAGGGTCTCAGGGACTTCTCAAGCTCCTGAGAAAAGGGAACTGAGCTGATAAGCCCCCTGGTCTTTGAAGTCAAGAGAAGCAGACATTTCTCCACTGTTTGGCCAACACAGCAGGCTTCCCCTTTGACCTCTAAAGAGGACAGATTTTAACAGTCCCCCCCCCATCAACTTTTTTAAAAAAATACGCCTTCCTGCCTTCTGCAGGAAGCAGAAGCCTCCTCCTTAAAAAGACCCCAGCTCATGACTCAGGTAGGCATTTTCCCTGCCTGGAAGGGAATCTGTCCCATGTGTTCCTTTGCTAATAAACTCTGCTTTCTCCTGATCAACCCTATTCATCATATGGCTACTTTTTATCTATCAGATGGCAGTACCATGGGGGCTTTGGGCTTGCTGCTTAGAAAGGGTCCAGCTGGGAAAGATGGAAAAACTTGGCAGTAGTCTACAATCTTAAGAAATAATTGAATGGAATGGGTCTATTCTTCTGACTGATGGAATAGCAAAGAACCCACTCTTTCTATCAAACAGTGCCATCCTCACAGTCCTGACTATCCCTGATTCCCTATTAGACTGGCGGGAGCCGTCTGTGGGTTTGTGGACAGGGTAGTATGGAGGAGTTTGTGGTAAGGCCCTATAAGGAGATGCTTGGCTTCAATAATTGGGTGCTCTCTCTAGAATGTAGAGTTCTTAAGTCCTTTAGTGATAACCCAGAGAAGAGTTTTAGGATGCAAGATATGATGTCTGTTACAAATTCATGATAACGTTTACCCATGTATGCATAATGTATATGCAAGTATATATTCCAGACTTCCAAAAAGAGACTTCTGCAGCCCTCTTCTTAGGTGAAAGTCCTTAAAAAAATCAACCTCTACTCTCCCATAACAAATAGGAAGAAATACAACAGATTTGGGTTTTTCTCATGACTATTTTTATTTTTTCAAATGTCAAGTTTCAAGGTGTTAAACAAACATGGATGGCCTTATTTTCCTGGTGTCCCAATATGTGTTTATTCTGTTGCGAACTAGCCCTACTCCAGTTCCACTGAGAAAAATTAAAGGAATTTCTGAAAGCACTTTTTGTGACCTATGAACACATACATGCTAACACCATAGACATGAATATACATAATGTTTTCTATATGTGATTAAAATATCTACAAACTTTATTTCAGCTTGGTATATGAAACAGATGTCTGGAATAAACTTTAAATTAAAAATTTATTTATTTATTTAAAGTATTTTATTTATTTTTATTTTATGTGTATGGCCTGCACGTATATTGAGTGCACCTGTGTCATGCAATGCCATGGAGGTGAGAAGAGGGTGTCGAATTCCCCTGGAACTGGACTTAAGGAAGGTTCTTAGCTGCCATGTGGGTACTAGAAATCGAACCTGGGTCCTCTGCAAAAGCAGAGAGTGTTCTTAACTGCTGAGCTATCTCTCTAGCCCCTTATTTTCCTTTTTTGTGTATGAGTGTTTTGCCTGCTTGTAAGTGCACCCATGTCATGTACTACCCACAGAGGACAGAAGAGGGTGTCAGATCCCTCTAGATCTGGAGTTACAGATGGTTGTTAGTCACCACATGGGTCTTCTGCAAGAGCAGCCAGTGCTCTTAACCACTGAGCCATCTCTCCAACCCCATAAACTTTTAATTTTATTTGAATAAATAAAAAAAATCAATGAAGACAATGGTAGCTTATGTCAAACTGACTAGATTATAAGCCTGGCTCTAAGTTTAAGCTTATTTTCTCAGTCTTAGTTCTTTATATATGAAATATGGATAATAACAGTATGTATCTCATGGAAT
>NW_008339767.1:3005489-3015797 GCF_000622305.1 Nannospalax galili | reverse complement strand
ATCTATCTATCTATCTATCTATCTATCTATCTATCTATCATCTATCTATCTTCTATCTATCTATCTATCTATCTATCTATCTATCTATCTATCTATCATCTATCATCTTTTATCTGTCTATCATCAAACTATCTATCTACTTGCTGAGTATACGGGCAGAATTCCTGATAAGAGGCCAGGGTGTGTAGTGGAGGGGATATGCCGGGGTAGATGTTACTCACATCATAAGAGGTTTTCTCAAACTTTAGCTCAGAATATATAATTGCTCCAGTCCCAAGATAGACTCTCATGTAGGCCAGGCTGGTTTGGAATTTGCTTTATGCCTAGGCTGTCCTTAAACTCTCCATTTTTCTGCCCAAGCCTCCTAAGTTTTGAAATTATGGGCATGCCTGGCTTCAGAATAGATATCACAGTCAGAGGCTAAATTCATATTCTAGTCCCTTACTCAATAGCTTTCAAAAGCGCACAGCCATGGTCCCTCATCCTGCTGGTCCCAGGTGACATTGGGAGCCATGTTCTTTGCTCATGGCTACTGCTTGCTGTTAGGTCAGTAGTTCTTATCACCATTTTGTCAGGGAACTGCAGATCCTTTGCAGCCAGTGTTGTCAAGCTGTGCCTCCCCTGGGAGCTCTCCATGACTACTCTGGTCCAAGATGACCTCTCAATAATCAAACCCAGTTATCAGTACACTGAAACTGACAAGCCAGTAGGGTTTTATTAGGACATATCCATGTTCACGTTTTTTCTTACTGTCTATGGCTGATTTTGAGATATAGTAGCAAAATTGTGACAGAGATCACATGACTCAAAGCTTACAGTATTTACTTCCTGGCCCTTTACAGGAAAAGTTTGTTAGGCCTCATTCTGAGCTAAGAGGGTTTCATGTGCCTTTCTTTCAGTATGACCTGCAATAAATAACCCTTAGTTTGTAGTTTGTAAAACTCTCACCTTAAAATTCAGCATAAGTATTTAATATTTATGCTCAAAATTACACTTAGAAATTGTGGTGAGTTTGGATAGGGGACGAAGAAAGCCCATGAAGCAATTTTATTTTTAATAGATAGTGTCCATTTATTATTGTTTTCTTGTGATTGCAGAAAAGGCTCCCAGAGCAGTTTTTCATCTAAATTGCCCCCTTCGAGCCCAGAAGTCTTACTTGTTGCCAATCTCAGCTTAAGAACATAAACCTTTGGGGTTGGAGCGATGGCTCAGTGGGTAAGAACACTTGCTAGGCAGGCATGAGGACTTGAGTTCTGATCTCTAGCACCCATGTAAAAAACTGGGTATGGCTGTGTGCTTGTACCCTCAGTCCTGAGTGTATGTGGGGACAGGAGGAGTGCTGTGGATTGCTGGCCAGAGAATGTAGTAAAATAATGGTGAGTTCCAGGTTTGATGAGAGACCTTGTCTCAAGGAAATAAGGTGGGGTGTGATAGAGTGGGACACACAAACTTCTCTTCTTGCCCTCTTCTTGTGCATGCACAGGCCATGCACCGCCACACACATGCATATGCTTGTACCACACATATACACCATACACCACACACACACACAAACAGACACACACACAGACACACACAGACCTACATACAGATGGACACCCACACCCACAAAAAAACGTAAATCTTATCGTTAATTAAAAACTCACACAAAGATCCAAATACACAAATGAAATTGAAGATTGGCATTTAAGACAAAATATTTGCTGAGATCCTTTGGGCACTCAGGTGTTCCAGTGTTTTAAAAACCTGACTTGTATTAATGTCAGAATACCCTAAACCTAGTGGTCTAAAGCTGATCCATTTGTCTCCCCTCCTGCCTGCCTAGTGGTCAGCCCATACCCAGGGTGGAGTACACGGAAGAGGAAACTAAAACTTGGGGCGTTGTGTTCCGGGAGCTCTCCAAACTCTACCCAACCCACGCTTGCCGGGAGTAT
This sequence comes from Nannospalax galili, assembly GCF_000622305.1. Classification (NCBI taxonomy): domain Eukaryota; kingdom Metazoa; phylum Chordata; class Mammalia; order Rodentia; family Spalacidae; genus Nannospalax; species Nannospalax galili. The sequence continues at coordinate 3,013,863 of NW_008339767.1, read as the reverse complement.
CTGAAAAACTTCCCCCTGCTGACTAAGTACTGTGGCTACAGGGAGGACAATGTGCCTCAACTGGAGGACGTCTCAATGTTTCTGAAAGGTAAGATCCTCACAGGCTGCCTTCCAGGTTCTCTCTCATTTACCTCTCAGGACGCACGGTCCACTAACAGCCCCTTATCCAAGAGGGAAAAGTAGTGATTTAAAAGAGAACCACTGACCCAACAGTTAACCTGAACTGCCATCAGGAAGCAGAGTGGGCTCTTGGCAGGGAAAATGGATTTGGCTGTTTATGCAGCTAGGGGCTTGCTGAGGCCTCTCTCTCCGTGGTTTTCTGTTATAAATGATAAGCTCCAAGGGACATCTGCAAAGAATATCAGATTTGAGCGTTTTCTGAACATGAACTCTTACCTTATAGTTCTGGAGATCAAAGCGTTGCCTGGGTGGCATTCCTTCTGGAGGCTTCTATTTCCTTGCTGTGTTTAGCTGTTGGAGTCCACCTGCACTCCTTGGCTTCTTCCATACACGTTGCTCTCTAGACTTTTACTTCCATGACCATTCTCCTTTTCTGACTGACCCTCCTGCTTCCTTTTGGTAAGAATCTTTATGATTTCAATCACCCATCTGGATGATCCAGGATAATAATATCCTTATCTCAAGAACCTCCGTTAGATCACATCTATAAAGTTTGTTTTTCCAAGTTAGGCAACGTTCACAGAGCCACATGATTAGGATGTGAGCATCTTTGGAGGGCTGCCGTCCAGATTATCTTCTCTGAATGGAGTCTGGTAGCCTGCTGCTTCTAGCTGGGATGCTCCACAAAGCTAGCTTTTCCCCCACTCCACTGCTCACACCGTTTCCTTCATTTTACCACCTCAGTTCCTATGCCCCCTTCTACTTACTCTCCTGTCCACTGCATCCACATATATTTCCTCTCCAAAACACTACCTAAGACATTCTTTTCTTTCTGACATGTCTGCATAGAAACTCTTAGTGGCTCTTTGTTTTTAATTTTTATTTATTTAATTTTTTAAAGCTAGGATTGGCAAACTTATTAAGGAAAGGACTAGATTATCAAATATTTTAGGTTTTGTGGCCCAGAAGGAAAAAAAATCAAGGGAATTACATGGCTACTTACAGTCATTTTAACATGCCCACTTAAAAATACTAAAGCTATCCTCCTGGTGTCAGGAGGATCTCTGTCTGGATTACCCTTGGTACCCCGGTGCTTGTGATTGTCATCAAAAGAATTTAGATGATGAGACACCTAGAGAGCAGTGTAGAAGACACATTTTATTAGAGTAAAGCAAAGCACACTTTCAAAAGGCGAGCGTACCTCAACTATAGGTAGATTTTATACTGTTTCCAAATTCTTCAGAAGAAACTATGTTTCCTGAGGGATTTTGTCCTGTTCAGGTGATTGACAGGTCTGTTTGGATTGACTCTTACAAGAGGGAGCAATGGTATGTTTTTGATTTTATCATAAAGCTTCTAGCTAGACAGTAATCTGATAAGACTTTGGGCTCCTGGAGTCAGGTTTAGACAGTTATCTGTTTATGACCTGGGAAGTGTAGAATGTTCACCTCTCCTCCCAGGGACAGAGAGATGATACAAGACCCTTTTCTTTTGGCCAGAAATTAGATTCTTGCTTCCAGTTCTTGGTTTTATTGACTTGACTGAGAGTGAAGGGTTTGGCCTCTCATCCTCCATGCCTACTAATATCTAAGTAGCTACCTAATATCAGGACACACAGAAATAGAATGAGCTGAATTTGGACAAGTCTGAACTGCTCAGTGTCAGCTTCAAAGCCCTGACCGAGCCCTCCAATCTTGTCTTCTGCTGCCTTCCCCTGCTCAGGCTGTCTGCTCTTGCTGTGGGCTCTTCATACTTTTGCTTAAATCCTCTGCCTTAATGCTTCAACATTCAGAGCAAGTTCTGCCTCTTCTGGGATTTCTGATCATAGCAGCTACTGTGATCCCCTCTTCTTTCATTCTATATCATATGTGTATCAGGAGGCATGATGGCTTTATAGCTGGTTCACTGAGGACCACACCTAGCACTGATCATGCACCCGAAGGCAGATCCTGAGTGTGAACATTGTCCACCATTTGCATTTGTTATTGAGGAGAAGAGATGGAGAACCATTGATCAGCATCATTTAATCAACATCCAATTACATAAGGACTTCTGCTATAATTTAGCAGGATTCTGTTCTCCCAGTGGCCCTGCTGGTCACATTGTTTCTGTTTCCCACAGATATATGTGTATTCTGTATATTTACTGTGAGATCCATTCATATATAAGATTCACTTTTTGCCATTTTATTTCTCAAACCTTAGTAATTAAAACAACCATCTCACAATTTTTGCCACATCTGTCTCCCAAGCTCATATTTTCATAAGAGGTGGTATGGAGTTTGGTTTGTATTGCTCATTGGTGTGTAGCAAAAACAATGCAAGTACAAGTGTGTGGCTTTAATTGGCTCATTTAAAAATACTTCATTTATATAAAATGGAAACAGATAAACCGGTAATATATACAAAGTTAAAGATCTTTTTGTCATAGTTTTGTATTTCTAATTTACAGAAAAATAAAACTCATAAAACATAATAAAATAAAAGCAGTTCCTCTATAAACCAGCACTAACATTCCACATATGGGATATGCTGCCCTAATTGATACACCTATCTTTTTAACATTCAGTGGGGATCAATCCGAAGTGGAAACTTTTGGCAAGAACGTAATGCTGTTAGAATTATGGCTTCAAGGAGGTCTAAGAATACTGCTATTTCTGTGTTGGTACCAGAAGTCCCAGGTTGAACTTGTTTTACAATCTTAGTTGGGCTTGCCTTTTAATACCGATTTCAGCCATCCTGCGGTATTCACCTAATAAGCTGAAGTTTTCAGAATGGGGGCTTGTACAATACTTGCGTCAGTCATAAAAACAGCCCTCTTAGACATTACGCTAAGCTAGGTAAGTCAAAGACAGAAAGACAGAAAAATAGATGACTCGCATTGCATGTGGAATGTAAAAATGTTGATACACAGAATCAAACAATAGAGGCGGGGAGGTGAGGGGATGGGGAAATGCTAGTCAAAGAGTACAATGATGCATTATCCAAGATGAGTGAGTCCAGCGATCTAATTCACAGCCTGATGATTATGTTAGGCACATTGTGTCGTATAATGGTAATTTGCTCTTACCACACATATCTAACTGTATGAGGAGATAAGTGTATTAGTTTGACTGTAACAATCATTTCACTGTGTGTATGTTTATCTAAACATATCTTGCACTTTAAACATATGCAGTTCTCACTAAAAACTCTTCCTGTGAGGAGGACAGTATAAGACAACCACTTCAAAGTATATAATATTTTAATGAAACACCTGATTTCATAAAATTGAGAACATTGATGAATGATAGCCTGGTTGACTTAATGGCAGAGAGAACTTCAGATTTCATTGTATTCTTATTTTCTTTCCTCCCATCGTAAACCAGTAAAGTACATAAAGCTTCAGTGTGCCAGTGATATCACAGTAATTCATATAACATCATGAAAGCAACAACATGGAATGAAGTTAGGAGGAATTGGTGTAAAAAGCTACAGTGGAAATGATTTCAAGACACTAGTGTGTGTGCGTGTGTGTGTGTGTGTGTGTGTGTGTGTGGTTGCCTCAGCTGTGTTCTACTGAACGCTCACATGCACGGTGGATCCCCAGGGGAAGTTATGGGGATTGTGTGGTAAATATCTTTTTAGGTTATAATCTGCTGTGTATTTGAAATTTCTTACCCATAGTTTGGCTTCTGAATTTAAGTCCCTAAAAATATTTTTACCCTTCCCTTCTAATCGACAGCTTGTTCCCCTGGAAACGATCATCTGTGAGAATATTCCTGTCACTAGAATCCCCAAATGTGTAGCTGTTAACAGGATATGTCAATCCATTTGTCGGGTGCTTCAGAACCTTGGTTACTTTGTGTCTAGAACATCCTTACAAATAAGTGGGACGTATGTGTGTGCCCTCAGGTCCCAAGATTTGCATTTAATTGGCTCTTTGTGTTGTCTCTTTAGAGCAGTCTGGCTTCACTGTGAGGCCAGTAGCTGGCTACCTGAGCCCACGAGACTTCCTGGCAGGCCTGGCCTACAGAGTGTTCCATTGTACTCAGTATGTGCGGCATGGCTCCGACCCCCTCTACACCCCGGAACCGTGAGTACCTGCATTCAGAGCCAAGCTGCGCCAAGATCACTGTACTGTAAGGTGGTCAGTGCTTACTTGACTTAATTTCATCTTTCTAGCCTGTGGAACCACAACACTTCCTGAAGAAGGAAGACCAGGTTTGAGGATCAGAGTCCTCAGCTGGCATGTGGGGCTTCTGATATTTTAGCTTGGGTTATCTCTCTTAGCTCAACACCGAGTCTCCTATTGGGGCCAGTTTCCATTTCTGATGAGGAAAGGAAGGTATACAGGGACACACTGTCACATAACCAGGACACCAATGCCTCTCATTTGGAGGCCCCTCTTATGTTCAGGAGGTTCACATGTACACACTGTAGTGTTTTATTACTAATCTTTTCTTTCATCATACCCAAGCTCATAAGTCGATGCTATGCTCCCCCTGCAAACTTAGCTTCTTGAATATTCCTCCAGTTTTGATCATCACTTCCAGATATCAGTATAGCATGTGATTCTTCTTTTCTTGTTTGCTTTCCTCAGGAGATGCCTCCTTGGCCCTTATGTCCATTCTCTCCTGGTCAGTGGGAGGACTAAGAGTAGACAGAGAAGCTATACCATCGTGGCACACTGCAACATGGGTGGGCAGAAGAGTGGGGTGGTGGCAAACTGGGAAGTCCCACATATTAAGCATTTTACCCCATCACACATGGAATTGTATGGTCTACAAATACAAGAGGTCCTGTATTCTACTTTGCATACTCAAAATAATGTAACATTCATTGTGAGACTCCTATGTGCTTGAGTTGTTTGGGAATGAGACACAGACAACATCCCTGCCCCCTGGGCTGGCGGGGAAGACAATGGTTAGTGTGTAAACAGATAGGTTCTTACATTGTGTCAGGTCTTAATGGTACCATAGAGTGCCAGTAGGTACTGTGAAGGCAGAGAGAGCAGGAGGAGAAGATGGAGAATAACTGTGTAGCTAGCTTTTTTGGCATGGGTCCCCAGGATGCCCCTTGGCAGGTGACATTAGAGCAGAAATCTGAATATAAATATTCCAGGGTGGAGAATCTCAAGCCAAGAGAGCAGTAAAGGAAAGACCTGAGGCTGGGAACTGCCATGGTTTTCTGTTCCTTTGGGCTCCATTCAAATGAGTGTCTCACCCTAATCTTAGGCTAATTTGTTACCCACTGTTCTTCAAGGCACTCAGGTTATCACTTTGCTTATGATGCTGTTTTACTTGAATAAGCTCATGATTAATGGGCTGCCAAGGTCTTCACTGGGGAGCAGAGAGCCCCTGATGTCCAAGAAGTTAAGTAGCTGTTAGCAGCAGAAGTGGGTAGGGATTAGAGCTGAGCCTCTGAAGCCCCCACCCCCTCTCCTAAGCTGGCACGAGCCACTGGCCAGGTGGGTCCCTGTAGGGTCACTACATTGTTTTTTTTTTTTAGCTCTGTTCAGCTTCTCTGAAAGTGTTTCAGAGTAAACAAAGGTTACTTATAGGACTCCAGACATTTGGAAAAGAAATGCTTCTTAGAGTGGAATGCTCAAAGCAATGTTGTCAGAGTTGGAAAGGCAATCTCTAAATCTAGCCCAGAGGGTTTACAAATGGCCCTGTTTACAAATAGCAGGCACTTTGTTAGCTGCCTATGAATAACTGACCCTCCTGAGACCTGTGATAGTGTGCCAATAGGTATGCAGAAAGAGAGGGCTTAGAAATGAGATTTTAGCTACAGAGGTCTACAGAATTGGGGGGATAATGTGTTACATTTTTACCAAAGCACTTTCAGCCAATTCATTCAACAATGTTTATGTGCAGTGTTTGCAGGGAGGCACAGCAGATTTAAGGATGAATAAAATACAGGAGTGTCTTTTTAAAAAGTAGTTGACATTCTGGCAGCGGTGATAAAAGCATAAATAATTAGGAAAGAGTTTGTGCAGGGCTGTTGCTTGGGTGTGTGCAAAGTGTTAGAGGAGTCCTGAGTATAGGGTCATTCTGAAAAGCTTTCAAGAGAAGATATAATCTGAATGGAAGTCTAGAAGAGTGAACAGAGTATTCGTTTCAGGAAAGGTCTGGTGGAAGGAGAAAAGAAGACATCTCTAAGTCCAGGGAAGAACAAGCACAAAGATGTGAAAGCACACAAAAGGCATCAATAAGCAAGGCTTCTTAGACCAGAGTGGCCAGGGTGCAGTTCGTGTATCAGAGATGAAAGGTATCATCAGGGCACATTATAGTCATTTGTCAAAGCAGGGCAAGTAGGCTTCATTTTGTAGAGTCCAGGGAACTATCCAAGGTTTTGAAGCATGATTAGATAATGGTGTGTGAGAAAGATGATGGGAGTGGCGGCTGCAGAAGAATGGAGAATAATCGAGATGGAAAGTTAGCCAGGGAGCTCACATACTCCATATTAGGTGTGGAGATAGGGAAAAATCAGTGCGATTGTACAAGAGGGCTTCTGTTTGCTGCTTAATGCCCTAGAAGAGGAATTAACAATGTTTTGTGACTTTAATAAGAACAAGGAGAGGGAGGGCCCCTAAGGTGATGGTAAAGTTCTTTTAGGAAAGTGAGTGGGTGGTTATCTCTAGGAATGATTGAGAATATTGGGTGATTAGGCTTGGAGGGAAGAGAGAAGGAAAGAGGATTTGGGATATGCCATCTTTGAGGTGCTCATGTGTGGAATTTCCAGATGGAGAAGACCTTGGTAGTTGGAAACAAAGGTTGAAAGTTCAGAAGTGAACTTAAAGATTGTACTATAGATTTAAGAACTTAAAAAATGTTATTAATTTTGAGAAATTCATCCAATGTATTTTGATCATATTCACTCCCTATTTCTCCCAGATCCATCTCTACCTGAGTGGGCAGACATACTGTGCTGTACAGTATTATACTATTTCTCTCTCTCTCTCTCTCTCTCTCTCTCTCTCTCTCTCTCTCTCTCATCTACCTAGTCTAGTTTGTGATATGGGGCCATCCACCAGAGAGTAATCAACCTACTCTAGGATCACACTCTTAGAGAAAACTGAGCCTCCTTCCTTTAGAAGCCATAAATTCTCTTTAACTCCTCAGTTAGGGCTGGGGTCCCATGAACCCCTTTCCTTTCAATGCTAGAATGTTGACTGTCTCGGTTTTATGTAGACAACCGCAGATACCATGAGCTCACAAGTACAGTGGTCCTGTCATGTCCAGAAGACACTATTTTCCTCTGGTTCTCCCTGACCTCTGGAGAACTTTTGCTTTGATTTTTAATTATGGGAGTCCTGTGAAACACAGACAAGGGAAGACTGAGTCAGACAATAGACACTGGGGGTTCATTAATTTGTTGTTGTTTTTATAAGCCCATTTTTGTGTATGTGTATTTATGTGTATATGCGTGCGTGCGTGTGTGTGTGTGTGTGTGTGTGTGTGTGTGTGCAGCTGTACATGTGCAGAGGATAATCTCAAGAGCTTTTCCTCCTCAGGTATCATTCACCTTGCTTTCTGAGACAGGGTCTCTCATTGGCTTGGGACTTGCTGATTAGGCTAGGCTGTCTGGCTAGTGAGCCCCAGCATTGAATTTACAAGTGTGTACCATGATACCTATTTTTTAAAAAATTTTAATACCTACATGATTAGAAGAAGCATTTCATTACAGCTTTAACATATTCAGTAACACACTCCAGAGCAAGAGTACATCTCCTTCACAAGTGGCTGTAAGTTTTTAGGTTCACAGTTGAATTAATACAGTTATACAGTATTGAACTCAGTACAAACCCTGTAAGACATAAAATAGAATGAGTTTTTAGCCTTTAAAAAAGATCTCTACTTCATTTTAGAATATATTGTTCCTTGTAGAAAGGCTCATTGCTTTTGCTATTAACACTGAGATGTTGATGCATGCATCTCTAATCTGTATGTATCTGATTATTACTAGTCATAGTCAGTTGCACTTGGCTTCTTGGCACCTGTGTATGTCTATAAAGTCATCGGGTAGATTTCAATGGTAATGTTTATCACCTTTACCAATTAACATGACATAAATTTCCATGCTTCCTCCTCAAATATAACACATTTTTAAAATTTTGTTGATTTTGTGTGTGTGTGTGTGTGCATGTGTGTGTGTACCACACAGAACAACCCAAACCATCCTATTTAACTATACACCCACTTCCCAGATGGCACCCTCCCACAGCCTCTCCCCCCCCACAGAGCCCTTATACTCTGATATCCCTGCTACTG
>NW_008339767.1:3004223-3004885 GCF_000622305.1 Nannospalax galili | reverse complement strand
CTCAAAGTATGTCTGTTAAACATCCAAGAAGGTTAGTTCCACCAGTCTGGTACTTTTAATTACTGTGTGCCATGTAGATAAATCTTGGGCAAAGACCAATTGTTCTCAGATAAACCTTATCTAGACATATATTTCTTGATCTGCTGTATATAATTTGTCAGCAGGTTGTTGGAGTAATATGGTTCCTTCTGTTTTTTTAAAACTAGCTAGGCATTATTTATCTCTCGCATTGTCTCACCCCTCCATCATGGTTTCCCCAATTAAGGTGCTCCCATTTCCCCCCTTTCTCCCTTACTAATACCCTCCTCCTACATCCTACCTCTCTTGAGCTCCTTCTTTCCCTTTATCCCCTAGGTTCCTTGAATACCCTTTCCTCCCTCCTCCCTTAAACTAACCCAATTTTTATCCATAGCTCCCTTGTTAAGGCCTGTTTCCTATTGTTCTTCTCTTTCAGGTTCTTTCTTTTCATTTACCTCCCTGTTTCCTTTACATTATCCTGGTTCCTGTAGTTATGTCTGGATACATACTCACTTATCAAGGTTTGGTTCTAGGACCATCATATGAGGGAGAACATATGTCAATTTTTTTTTCCTGAGTCTGTGTTACTTCACTTAGTATAACAGATTCTAGTTCCATCCATTTACCTGCAAATTTCATGATTT
>NW_008339767.1:3002732-3003308 GCF_000622305.1 Nannospalax galili | reverse complement strand
TTTTGCCAATGTTTTCTTCTAATAGTTTCCGATTTTCAGGCTTTACATTGAGGTCTTTGATCCATTTGGAATTGACTTTCATGCAGGGTGAAAGATAGGGGTTATTTTCATTCTTCTACAGGTGGAGATCCAGGTTTGCCACCACCATTTGCTGAACATGCTGTCTTTCGTCCAATGAATATTCTTGGCCCCTTTCTCGAATATCAGGTGGCTGAAATTGCATTTACCCATATTTGGGTCTTCAATTCTGTTCCATTGATTTATGGGTCTATTTTTGTGCCAGTACCATGTTGTTTTTATGATTATAGCTCTGTAATACAGCTTAAAATCTGGTATAGTAATTCCCTGGCATTGCTCTTAGTGCTCAGGGTTGTTTTGGCTATCCCAGGTCTTTTCTGCTTCCATATGAATCTTCGGATGATTTTTTTTTCAATTCTGTGAAAAATGTCATGGGGATTTTGATTGGTATTGCATTGAATCTATAAATGACTTTTGGTAGAATGGTCATTTTCACAATATTAATTCTTCCAATCCATGAGCATGGGAGGTCCTTCCATCTTCTGATGTCTCCCTCAG
>NW_008339767.1:3001295-3002022 GCF_000622305.1 Nannospalax galili | reverse complement strand
AAGCTGGCTTCATAGAGGGAATTTGGAAGCTCTCCCTCCATTTCTGTTTTTTTGAATAAATAAAGTAGTGTTGGATGTAGATTTTCTTTAAATGTCTGATAGAATTCTGCTGTAAATCCATCTGGTCCTGTGCTTCTTTCAGTCGGGATGTTTTGCATTACTGTTTCAATTTCTTTTTGTGTTATGGGTCTGTTGAAGCTGTTAATTTCTTCTTAGTTTAGTTTTGGTGGTTCCCATGCCTTTAGATATCTGTCCATTTATTTTAGGTTTTCTAATTTAGTAGGATATAGGTTTTTAAAGTATTCCCTTATAATGTTCTGTATCTTTCTGGTGTGTGTTGTGATGTTTCCCCTTTCATCTCTGATTTTGTTGATTTGGAGGTGCTCTTTCTTTCTTTTGGTTAACTGGGCTAGCGGTCTGTCAATCTTGTTTATCTTTTCAAAGAACCATCTCTTGGATTTGTTGATTTTTGTATTTTCTTTGTTTCAGTTTCATTAATTTCTGCCCTGTGATTTGTTATTTCTTCTTGTCTGTTTGGTTTGGGTTTCGTTTGCTGTTTCTTTTCAAGAGTCTTGAGTTGCAACTTTAAGTCATTTATTTGTGTTCTTTCTGATTTTTTGATGTAGGCACTTAGAGCTGTAATCTTCCCTCTAAGGTCTGCTTTCAGCATGTACCAGAGGTTTGTTGTGTTATATTGTCCTTTTCATTTGGTTCTAGGAATACTTTA
>NW_008339767.1:2999848-3001179 GCF_000622305.1 Nannospalax galili | reverse complement strand
TCCATGGGGTGCTGAGTAGAAAGTATGTCCTTTGGTGCTTTGGTGGAATATGCAGTAGATATCTGTTAAATCCATTTGATAAATGGTATTGTTTAAATCAGATGTCTCTCTGTTAACTCCCTGCCCTGTTGACCTATCTAATAGAGACAGTAGGGTATTGAAGTCCCCTGCTCTTAATGGGTTGAGATTAATCTGGGTCTTAAAGTCCTGTAGTATTGTTTTTATGAAGTTGGGTGCACCAGAGTTTGGTGAATATATGTTCATGATTGTAATATCTTCTTGATTGATTGTTCCTTTGATCAAAATGAAATAGCCCTCTGTCTTTTCTGGTTAGTTTCAGTTTAAAGTCTATTTTGTCCGATATTAGGATTGCTACGCCTGCTTTTTTCTTAGTGCCATTTGCTTGGTATATTTTGTTCCATCCTTTCACTTTGAGATAGTGTCTGTCCTTGAAAGTGAGATGAGTTTCTTGCAGACAACAAAAAGATGGGTTTTGTTTCTTAATCCATTCATATAGTCTGTGTCTTTTGACTGGGGAGTTCAGTCCATTAATGTTTAAAGTTATTAATGAAAGATGAGTATTGAATATTTCTGTTTACATTCTTGATATAGCTGTACCTTTCCACAGTTACACCTTTGTTGAATTTCTTTCTGCAACCCCTTGGGCATAGTCATTCCTTTCTTCAGCTCTTTGTATTGCTTCCAGAACTCTCTGAAGGGCTGGTTTTGTGGACATGAATTCCTTCGGCCTATTTATGTCATGGAAGATTTTTCTTTCCCCTTTGACTATAATAGACATTTTGGCTGGGTATAGAAATCTGGGTTGGCATCTGTGGTCATTTAACACTGGGAATACTTTGGTCCAGGCTCTTCTGGCTTTCATAGTTTGCATTGAAAAGTCAGCTGTGATCCTAATGGGTTTTCCTTTATATGTGACTTGTTGTTTCTCTTTTGAAGCTTTCAGTATTGTCTCTTTGTTTTGTACGTTTAGTGTTTTTACTAACATGTGCAGTGGAGAGTTTCTGTTCTGGTCCTGTCTGTTTGGTGTTCTATATGCTTCTTGTATTAGTATGGGCATGTCTTTATTTAATTTTGGGAAATTTTCTTCCACAATTCTGTTGAAGATCTGGTCCATGCCATTATCTTGGGATTCTTCTCCTTCCTGTATGCCTATGATTTGTAAGTTTGGTCCTTTTATGGTGTCACACAATTCCTGCATATTCCATTCTTGTGATTTCTTAAATTTTTTGTAATCTTTGCTTGAGTGGTCTAGTTTGTTCACTTTATCTTCTGTTCTTGATACTCTGTTTTCCATTTCATTCATCCTATTG
>NW_008339767.1:2994789-2999533 GCF_000622305.1 Nannospalax galili | reverse complement strand
TGTCCTGCATTATTTGTAGGGGGTTCTCATTGTGCTCCTCTAGAGGACTATTGGTATTTGGTTGGGATATATTATTTTTGCTTTTCATGTTATTATTTTTTCTCTGTGATTTTGACATGTGAGTTTCTTTTGTAGTTTCTGATTTCTGTGTGAGACTCAAGCTTTCAAGTTTAGGCCTGCTTCTTTTTGTGAACTTTATGTGTCTTTGTGGTTTAGTTTTCGGTTATGAAAAGCTGGTTCCTCTAAGCTTTGGGTTCTCTCTTTTGATTTTATATTGGAGTGGCCAGATTGCTTTTGTCTTCAGGAGTTCCCACAGAGGCCCAAGTCAGATGAGGATCAGATGCTCTCAGGCTTTCTCCTAAGGTCTGGATCCCTCCAGGAAAGATTTTGGCCTCGGGAATTTGGGGGCTGGACTGGCCTGGGATCTGGGCCCAGGAATGATGCTGGTCTAGGGCAGCTGGTGGCCGTGCCACCCAGAGATGCAAAGGAAGATGGGGACAGGACGCATCCCCAAGGGCTCCTGGGGACTGCACTGAGGAGCTGAGTTGGTCTGGATGCAAAGAATCAGGAAGAGGAAAGGTCAGCCCTGGCATGCAGGAAAGAGGCTGGGGGTTCGTGCAGGCCCAGGGAAGTAGAGGGAGGTGAGGGTGGGGCCAGGCCCAGAGGGCTTCTGGGGACCGAGAAGGAACTGAGTTGGTCTGGATGCAAAGGATCAGGAAGCAGTGGTGGTTCCCCAGGTGTCTGGGGTGCCAAGACAAGGAATGGGACAAGACCCAGGCTAGGAGGAGAGACTGGCAGGGGGCGTTGGGAGGGTGAGTGAGGCTGGGGGAGTCAAGGTGCAGAGGACATGATCCACTTACCCCGGATAGAGATGCCTATGGGTCGGAGAGAGGCCTGGGGGTTGTGCAGGTCCGGGGAAGCAGATAATATTTTTATTTTTAATACGTATGAGTGCCTGTGTGTACATAAGTGTATCCACGTCATACATTGCCTGATGAGGTCAGAAGAGGGTGTTGGATCCCAAGGAATTGGAGGTATGGACAGTTGTTAGTTGCCATTGGGTGCTGGGAACTGAACCTGGGTCTTCTGCAAGAGCAGCTATCATCTCTTCAGCTCCTTCTTTTTTCTTTATTTTATATTCAGTGTGTATGATGAGTGTTATGCCTTCATGTATATAACTGCACCCATGTCATGCAGTGCCCATGAAAGCCAGAAGGTGTCAGATCCCCTGGAACTGGAGTTACAGACAGTTGTAAGCAGCCATGTGGGTGATGGGATTCAAACTTGGGTCCACTGCAAGAGCAGCCAGAGTTCTTAATTGCTGAGCCATCTCTCAAGCCACCTTCCATCTCCTGAAAAATATACACTTGACAACTAGTGGGTAGAAGCTACGGATACTACTAAATATCCTATAATGCACAGGACACCATCCTATACACACATACCCCAAAGAATTGCCTGGGATGAAATGTCAATAGTGCCAAGAAAGTCTGTCCTGAAAGAAGATGAGGTGGCCAGAGGATACAGCATGGCAGAGCCCACTGACAAAAAGCAAATGGAAGATTTGAGAAGGACTTCACGTGTTTTTGTTTTGCAACTACACACACACACAACACACACACACACACACACACACACGCACACACACACACTGGGTTATGTTCACATGCTTCTATAATGTAGCACTTTACATCTTTTCCTGTCATTCCATTCTGTGAGAGGGATAATCTCATTGGAATAACCTTGAATTGACCCAATTGATATTTTTATAAAGGAAATAATTTGTCAGCATTGATACCTAATTAATGACAGTGTTGCCTAGGATCACAGCTGATCAAAGCATATAGGCAGGCTACACTGAGGTGCAGAATCATAGCCTCAGGCATTACTCTAGGAATAAAGAGCATCTTCCTGCTACTGGTAGATCAGTGATCTTCAATGTAGGCAAGCAACTCCTCACACCAGAAAAACCAGAATCACCAGCTCAGTGGGACTTTCTTTCCCATGGAAGCCTTGAGTTCCCAGCACCACATGGCAACTAACTGTCCATAAGTTGGCCATTGCTTTTTTTTAACTTTAAGTCCCACTTTCTGCCCACATTCAGGGAACTGAGAGTCTTCATAATGTAAAATATAGGGCTGAAGATGTAGCTCAGTGATGGAGTACTTGCCTAGCACACCTGAAGCCCTAGGTTCCAGTCCTAGCACCACTTTCATAAACCAAGCAGTGATGCACACCCTGTAATCCCAGCGCTTGGGAGGTAGAGGCAAGAGCATCAGAAATGCAAGGTCCTCCTTTGCTACATGGTCAGCCTGTGCTACATGAGATCCTATCTCCAAAAATTAAGCAAATAAATAAATAAATATATAAATATATAAATAAATAATCAATCCAGCATTTGGCAGGTAGAGTCAGAAGACTGAGACTTCAAGGTGATCTTTGGCTACATAGGACATTCCTTTATTTAACTTCTGTTAGTTCCCTCTTATACAGCGAAAAGAAAGTCTGGTCTCATCAAATCACACACGCCTGTCTCCTACCCCTCTGAAAACCTCTGTCCCAGCCATATGCACTGCTTTCTTTTCCTGTGAGGCCTCTGGCTTATGCCGCCATCCCTTTGCAAGGTAGTTCATTCTACCTGAAGAAACGCTGGTGAGATCTTCTTAGATTCAACTCGGTTTCAACCTTCTGCGTTAAGGCTTTTCCAGACAGAGTTAGATGTCTCTATAGTACTCTGCCTTCCCGCCACTGTAGCCTATACCACTGCCTGGCAATTATTTGTTCAAGTGTATTTTTTTTGTATGGCTGGCATGAACTGAAGACCAGCTAGAAAAGGCAGTGCAGGGAATGAAAAGATGCAGACTGAACTTGGAGTAGATATCTAAACTTGGCATAGAAAGGGAAAACTGGCTGGAACGTGCACTAAAGCCATGGATGGCACTGCCACCAGCCAGCAGATGCCAGGTTTGAGATACATCCAGAATCCCAGACTTGGTCTGAGATCCATGAAGAGGATTTCAGGTTCGGATGAATTCCAGGCACCCTTCATGTGGTAGTAGGGCTGTTTCTGAATGGCTGCAGCCCTGTACTGAGGTCTTCCATTCAGCACCACAGCTTTGCTCTGATTTCAGAGACTGATGCCTGTCATACCTCTATGAATCAGGCATTTTTGCATGTTTAATATCTTCAGGCAAAACCATGAAGCTTTAATGGTATAAATTTTAACAACAATGGAAGCTATAAAGATAGGACACTTGGACCAGATACCCTTTCAAATCACACTTACTCAGGGATGACCTAGTATGCTCATTTGCTTTACCTTTTGTGATAGTTTTAGAAGAAAAGGAAGAGGAACTACAGAAAATGTGAGGTTTGTCTCTATTGCCCCTTAAAGAGAAAGAGGGGGAGGGTAAGTGGAGGGAGAGCCAACTGTACATCACATGGTGTTTCAAAAGTGTATTTGTTTTACCCTTTATGTAACTAACTAAATATTGTGGTACCTAGAAAACAGAAAAGCTCTTTGCCCACCTTAAAAATAATTCATACCTGTCATGTTCAAAATTATATTTGAGGTACTTTAAATATTAAGACAGAACTTAAGAACTTCTGTGATATTGGCAATTTCTGCCAAGCATTTTGGGGCATGTGACTAAGGGACAGTCATATTGTATGGGTGATGCCCAAAGTGGGCAGATGCTTCTTCCTTAGGGAGGAGAGTGAACTAGAGAGGTAAGAACACTTCTGAATTGTCTCTAGAGGCTTTTTGGAGGTGGGGCGTGGACTTGGGAGTTGATTCCGTTGAGGAAATTCTTGCGCATCCAAGGAATAGAAGCTGCAGGGAGTGATCTTTCTCTCCTTCCCTTGCCCTGGCAGCTTAGTTTAGTCTGGTCTCTGATATGAGGCTTCTGGGTTTGAGAGAGAGAGAGAGAGAGAGAGAGAGAGAGAGAGAGAGAGATTTTGGATTTTCAGTTGCTGCACTTTACTCCCTGGTTCTGTTTCCGTTCATTTGGCTTTTGTGTTCCCTGGGTGCTTCCTTCTAGAGGGACTATGGTTTTGATTCTTTGGAGTGTCTATGGTTTCTCTGATGTGTCTTATGCCAAGTGGACATTGAACTCTGGTAATTGCATTTGCATGTGTACATTTACATGTATTGTGTATGTAGTTTACAATGATATCAGTAGCCACTGTGACCAGTGATACTATAGAAATGCAGAAATAATAAGAAACACAGTTCAAGAAAACAAGGTCTTCTGTGCTCATCGTGCATGCTCTCCTTAAGAGACTGCATGAATTGGCTGAGGTCTAGGAAATAGAGGACAGGGAAAGAAGGTCCTATTTTTCCAAAATATTGCTATATGTATATCTATGTAATAATGCAGTCTTCTTTTCAATGTAGGCCAAGCCTACCCCAGTTTAGATTTCTGGATGGAGCTAAAGGTATGCACATGTCTCAGGGTTCAGGGCCATGTGCCCTTTAGAACATAACCATTCTCCAGAGCAGGGTGGAAACCGTATCTACAGCCATAACCCCTAATGCCTTGTTCATTGCTTAGAGAGAGGCAACTGGAAATTTAAAATATAAACATACACTTTTCAGCCAGGCGTGGTGGTGCACACCTTTAATCCCAGCACTCGGGAGGCAGAGGCAGGCGGATCTCTGTGAGTTCAAGGCCAGCATGGTCTACATAGTGAGTTCCAGGACAGCTGGGGCTACAGGGAGACCCTGTCTCAAAAAGTCTATATA
>NW_008339767.1:2982811-2994738 GCF_000622305.1 Nannospalax galili | reverse complement strand
TTGAGGTCAAGCCTGTATAATGTGCCTTTCCATGAGAAGTATTAAAAAAAAAAGTTTTGTACCAGAAATTTCTTTTAAAAATGTTTTAATGAAAACATTAGCAATTATCCATTTTATTTTATGCTTCATATGTTGTACTTAACATATTGGCAGCAAAATTATATTTGGTATAACATAAAATCAAGGAACTAGATTCAGGGCTGTGTCGGGACAATCGCTCACAGGGCACAGACTCACTCACTGGGTGTATCTGCTGGCCTGGTGGTGTCACATTTCAAATCAAAGGCAGACTTTGACCATGAGGAAATCAAGTCCTGCAGCATTTATTGCCATAATACACCTAAATGCATTTGCATTAAGGAAAATCTTTTTTGGTCACAGTTGAACAGTTTAGGGGCAATTAATGTTATTTTTAAATATAACTGTTTTAAAGTTTAAAAAAGGCTTTGCAGTCAGGTGATTCTTTTTTTTCTTTCTTGTAATTGCTGCTGTTTCTACTTTACAAGAAAAATAAAAGTGAATTATCTCTGACTATATTTTTCATCTCTTTCTAAGGAAAGTGAGTGAATTTTATGCTTAGCCCTTCCTTGTTAGAACAGAATCCTCCCTAGGGCTGGCAGAAGATGTCATTTATTTCCGTTTCTTGGGGCTCAGACATGAATCCTCGTTTGTTAAGTAGGAACACCAGCAGGTGAAGACGCAGGCTTTCACGTTTATAACAAAGGTTGGCTGCTCCCATCTGATTGAGCAGATGCATCTCACTAGGTCTGTAACGAGAACAAAAATATGATCTTGCCTTTCCCAGCATTCTCTCCTGAGGGATTCTGTGTCTTCACTCTTGTCCCAGGCTATCACAGGTGTTTTCAGCATAGGATCTTCCTGAAGTCAAGTCTGGGCGTGGTCTCACTGAAGAGCTGGGCAGGTGAGCCAGAGTTTCAACTTGCTCTTTCCCGTAGGTCAGTGCCACGCCTGCCCAGCCATCTGGCTTCCTCTTCTGTGCACATTGTAACTCTCGGGGTTGCAGCACTGTTGCTAAAATTCCTGAGAGGCGCAAATGCATGCAGTCTGACCTCCTCCTTCCCTGGGTCTACAACAAAATGAGGCCAAGCCGCAGTTTGGAAAATCCTAGTGAGTTTCTAAGGTTTGCTAACAGAGCAGTGGTTGAAGGGTTACTTACTGAAGAGTGCCCCCCATTTAAGGCTGAGCAGGAAAGTACACACCCAAGCAAGGATCCCCTGACAGCCACACAGAATGGCAAGAGCGCATCGACTTAGGTACCTTTAGTCCGGTCCCCTGATGGCAACTCTGCTGAGTCCCTGGCCCCTCCTTTCTTGCAGAGCGTCGGTAGTCAGGTTTGCGTGTATTGATCCTAAGCAAGCGGGTGCAACCAAGCTTGACATTCTGACAGTTTTATGCCACAAGCTCAGTGTTACCCCCCAGCGATTTTCAGAAGTTGTTGTTCTCAGAAAGCCTGATCCATCTGGCCTCCCTTTCCAGCTTTTTAACTCAGTGCCCACAGGCCCAGCTTAGGAGCCATCTTCTTTGGGAGAAGTTTGGTCTGGGCTACACTCAGGGCCAGTGTAGGTGGTAGAGCCTAAAAATACTGCCATCCCACTATCCTCAAATGTTAGTGATTTCAGCAGCCACCAACACAATGACTTCAGCAAGGACACTTTTTCTATTGTCATGTAAAGATGTACACTGAGTTTATTTACTACTCAGCTGCCTGAGCTGTGATTATTTTGAGTTTATGGAGGGGAAAACAAAGCACAGAAAGGTTAAGTAATTTGCCCACAGTAGCATAGGTAAATAGGGGAGCCAGGATCTGAGCTGAGGGAATAGGACCAGCATCTGCGGACCCAACCACTGCCTTATGATAAATAGACACAAAAACTGAAAACTTACACATATGTTGAAATTGAATAGCTTTTCCTTAAATTTTTAATTGTAGGTTAGCACAAGCCTCAGAAATGACGTACTTTTTTGTTTGGAGGCTTTGCTCTGCTGGAACTTGGAATACTCTATGTGTCGGTTAGAGACACTAACTCTGTGCTGTCCTGCCCAGTCCTTGGCCCAGTTACAAGGCTTGCTAGAAGGTGGCCCCTCTTTTGATCCTCATGGAGTGGAGGCTATCCCACTCTCCCATTTATCTAGAGGAGGCAAATTTCCCAAATCACTGGGAAGAAGAAAGGGACAGCACACAGGACAGCATGCTGAAGCAGACGGGAGGCTGCTGTGTTTGGTTCTCAGGCAGAAGCATGCAAGACTGCATGCCCTAACTCCAGACCCCACTGTCAGCTCTCAGTGTGATGCTGGCAAGCCATTTAACCTCCCTGCATGCTGGATGATGAAATAATGCTTTGATCTTTGCAGAAAAAAAAAAGCTCGATATAAATATCAAGTAGGTCCACTCTTCCCCTGTACCTCTTAAATTAATGTGGAGGCAGATGTGCCTCATAAAATTCCAGCATATTCTTAGTTACAAGGTGATATTCCTAGACCCAAACTCCCAAGTTTTCAATCGTAGTATTATGTCTTGTTTTATGAAATGCCTCAAAGCAAAACAAGACTTTTTAGAAAGTCTTTGTCTCAAGCACTTTGAGCGCTCTTTACTGAAAGATGTACACATTCTATTTAAAAAGTCCTATACATTATTTAAAACCTGTGCGTTGTGAAAACCAAATTTGTGCTTAAGTGCTCACTGGAGCCTGGTTTTCCTCTTTGATGCTATCTACAGCACTTGGGACAAGGTCTCTCTCTCTCTCTCTCTCTCTCTCTCTCTCTCTCTCCCCTCTCTTCTCTTTCCTGTGTCTTCTTTTAAAGCAGATTCAAAGCAGCATTCTTTCCATGACCCCTGCTCCACACCCTGGATTGTCTTGTATATATGGTGCCCATGATCCAAAATTAACACTCACAGACAACTGCACCTGGATGAAAATTCATATTCCTTTAGCATGCTGGAGGCAGGGAGAAGTTCGTTGTGTACCTTCAGGTGTGGAAGACAGAGATGACCAGGGAGCAATTTTTTCAGGAATATTTGCATTTTAAAATTGAAAGTTCAGACGAAGGAATTCAAAATGATTGAATTCTAGGAAAAAAAGGTAATCACCATCTAAGCGTCTTCATTGCTATGAGGAGAGTGACATCCATGGATAGGCCAGTCACAGACACTGCCACCAGAGAGGAAGAAAAGGCAGCTGACATTCCCACACTCAGTCTATCCATCTGGCATTGGTCCACTCATCTCTGCCAGGTTTGCAGGACCACCATGATTTTACAGATGGCAATTCCAAGGTTCACAGAAGTCAGGTAATTTCCCTATGGTCACACAGCTAGAAAAGACCAGAACTACAGTCTGCTCCAAAACCTTAATGTGACTGGAATTAAGAGCGGCGTGTGTAGGTTTCACTTGGATTCATCTCTGTGTGGAGCAGCAGAGCCTCTTCAATACGTGCTCTGATCGGTAGAGTTGAGGTGGACATTTCTCATGTGCTGGCTTCTCTGAGCACTAGCAGCCCAAGGAGAACGTGCATGGCCTCTCATGAATAAACTTGCAGTTTCTTATATGATAAGGAAACTGCTGAAAGGGAAAAACTCACTCCAGGATGCAAACATAAACTCAGTTTATTTTAATATGAACACTAATATCAAAAATGCATTCTTTCAAAACATTCTCTTTCCACATTGTTTAAAGATGTCTGGAGACAGGGGCTCTTACAATCTCCCTTTTCTAGATGAGAAAATACCAGGCCTGTGCCGTTCAATATGGTAAAATGTGGCTATCTACATTTATTAAGTGACAATAATAAAGGCTATAAGTAAAATATTTGGTGGCACTGGTCACATTCCAAGTGTTCTGTATATATGGTGCTAAGTGGTCATTACAGTGGACAGCCTGGATCAAGGACAGACATGTCTATCAGTACAGAAAGTCCTATTGGACAGGACTGTCTCAGTCATTTGCCTATACAGGAATGTGGGCAGTGGACCTAGGGCTCATTCCAAAGTACATACTTTTAAAAAATGTATTTTTTAAATTTATTTTAAATAGCCACCAGCAATAACAACATTTGTTTTTGTGGTAGTTCAAACTTAGGGCCTTGTTCATGCTGGGCAGATGCTGTGCCACTGAGCTAATCTCCAAACCTCCAGAATACATGCTTTCTTTAAAAAAAATATTTTCATTAAAGCTGGAGAGATGACTTAGGTAAGAACACATACTGCTTTTCCAGAGGACTTGAGTTTAGTTCCTAGCAACCATGTTGGGTAGTTCACAACCACCTGTAACTCTAGCTCCTGGGGGATCTTCTGTCTCTGGCTCCCAAGGGCACCTGTGCTCATGTGCACACCCACCCACATACATATGTAATTAAAAAATAAATTCAAAAATATTTTATTAATCTTTGAGAACTTCATACACTGCATTTTGATTATACCCCTCTTCAACTCCTTTGAGATCCACCCCCAACCACCTACCCACCCTACTTCATGTCCTCCCTCACCCACCCACTGAGTCCAATAAGTGTTGCCCAAAACCTGCCCAGGATTGTGGTCGACCTACATTTAAAGAAAACTGACTCTCCTGTTCCTGGCAGCTATTAAATGCCAATAGCTCCTCATCTAGGGGTGGGAGCTGGTGCCCTACTCCCCCATCCATGATGGGATTTTTCTTTTGTCTGGCTTGAGCTTGAACAGGTGTTGTGCACACTGTCATAACTGCTGTGAAATCATAAGTACAATTGTCTAGCTGTCTGGAAAACACTCTTTCCTTGTAGTCATCCACCACCTCTGGCTCTTACAATCTTCCCACACCCTCTTCCTCAAAGATCCCTGAGCCTTGGGGGAGAAGTGTGATATAAATGTGCCATTTAGGGCTGAGTACACAGTGCATGCTTTTAAACATTGTATTATTACTGCCTTAATTTTAGTGAAAGTGTGAAGGGAATGTGAAATCTCTTTTGCTTTTAAGAGAAATATGAAATATTCTAGAAATGGTGGGGGACTAATGACCTATCAACTGAATTTCCACTGAAGTCCTTCTGTAGTCTTTGTGAGAACTGGAAGCTGTTTCTTTGGTTAGATGAGAAGTTAGTACTTTCTGGTTCACTGCCCTTTGTGGACAGTTACCATAGATAACTTTTGCTAAATGTTTTGCTAAAACCGTGCCTTATTTACTTTGAAAGTTTGGTTTCTAATATAGTACCTGCCACACATGAAGCACACAACAAATGTTTCTGGAACTGAAACAGTTTTAAATTTTAAGATAGGACTGGAGGATGTCTTTGCAGGTAAGAATACTCACAGCACAGGCATGAAGTCCTGAGTTCAAATCTCTAGTACACATGCAAAACTGAGTGTGGCTATGTGTAACCTCAGCACTGCAAGGGACAGAGATGGGAGGACATTGGGGCTTACTGGTTGCCAGCCTAGCTCCAGGTTCAGTGAAAGACCCTGTCTCAAGGAAATAAGGTAGAGAGCGATAGAGGAGGCACCTCACATCTTCCTTTGCATGTTTATGGGCATCCCGCCCCCCACCCCCCGCCCCCCGACACAGGAAAGATACCTATAAAATCCTCCAGTTTCAACAGAATATAGCGAAGAGTTATGATTCCTCTGGAGAAGAAAGTAGATTTCCTCCAGGGCTGCATTTGAGTATTTGGCTTTGTGAAAAGAAGGACCCGTATATGCTGTGATGGGATGTAACAGGAGGTGATCATAAGAGCTGCTGAAACACTTCTGTGGGCCAGATTTTCTAGTACACTATTTTAGTTTATTTGCTGGTTTCTTGAGGCAGTCTCATGTACCCCAAGGCTGTTCTTGAACTTGCTGTTATTGCTGAGACTGACCTTGAACTTCTGATCTTCCTACTTCTACCTCCCAAGTGTTGGGGCTATAGGTGTGTGCCACCAGGCCCCTTAGAGTGTGCCATTTTAAATCTAAACTAAAGAAACTCTGTATATGACTCCTAAGCAAGCACCGAGAAAAACTTGCCTCAATACCAACTTAATTCCTGTTATCATCAGTGCAGTGCAAACAAAACAAGTCACCCGTGGCTACACACCCTGCGCCTGATGTATTAACCCAGATGACTTGCTTTTCCCACCAAATGTTGTGTGAAAGCTGAAGAAATACCCTATTCGGGCTCTCATCTCCCCTCCTGTTCTTTTCATCAGGGCAGACTCACTCTCTGCCCTCATCTTCCTTTCCTTCCCTTTAGGACTTAGTGAAAGTGTTGGCTTCTGTCATGTAGAACCAACAAAACCTATAGAGAAATGTTTAAGAAGACAGATGCGCTGATTTGGGATGGGAAGCGAATGTTGGATACTCACTCACCGCCTCCTGAAGGCTTTAATTTACAGCAAAAATAAAAAGGAGTTGTTCAACACTGAGCACAAGGAGTCAGCTTTGAAAACTGATAAGAGGAGAAAAATGCCAGACTCATTTTGAATTTGAACTTAACAACCAGGACCCTTATTTCCCTGCAGCAAAATGATCGCAACTTTCTTAGAATGATTTAAGAATTCCCTGGAGACATTTCGCTGGAGCCCCTTTGTGGGCCTATCTCAGCAGGCTTTAGAATCCTCCTAACAGGGCTTATCAGAGAAGATTCCAATTTAGAGCAGCAAAAGTCTAGTGTCTGATATCAGCACCAGCTTTTTTTTTTTTTAAAGAGACATGATGTTTTATAGTGCCAACAGTTCTGAAAGGTCCTACGTTTGCAGTGAACAGAGCACTTTTGTGAAAAGCATTATTCAGGTGAAAACGCATCAAAGGGAATCAAAAAAGGAAAAGTTTGCCGATGTAGAGATTGGCGGCAGCCTGTGCTGGTAGGCACAATTATGAGCAAATAATCGAATCTTTTGAGAGAGAAGGTGAGATAAAGCGCCAGTTATAGACTCCCATTGGGATCCTGTTCATTAGACACTAAGGGGTCCAGCTGTGAATGATTCAACCAACATAGAGGGCTTGGTCTGCTCTATAGACAGGGCAGAGCAGCTGTAAAATAGGGTGAAATGGCATAACTTCAGCCCAACAGTCCTTAATTGGCAGAAAGGCTGGCGGGGAGGCTTGGCACTCAATGTTCTCTCTCACTTTCCATACCCTAGAATCTCTCGGGCCCCTAAAGTGATGATCATCAACTCCAGCTTCTAAGTCCTTCAATAATAAAGTAAAGGAAATTAGCTTTTCACAGTGAAGAAATTGTTTGTATTAGGACTATTGAAAATCTTTGCTCATTGGTTAAAGTGTTGATCTTTTGCTAACATGTGCCTTAGTCAAATACAGTGGAAGATAGACTGCTAGGGTGTTTTTATTTCAGACAATGTTTCACCAGTCCTAAAAGATAATAACCTTGGTCTTGGCCTTGAAATGTAGGAACTTGTAGCCTTGGCCCATGAGAAGTGAGGTTATTGTGTACTCTGTATCCAGGCATGGAGATGAAGCTGAGAGGAGAGAACCAACTAGTGGATACAGCAGAATCATCACTATTCATAAGAGAGCAAAGGGCATGCCTGATGTTCCATTAATGATTCTGCTGGACATCTTGCTTCAGGCTTTCATTTTTAATGTAACAATATAATTTAATCTGTTATATTGCATGATTTTTCTTCAAATTCATAATTTCTTTTGTCCTATATACAGTTGGATTACCTTGCTTTTTTGATGCTATTAAAGGTTCTTAGGTTGAGTGTGTTATTTGCTTCTGATAATGACACTTTAATATAAAATCTAAGCAATACTCTTTTCTACCATGGAGACTTGATTCCGTAGTGTCTTTGGACTTCTAGTGCTTTCTTTCTTTTTTCCCTTTGTAGCTTTCAACTTTGCTTTCCTTTTTTTTTTTTTTTTTTTTTTTTTTTTGAGACAGGGTCTCCTTGTAGCCCCAGATGTCCTGGAACTCACTATGTAGACCAGGCTGGCCTGAACTCACAGAGATCCGCCTGCCTCTGCCTCCCAAGTGCTGGGATTAAAGGCGTGTGCCATCACGCCCGGTTTACTTTTTAACCAAGTTTTTGGACTCCATTCTTAATCTGGGTACATAGAAGACTGTCCTTTTGTGCCAGGCTGTGAGAATTACAAATTCAACAAGTTCACAGGTTAATTTGAGAGTTACATCAACAATCAGTGCTTACTGTAGCCATGACTTACCCTGTTCTCTTACATGATGAAGCATCCAGCACAGGGTCTGGCTTATGGTGAACATTCACTGTAATTGTCCTGTTCCCTTTTTTTACTGATACTGAGCTAAAACCAGTTTCAGTATTTTTCTAGGTATTAGACATCTCATCTGATGTGGTTTATTGTTGTTATATTTTTTCCATGGTGAGTAGAGGTGCTTTAGTATTTTATATCAAAGGTTAATATGGGAGTACCCAGAGTTTTCCATGGCAGGCCACTTCACTTTAATTTCAGCACTGGTACAGATCATGAGTGAGTGTATAGAATCCATTCCCACTATGGAAGTGTTAAACCAGTGCCTGAATTCAATGCATGTGGAAGGGCAATTAGTTACCTATTAACCTTTCAGTCTTGGCTTTTCATTATTCTCCAGTATGATGATGTAATTTTGGTAGAAATCAACGTAGGCAGCTCCAAGCCACATAAGCGCCTTCAGCTTTAGTTTTAAGCACAAGGTGCTTATAGCCTGTGAAGGAGAGCCCCCAGTGCCATTAGTTGTGAAAATGGGTCTCAGCCCTGGCTATGTCTCATTTTCCCCTGGGAGTGTTAAAAAGAAGATTCTCTGGTCAATGCCAGGGAACCTGATTAAATTAATTGGTCACAAGCCAAGCTTGTTTGTTTGTTTTCTTAAAGGGTCCTCAAGCATGTGAACTAGGGAGTGGCTCAGGACATGCTGACTATGACTTTCCCTGTGCTAAGCAACTGGTCAAGCTTTCTTCCGATACACTAAACCATACTTTCCTCTTCACTTATGCTAAATCTACAAATTAAAACAACAGAGGGCAGGAAAACGCATAGCTTTGAATCAGAAAATTTGATTTCAAATCTTGTCTTTCTCTTACTAAAAGTATGACCTAGAAAAAGATTGTTTACTCGATTTTAGTTTCCCCATTGGTCAAAAGGGTATCATAACTCATCCTTGTGAGTGAAGGTCAAGTATATTATACATAAAAGCTCAGTGTATTCTTGTGTATGTGTTGTATGCATGTATGTTCATTTGTATGTGTGTGTATGTGTATATACACATCTGGGTGTGCATGTGTAGAGGTCAGAGGTTGACAGTGGGTGTCACTCTTCGCCTTAGTTTTTGGGACAGGCTTTCTCATTAAACCCAGAGCTCTCTGTTTTGTCTAGCCTGTCTCCATGGGCTAGTTCTGGGAATTACAGATGCCAGGCTTTCTACATGGATGCTGGGGATCTGAACTCAAATATTCATGCTTGTTTAGCAAGCACCTTACCCACTGAGCCATCTCCCTGGCCTGCTCATATATTCTTTCCTTTTTTGTCTCTCCCTTTCTCTCTATTTTAAAAAAATATTTTATCTATCTATCTATCATCTAATCTATCTATCTATCTATCTATCTATCTATCTATCTATCTATCATCTATCTATCTATCTATCATCTATATCTATCATCTATCTATCATTCATTCATTCATTTATTTATTTATTATTTATTTTGGTCTTTTTGAGACAGGGTCTCCCTGTAGCCCCAGCTGGCCTGGAATTCACTATGTAGACCAGGCTGGCCTTGAACTCACAGAAATCTGCCTCCCTCTGCCTCCCAAGTGCTGGGATTAAAGGCATGCACCCCATACTCAGCTCTTATTTATTATTTTTATTTCATGTGTATGTGTACATTCCCTTCATGTAGGTAAGTGCACCCATTCATGCAATGCCCACGGAGGACAGAAGAGGCTGTCAGATCCCCTAGAACTGGAGTTACAGACAGTTAGCTACCATGTGGGTACTGGGATTCGAACCTGGGTCTTCTGCAAGAACGGCCAGTGTTCTTACCTGCTGAGCCACCTCTCTAGCCCCTCCCTTTCACTTTTTATCTTCGATAAAATGAGGGGCTTGGATAGCATTTAAATATTCATTATGTTTTATAATCCAGTGATTTCCTCCTGTCATAGCTTTTGTCAACGTCACACAAACAGACATACCTGGAAAGAGGGAATTTTATTTGAGGAATTTTCCTCCATCAGACTGGCCTGTGGACCATTTTCTTTTCTTTACTTTTCTTTCTGTTTTGTTTTTTTATTTTTTGTTTTTGAGACACGGTTTTACTATGTAGCACTGGCTGGCCTGGAATTCATTATGTGGACTGGCCTCAAATTCACAGAGATCTGCCTTCCTCTGCTTCCTGAGTGCTGGGATTAAAGGAGTGCACCATGCCTTGCTAGTGGGGCATTTTCTTGATTGATTATTTTTCATTGATTGATTGATGTGGAAGGGCCCAGAGTACTGTGGGTGGCATGATCCATGGACGTGGGCTGTGTAGGAAAGTAGCTGAGCATTCCCTGGGTAAGCAGCATGATCTCTGCTCCAGTTCCTGCCCTGACTTCCCCCAGTGATGGACTTTGACATGGAAATGTAAACCACTTAACCCTCTCCTTCCTCAAGTTGCTTTTGGTCAGTGTTACAGCAACAGAGAAGCTAGAGCACCTCCCTTCAGTAATGTGATTGGAGAATAACCAACCACATATTCTTTTCTACACATTCATTTTATGTTCTAGTGGCATACAGTTATCAGAGGATGAATTTGGAGTTTCTTTCAACTTCTGTCCATATATTCTTACTCAACTGGATGTATTTGGTCAAGGATGGTAATGAGGCTTGAGTTGTGGGAACATGATTTTTTTAAAAAAATACTTTATTATTTTTATTTTATGTGTATGAGTGTATTGCCTGCATGTATGTGAGTTCACTCGTGTTGTGCAATGCCGCAGAGGTCAGAAGAGAGCTTCAGATTCCCCTGGAACTGGAGTTAAGGATGGTCTGTAGCTGCCATGTGGGTGCTGGGAATCAAAACCAGGTCCTCTGCAAGCGCAGTCAGTGCTCTTAACCGCTGAGCCATCTCTCCAGCCCCAGAACAAGATCTTTTTAATTGAGTGATGTCATCTGTTTTATGTGGGCATCAATCTCATATCGTTTACCACCATCTATTGCTTAACTTACTTTATCTTTGTAATAATGGTGGTAGCACCCGATATTGGTTTTACAGCACCATTGATGTGATATGCTTCAAGAGGAATGCAGGTAAATTCAAATACATCTTTCAGTTACTATCTACCTAATTAGTTTTCTGCATTTCACTCCCTGGTCAGAGAGTCATAGGGGAATTCATTCCAATGGAGTTTGGTGTCAGGAAGCAGTTCATTATTTATGACAATGACACAGCAAGGCAACTACCTGATTTGATTATGACACATAAGTATCCCTTGTCCATTTATCTAGATCCAAGTGGAAGTTCAGGCAAATGAGAAAGGTTGGAAGCTTTTGTACCAAGACAGAGAACGAGGAGATTCTTCCAATGGGCTGTCTCAAAGGAGTTGTGTTCCAATGATCAGTTCTCTGAGGAAAAGTGACTTTGTTGATGACAGTATAATCCTTTGCTGTTTCCCAGTGCCTTGTGAAGCCTAACAGGGGTGCAAAACAATTTAAGGATTAAGAACAGGATTTAAAAATTATGACAAGTTGAATCCAAATTTTCTCATTACTATTATCAAAAGACAAAACTCACAACAAATTTAGTTTTTAAAATCTTAATCACATCAGTCTCTACCCCCAACCCCACCCTCCCTCCATCTTTTTTTGGGTGCAAAACAATTCGAGGATTAAGAACAGGATTTAAAAATTATGACAAGTTGAATCCAAATTTTCTCATTACTATTATCAAAAGACAAAACTCACAACAAATTTAGTTTTTAAAATCTTAATCACATCAGTCTCTACCCCCAACCCC
>NW_008339767.1:2960993-2981048 GCF_000622305.1 Nannospalax galili | reverse complement strand
TTTCTTTCTTTCTTTCTTTCTTTCTTTCTTTCTTTCTTTCTTTCTTTCTTATTTCTTTCTTTCTCTCTTTCTTTCTTTTTGAGACAAGGTCTCCTGTAGCCCCAGCTGGCTTGGAACTCTCTATGTAGACCAGGCTGGTCTCCATCTCACAGAAATCTGCCTGTCTCTGCTTCCTGAGTGTTGGGATTAAAGGCATGTGCCACTACGCCTGACCCTATAGATCTTAATTGACTTTAATTTGTGATTCCAGAATTGGGCAGGCCTTGGAACCACAGTAAGGAAAGGACTCTGGGCTTGCTAGATGGACAGACACTATTGACACAAAGTGGAAGTGACCTACAGGGACAACTTAATTGATTACAGCTGGGTGATTTGCTTTATCTGAGTCAGCTAGCTACCTGTGATTGAAGCTGAGCTGCTGGAATTGGCTAAGACTAGGCCATTTGTTTTAAGACTTTACTCCTAAATTAGGCTTTCAGTTACTTTATACCAAGTTAAGCTAGTTTGATACACAAAGACTTAATTTCAAAGGTATCCGGTGGCCTAACTTTAATTTAGTTTAGCACTAACTATGGCTAAAATCAGCACCCTTTCTCTGTTAAATGACTACCTAGTTATTATGTTAAGATTTGTCGAAATGTGATCTCAGTTATAGCTACTCAGCTCTGCAGGTATTGACAAAAACGACTGCAGACATACACACATATATGGGCAGGACCATGTTCCAGTGACTTTGTTTAGGCTAAGGGGCTGGAGACATGGCTAAGTTAAGAACACTTGCTGGGTTCAGTTCTTAGCACCTACATGGCAGCTTATAACCATCTCTAACTTCAGTTCCAGGGGGATCAGACACCCTCTTTGGGCACCAGGCATGCATGTGGTGCATATACATACATGTAGGCAAAAACTCTCATAACAACAACAACAACAAAAATAAAAAATATGGGCCAAATTGGGACTGTTGTATTTTGCCCATCCTGAGCTGTAGGATCTCATACTACGAAGTCAGTTTAATTTCCTAAGGTTGTCTGGAGGATGAAAAATATGTAATCTGTGAAACAAAATACCATGTGCTGAGCATATAGTAAACACTTGAAAACAGTGGTGGCTGGCTGAGGTGGTGGTTTCTGCTTGTATTCCCAGTACTGGGGAGGCTGAGGTAGGAGGATTGCAAGTTCTAGGCCTTGGTGGCTATGTGGCAGGACCCTGTCTCAAAAAAAAAAAAAAAAAGCGATGGCTTTTATTGTACTTTACTAAAAGTGTTATTAAGCCAGGTGTGGTGGCTCACGTATGTAGTCCCAGCACTTGGGAGGCAGAGGCAGGGGGATCTCTGTGAGTTCAAGGCCAGCCTGGTCTACATAGTGAGTTCCAGGACAGCTGGGGCTACAGGGAGACCCTGCTTCAAAAAGACAAAAAAAAAAAAAATGTGTTATATCACAGGCTGAGGAGATGTCTCTCAAGTATGAGGACCCGAATTTGATATCTAGAGCCCATGTAAGAAAAAAGCCAAGTTGCACAACACGGCAGAGGCAGAGACAGAGACTGGGGATGTCCCTGGAGCTCACTGACTCGTTAGTTTAGCCTACTTGGTGAGTTCCAGGTCAATAAAAGACCCTGTCTTGAAAGAAAAAAAGATGTAAGTCACCTGTGAAATGACACTGAAGTTGTCCCTTGGCCTCCATAGACACATGCAAATGTGAGTTCGTCACACACATGTGCTTCTACCCCTCAAATAAAAGTATGAGAGACCATCCAACTTAAGGTGTCATCGATTATACAACACATCTTCATTTTGAGTATGATTAATAGTAATTATGTATGGTGACAAGATTATATTTAGGGTTATGAATCTTGTTCTACTCATGATAGTTTAAAGCTTCCTGTATAACACGCCTTTGTGATGTTTTTTTCTCATCAGAGACACATGCCATGAACTGTTGGGACACGTTCCACTACTTGCAGATCCCAAGTTTGCTCAATTTTCACAAGAAATAGGTCTAGCATCCCTGGGAGCATCAGATGAAGATGTTCAGAAACTAGCCACGGTGAGTTAATTTTCTACTTAAAGAACTGTTCAGTTCCTACTCGTAAGGTGAAATAAACCTCAAAGTCATTGTGAATTACAGGCCCGTGTTCTGATGAAAGCATGTTTTCAGCCTACCCAAATATGTATTTTATCATTCTTGTTCAGGAGTTGGCTGGATACAAATGGTTAATCAATATTTTAGGTTTGGGAGTCATGTAATCTCTGTCCCAATTTCTGAGCTCAGCCATTGTGGTACAAAAGCAGTAAAGACAATATATAAATGAATAAATATGGCTGTGTTTTAATAAAACTGTATTCACAAAAGCTGGAGGAAAGCCATATTTGGCCTATTAGCTAGAGTTTACTCAATCTCATAGAAATATTTGTCATAGTAAAAGGTGTACATTTATGGCAAAGTAGGAATTGTAGCTGGGATTATCTCTTTGACAAGTTGCTATGGTTATAATCAGATATGATTTGAGACAGTAGTAAGAAACTCAGGCTTAACAGTTACTCTAACTACAAAACCAGAAAACATTGAATACATGCTATGATATCAGCAAGGTTCTTCTCTAAACAAGCAATATAAGAGGAAAGGTAGAGTGTTGGATGTTGTGTTTCAGATGCTAAAGAACAGATCTAGAAAGCTTGTATGCCTTACTTTTCCCTCATTTCACAGCCCAGAATAGAAAGACATTTAGCAGCTCACTGACCTACAGGGACTAGGGAGCTTAAAAGAGTGTAGTCACTAGAGTAAGGGAAAGGAGGTCTTCAGTTTTGTGTATTTGTCACAGATTAAATACATACTAGATATGCATACTAGGTATGAAAGCACATTCTAAGGAACACTTTTTCAGTCTGGAGATGGCTCAGTGGGTAAGGTGCTTGCTGTGCAAGCATGAGGACCTGGGTTCAGATCCCTAGCACCCAAGTAACAGCTGGGGTATGGTGGCCTATAATCCTAATGCTGGGGTTGAGAGGTGGGTAGAGGTAGACAGATCCCTGGGGCTTGTTGGCCAGATAGTCTAGCCAGGCAGCAAGCTCTGGGTTCAGCAAGAGGCCTCATCTCAAAAACTAAGGTGGAGGGCAACAGAGGTAGACACCCAACACTGACTTCTGACTTCCAAATATCTGACCTTACTCACACACATGCATATAACATACATACTTGTACAGACACAGATTATTTTTCTTAGGTTTCTTTTTGTGTTTATTTATGGATGCATGTGTCTGTGTGTGTGTCTGTCTGTCTCTGTGTGTATCTATCTCTGTGTGTATGTGTGTGTGAGACCCTGGTTTTGCTGGTTTCACTTCCTTGTCCTTTGTTCACATTGCCTGAGCCTCCACCACAAGTCCCTCTGACGTTCTGTTTTTCCAAAGCCTGACAGTTCCAATTCTTCCCAATTTTGCAAATGGGTTGTTTACTTTGAAGGGTGGCAAGACAAGGAGGGATCTGGAAAGAATTTTCTGTGCGATGTAGAGTGTGTGGAGAAGGATATCCACAGTGTGATAAGGCTAGAGTGACTTTATGAAATGGTACTAAAATTGCTGTTGACTTCTAGAGCTATATCTCATCTCTCAGTTAAAAACTGTGAGCAGAAAACTGCCAGAAAATGGTCTTGGAAGAAAACAGATTCCAGACAGACCAATTCACAGTAAACTCCGGAATAAATAGTCTGCTGGATAACATGCACATTAATGACTTTCAAGCAATACCCTGAAGCTAAAAGGCAAATTGAATGACTCACGAAGACTGAGAGCTTAAGAGTTCAAGTCTTACTGACAGGAACAAAGTATCCTTTGGTGGGGGAGAGTGGTGGATGGCTAGGCCTGATGAGAAATGGAGGTATTATTTTCGATTTCCACAAACTTGTTTGCATTAATTCCCTTGAAGAAGTAGTAGAGGAAAATGAGAGATGAGATGTGCCAGAGGAGAGACATCCAAGGAGAGGACAAATGGAACTCTGCAACCATCACTGTTTATGTAGGTCAGTGAGACAGGCTGCACTATTCTTTTACTTTAGGTGAGATATATTATTAATGCTTCTGTTTATGTAGTGTCTGGTTTTCCTTGTTTAGTGCATTTTAGCACTTGTTTAAAAAGAGTCATGACTCATGAAATCATACCAAATAACTTTCTGTGATGTGCTGTTAACAAATATGTCTAAGGAGGAAAACAACCTCTGTTCAGGCTATTGGCACTGCCAAACTCAGTTTTGTCCAAGGATGCTTTTGGATTTCTGGATCTGGTTTTCAGAGGGTCCAGGCTGCATGCCTGTAGGCATTGTATCTCCTTGCTGTATTTCTACTCCATATTTATTTTGACATTTTAATAATGCTCTATTTTGAGACTGAAGCTATCGCCACTGTTTTTTGTGGGCAATGTTTCTTATGCCCTGAGAACTATTTAAATGAACCTCTTTTGTATCTGAAGAAATTGATGATGATGCCTGGAAAATGTATTTCAAATGCATTGTTGTACATGTAAATAATTTGCCCTCTGGTGGATAATGAGTAAGGTCATTAGTTTTGTCTGCTATATTCTTTTCTTACTCCTCATAGCTGTCCTAGGTCTGTGCATGACAGATATGCAAAAATATTTCCAATAAGGTCTGCCTTAGTGTGGTATAATTTTGAGACCAACCACTTTCTATTGTAGTGCTGGTTAAAGTGGATTTAATAGATTAGTGTATACATTAAGGTTGTAAATGTAAATACCTTCAGTGGCTAGGTAGGTAGCAAATATCTGTGAAACAGCCTTATATAAGGTAATAAGGAGTATTAGAGTCTGTGGAGAACTGGAGAAAATATATTATGCCTAATGGCTTTCAGATGCAAAAATTAAAACAAAACTAAAGGTTCATTGGCAATGAATCATGTGTATAAGTAGAAACAGAAGTGACCAGTCATTGTTTCTGAAGTGAGATTTGATACTATACAAAGTTTGAAAGACAAGGCCATGCAAGATTCATCTTTATATTATATCGTATATTCCCAATGAACTATTTGCTAGATAACAGGATTTATTTTCTAAGAAAAAATGGCTACTGTAGTAAAGTGGCTTACTGTAGTTGAAAAAGGCAACTTGGTTTGAATTATGACTTTAAATTTTAAAATGTATTTATTTATTTGTGCGTGTGTGTGTGTGTGTGTGTACCTGTGTGCCTTAGCATGTATATAGAGGTCTAAGAGAGTAACTTAATGGGAGTGGCTGGTTTACTTCTATCTGTACCCCCTGAGACATCTTGCAGGCCCTGAATTATAACTTAAAATAGTTACAAACATGACTTTCATATACAATGTCCTGAGCATGTTTCAAAATGTATTTAATTCATTAGTGAGGAAGAGCGGGATATTAAATTGGTAAATCCAGTTCAGAGAAGAACTTGGGGAACTGAGAATATATAGTCACTGAAATAGAGAATTCTGGAATTAGATATAAAATGGTTTATGTTTTTGTAGGCAAAGGCAATAAAACCATAACTTCTTTCCTTGTTCAAGACAGAGTCTTATGTAACCCAGGCTGATCTTGAATTTACTATGTAGGCAAAGCTGGCCTTGAACTCAGTGGTGGTTTGGATGAGAATGTCTTCTATAGGCTCTAAGTATTTGGAAATTTTGGTGGACTCTGTTTTGGGAGGCCTTAGGAGATGTGGCCATGCTGGAAGAAATGAACTCTTCCTTGTATAAAGTTCCCTTGATCACGGTGTTTTATCACAGCAACAGAAAAGTAACTAATACAAACTCCCAACTCTCCTGCTTCTGCCCCCTGAGTGCTGAGATTATATGTTTGTATTACTAGGCATGCCTAAGGCCCAAATCTGGATGCAGAAATCATTTGCAGGTCTAGTAGACAAGCATAATTTGCATTTTATTAGCCTTTATAAATCAGTATTTGACTTTGCAGCATGTAGGCTTTAATCAATAGTAAATAGGAAGTCAGACCAAAATTGTATCCTCTAGCTCAGTGTAGTAAAAAAATGTATGTGTATAAAATAACCTGGAGATCTGATGGAGAAGGTCTGAGAGTCAGCATTTCTGAGAAGATCCAGGTGATACTGATGTTGTGGTTCAAAGCTGATACTTTGTGTCTCAGTTTTTTTTTTTTTTTCTGTTGTTGTGATGAAGCACCATGACAAAAGGCAACTCAAGGGAGAAGGGGTTAATTTCAGCTAACAGTTCAAGAGTATAGTCCATTATGACAGGGAAGTCAAGGCAGCAGGAGGTTGAGGCACATGGCATCCACAATCAGTGGCGGCTGCTCCTCCGTTCTCGTGGGTGCTGCTCTTTCGTTCTCACGGGCGTCGAGGCTGCTCCTCCACTCGCCCTGGGCTGAGGCCGCTCTTCTGCTTGCCCTGTGTTGCCTCCTATCGTCGCCACTTCTGCCCGGTCCCGGACCCCAGGCCTGGTGAGGAGACTGTGTCAGCGGAGCCACATTCAGACAGAGGAGACCAGGTTCAGTGACACAGTTCTGCTTTATTGCAGGAAGGCACAAGCTTATATAGGGGTAGTGGTCCAATCACAGCACAGCAAGTAGGATACCTCATTAGCATAACAGGTTTAGCATCCTATCACAGTACAGCAAGTGGGATCTCTCCTTATTAGCATAACAGACGTAACGTCCTATTAGCATAACAGACTTAATGTCCTATCACAGAATAGAGGGTAGGATGCCTCATTAGCATACTGGGTTTCAGATTACAGAGCCTGGATTCCTGGAAACCACATGACCCTGACAGTTGCAATATCACCCTAGGCTGAAGCCTGTCTCCCACAAGTGATCAGAGCACAAGTGAATACATGTTAGTGCTCCACTCTCATTCCAAGATCCCCTGCCCAGGGACTGGTTCTGCTCACAATCAAGATGGGGTTTTCCCACATCAATTAATATAATCAAGATAATCTGTCACAGACATTCTCAGAGGCTAGCCTTAATCTAGATATTCTCTCACAGCTATCCTAGAGGCCCATCTCCTTGGTGATTCTAGATTCTGTTAAGATGACAATTAATACCAACCCTCACACTTTGGTAGCAGAAGAAGTGAGTGACATTGAAGTGAGAGGTAGGCTAGTTAGATACTGCTTGAGTATGCCTTTCAAAAGGCACACAATAATCTTTCAGCCTCATTTATGTATTTTGGGTACTTTTTTCCTAAACACTAGTACTGTAAGACATCATCTTTGTAAGATGAGTTCTCTACTCACGGGCTGAACGTGGACTCTAGCATTTCATTTGTGTAGGAAAGCACAAACTGAAATTTACTTGATCAAGGGAACTTTAAGAACCAATCCTAGAAACACATGGGCAGTCCCCCAAACGTTAGAAATGTAGAGGTGCATCTTTCACCAAATGGTGCACCCCGTCCTATGATGCAGATGGCTTCAATTCCTTCAATTCATTCCTCACATCATAGAGGCATTTGTAACAGACAAAGCTGTGCATCCTCTGTAGGAGAAAGCACTCAGTTGAATATACCACAGATGTTTCCCAAGCAGAATAAATTGGTCTTTGGCCCAGTTGGAATTTTCCTTCTACAGAGAGTTTTAGGTCATCCATTCAGTCCTGTTGACCCTGAAACATATTAACCTTCACTTTCTGATTGAAGGGATTTTTTTACTGGTCTTGATAATGCTGATGAGAAGAGTCTTGGTCAAGGGCAGTGAAGGAATAAGCATTCTGTCCCAGGCTGTTTTTCCAGAATGTCAGTCTCATGGAAAAGGCACATATATTTGAGAAACACTAGGTTTTTAAAAAATATTTTATTTATTGTTTTAATTTCATGTGTATGAGTGTATTGCCTGCATGTATGTGAGTGCACCTGTGTTATCCAATGCTGCAGAGGTCAGAAGAGGGCTTCAGATTCCCCTGGAACTGGAGTTAAGGATGGTTCATAGCCGCCATGTGGGTGCTGGGAATTGAACCCAGGTCCTCTGAAAGAGCAGTCAGTGCTCTTAACCACTGAGCCATCTCTCCAGCCCTATAGGTTTGTTTTATAAATAAAAAACTTTGGTTTTAAATTATAGGAATTTTTGGAACCTATACTAAGGTAACATGCACAGTGAGTCTCCACAAGTGATAAAAGTTCTTTTTCCAAGTTTGCCACATTTCTTGCATTCTGAGTGCCACTGGATGTAATTCATACCATTAATAATGGTTTTTATTTTGTTGGCTTAGGGAAAAATTTCAGCTAGTAATTTTAATTTTTTGACCTTTTTGAGGTATCCCCAGTTGGCCTGGAACTCACTATGTAGACCAGACTGGTCTTGAACTCACAGAGATCTGCCTTCCCCTGCTTCCCGAGCACTGGGACTAAAGACATGTGCCTCCATGCCCAGCTTCAGCTAGCAATTTTTTTTTTTAACATTGAAAGAGGAAAGTCCATTCTGGAAATGTTAAAATGTGAAAAAGAAAAAAGAAAAAGAAAAAAAGAACATGAAAAAGATTGAACAAAGAATTTGAAAAATTTAAATGAAAAATTAAGAAAATATATTATATGCAGGTCTTTTTTATGGACTGCATATTAACATTCCAATATATTAATATTCTAAGAAGCATAGTTTAGGAAATAAAGTCTAGAATGTTTTTTGAAAGGGTAGAATTCACTGGAAGCAGAGACCTGCTTTTTCCAGTAAAAATTGACAGGAAATTGACACTGCAGAGTTCTGTTTGTATTTTCTTTATCAAACAGGTAACTTATTTGTTCCTAAAATAATTTGCACTGGTTGGGCCTTTTGCTGGCCATGAATCAAATGTGTTTAAATTTCTAGGTAAAACTATACTTTTTTCCCATTGTGGGAGATGTTGGACTATGTAGTCAGTTTAAACTAAGAACGAGCCATAGTTTATGTAAGTATAATTGTAAAAGTGATGATAGTCTACGAAATTTTATTGTTTTCCCATTTTCTAAGCACATTAACCTGTTTCCTGGACTATCATATCTTTACGTGCCTGGCTGTGGGTAGGGAAACTTTGAATGCTAAAAACTGATTCCCAGCTATATTTATTTTGGAACAGAGATGACATTAAAAATGACCACTTTAGTATCTCTACAGAAAGCTTGAATAAGCCTGAGGCTTATTTATTCTATGTAGAATCTTTGAACTGGTTCAGCTCTTTGGATCATTTGATACAAAGCTGACAAAGAGCTAGAAGGGATGTGCTTTTATATATTCTTAATTGAGATGTTTGGGTGGGTGATCAGTTTGTGTGTTATTTCTACGAGTAAGTTAATTAAAAGTTAATAATATCTATTCCAACTCATTACTTTCACTTTTATATCTGCTGTGCATATAGAAAAGTAGAATCATCTTGTAAGCAATGCTTGGCTTCTTTAACTAACTTCTGTCCTTCCTCATTGTTTCCATTGCTGTCTTTCTTCTGTCTTTTTCTGCCTGGATGCTCTGAGGCCACGTTTTCTTCAGACTAATTCTCTTCTGAGAACATTTAATATTGTGGCTAATGGTACTCTATCCCTTGTGCTTCACTTGTGATATTTGTTGGGGCTATTATGAGGTATTTGCCATCAATTCATATTATAAGAGTTCTGTACTGCTCGCCATGTTCAGAAACAAGTCTATTTATAATCTGAAATAGTAGCATACTTTTGCAACTCAATTCTTTCTTTATAACTATACCCTACAGGCCTCAGAAAGCCACCGTGTAACAGATGAGAATCAAAACAAAACAACACAGACCTATTCTAAAAATTTGGAAACAAACAAACAGACAAAAACCCAGAGCTGCTGTAGTAACCTTGTTCTCTGAGTGCTGAGCGTGCTGTGCCTACCCTGGTCTGCACTCAATTCAAGTTGTGGCCCTGGTAGCACCAAAGTCAGCCACTGGCGCCTCTCAGTACTCATCAGAGCTTGATGAAGAAGATATTTGGGGTCTCTGGTGGGTAGCTAGAGAAATTCATCCCTCCTCCCACTTTTTATTTTTTCCTGGTGCTGGGGATCAAATCCAGGGCCGTTCATTTGTCAGGCAAATGCTCTACCACTGAGCTAAACTCCCAACTTGGGGGAGGCTTCCTTCCTTCCTTCCTTCCTTCCTTCCTTCCTTCCTTCCTTCCTTCCTTCCTTCCTTCCTTCCTCCATCCTTCCCTTCTTTCTCTCTCCCTCACTTTTCCTTTGAAGATTCAGTATTGGAGGCTACCAACACAAGGTCATGATAGAGATTAACAGAAGGCTGAGCATACAAATTTATTAATATGCATAAGCATGAGGATCATATTTTGCAATTCGAAGTGTCAGTATAAGCTATTGTGTTCTGTGCCCCAAGTGCAGTAAGTGATATGGTACACTGTGGAGGAAGGAAGTTGAAGTTGGCACAGCTGGATTGGTAGCCTTACTACTTCCTAAGCTTGTGCTCAGGTTAGGCACAAAGGAAGAAATTATACTGCCTCCTTGTGCTTCCAATGCCTTCTTTAAAGTAGGAATATTCTTCTGTCATCCATTATTGGATGAAAAACAAATGAGATGAACTGCTCTTGTCATGGGTACCTCGATGCCATTTGCCTCCTCCTTAGGGATGGTAATGCGTACTCTCATTGCCTTAGAAATTCTAACTAGGATCCAAGAGATTGTTTAAAGAATTCTGAAGTCATCTCAAGCCTCCCAGTTCTCCAGATCTTCTTGTGATTTAAAATTCCTGACATTGAGGCCATCTTACTTTTTCTTCTCAAAGCAAGTTTGAACGCATTCATCAAGTACAGAAGATTTCTGTAGTCATTTTAATTTCCATGAAGATATACCAAAGAAAGCGTTTTCTGCTTTAACTAAAATAGAGTAGGCTCTCGGAACCTTAACTTGTATTAACAGAAATATCTGTGGTGTAATTCCATTTCTAGCAAAAGCAGAAAGAAGATGGTTGAGATTTTTTATGAGCTAGAATAGTAGAGGTAATGTTATATCAAACTATGGGAATTTAATTACCCCATTCCACAAATGTAGTTTTCAAATAAAGGAGTCAAAAGGATTTCCAAAGCTATTCTTCTGAACTGTGATATAAAAACCCAGAATACATTTAGGAGATGTGAAATGTATTACTGTACATTATGAGCCACTACAATGAATGGTAACACAATAAGAAACACGACGTGAGATTGAACACAGTGTGATTAAAAATCTCTTTACTTGCTCCTTAGAAGTATTGCAATTTGCTTGGAGTTTTATCTGCTTGTCACTGTAAGGATGGGCATCCCTAGAATAATTCTGGTGGGTGGTTTCAGCTGGATGGGGGACAGGCCTTCCAGAAAATGGAAACGCTGTCATGTCTCCATTTGAGAGCTTACATCCAGACTAGGTGTAAAGGAGAAATGTAGTTAGGATTGGGAGGAATAAATCACCTGGGGGGCACCATCATTCTTTCTAGGGCCTGAAAGTCTGTCTTTCACAATGTCCATAAAAAATCGTTCTCTCAACAATGAAGAGGAAACTGGTGCAGGGTGACTTAAGGATTCGACTGAAGTCTTTACAAGGATCATTGTTTCTCTTTCTCATTATAAAAGTGACGCATACTCATATAGAAAAATTTAAAAAATGGATAGGAAAGGAAAGGAAAACACAGGTCATTTGTAATCTCACAGTAGCAGTGTCCACACAACATTTTGGTGTAGTCTTTCAGTTTTTCTGCAAAATCATTTTACCACATCAAATGAGAACTTGGTGTAAGGGACTCCTGGCTCTTGAAAAAGGAGTAACAAGGTGTTCATCCATTTATCAAACACTGGTGCTGTCAGGAGACACCATATCTTTTATATACACAGAAGAAAGAATAAATTGGAAATACTCTGGAAAGACAGGGTTTATAACTTCCCACTGAGCTGAGTTGCAAACTATTTTTGTGACTATCACATTTAGCTGATGAGTATTGCTTGTTTTCACCTCTTTTGTTTCAGAAAAGCATAGTAGATAGATTTTTATTAAAAATCTAGTTTCTATACATATTTTCCTACTCTTCACTTCTTGAATCAGTCATGTTCCCATTAGCAAGTGCTAATTTGGCCAGTTTAATCAAGCTTTGCCCTCTTTTATTGTGTTCTCTTTTTGAGAAAAATCATGAACATCTATTAGTAGAAGAATTCTCAAGCTTCTCCACAGCTCTTGCTCCCAAGGTACCCATACTGGTAGGAATTAAGGGAGAAACTGGAACGCATAAAACAAGAGTGAACTCTATTGCATCTTTGGTGCATCTTGGGGACCTGAAAGTGAGGCAGTATAGTGTAGTGGATAATTCAGAGCGTAGGCTTTGGGGTCCATATCTAGGGTTTGCCAATTACTGGCTGGATGTCATCAAGGCAAAAATTATTGATGATCCTTGCTAAACAATGATAAGGCAAACTTTATTCAGTAGTATCCTGATAGACATAAGAGTATGGCAATGGGTTTTGCAGTAGGAGATAGTTGGGTTCAACTTCTAATACAACAAAGAAAAGGAATTTGTAGTCAAGGAGCAGGACTTGTGATGAGTGCATAGAAAATTCTTAAGGGAATCCTGTGGAATAAGGAGGAATTTTGACTAATCTGATATCATAGGCCTCTTATTGATGATAAGGCAACTCATCAGACGTCACCTGGGAGTGGCTGGAAAAAAGAGCCTGTTTAGAGTCTCAGGGTCGGGGAATCTGGCTATCTTGACTTAAGTTTGTTGCTAAAACTAGACAGTGCAGAGATGAGCACAAAAATCTGTAAGTTAAGATCTATCTGAAAATGACTCTAGAGTTTGGCAAAGAGGGGATCTTAGTAACCTCTCTTTGTTCCAGTTTCACCATGTTTAAAATGAGACAGTTAATACTATCTAATCTCCTAGAGCTGTTGTAAGAATCAATAACTAATGCATTGGGAAGCTGCTTATCATAGTGGTGAGTGTTAGAATAGTGCCAGCTAGTCCTTTTGGTATCATTGTGCTCTTAGACAACTAGGTGGCCCTATCAGTGAGTATGTGCATAAAGGGAAGGCCCCAGGGAACGTTTCTGCTTTCTGCGTGACCTCGGGTAATTCTCTAACTTTCAACACCCCAAGTTTGTCTTTCTGAAGTACAGACTGTTCAGTTTATTTTTCAAAAAGGGTTTAGATGGAGCTGGCCTACTATTTTACAATGTAAAGTGTTTTATGTATAAATAATAGAAAGAAGGTCTCCCTCCAAAAGTTGTCAGCCTCCTCCCTGGAGATGGAGGAGCAGCCTCTGACTTAATAGCGCACCTCCCTAAGCAAATCCAGAGAAAGGCAAGTTTCAGAAAACAGCTTGGATAAAGAAATGAGAAAGTATTGTTTGTGCTAGGGAGAGCCCATGAAGTATGAATTCCTGATGAAACTTCTCAAGTAGATTAGGAGTGATGCTGTTCATCGACACATGCAGCCCTCCCTTAATAACCAAACAAAGCAATGAATTTGGAGTTTCAAATCTCGGCTGCTCCTCCTCAGGAGCTCACTTGTCTGAACTCAAGCCAGGTGTTTGCAGTTTGGCTGGAAGATGGCTGAATTAACATAAAACTATGCTAGGAAGCTGCTGGATGAGTGCCCAAAGTGGTTGTTGGCTCTTGTTCTGATGCGTTTTGGAGAGTCTCCACATGTGCGCACAGGGGTCTTATGTTGCTGTCCAACCAGCAAGGTTTGAAAATTCTTTGTACTAAACCAAGGGGGAAGTGTCTTAAAATGGCTTACTTTTGAAACTGTGCTGAGCTCTCTGAAGGCTGGTTTTTTTGTTTGTTTGTTTGTTTGTTTTTTAGTTTACTTTTTTTTTCAAATCTAATTAGGAAGACTTAATTCTTATAAGCTAAAGTCAAGGCTATAATGGGTTTTGAGAGGGGCTCTGGATTCTGCATCTTTGCAAAGGTGTTCTAAAATTCCTAAGAATGCTGACTTGTAATCCATATGTGTGTATAAATATATATTTTATTTATTATTTTTATTTTTTATGTGTATGAGTGTATTGCCTGCATGTATATAACTACCTGTGCAATGCCCTCAGAGTTCAGAAGAGGGCATCAGATCCCCTGGAACTGGAGTTACAGACAGTTATTAGCTTCCATGTGCGTGCTGGTAATTGAACCTAGGTCCTCTGCAAGAGCAGCCATGCTCTTAACTGCTGACCCATTTCTCCAGCCCCTAAACATCATACCTGCATCTTTAAAAAAATGCCTACATTGGATCTGGAGATATAGCTCAATGATTTAAAAGCACTGACTGCTCTTGCAGAGGACCTGGATTTGATTCCCAGCACCCACATGGTGGGTAACAATTATCCTTAACTCCAGTTCCAGGGGATTTGATGTCCTTTTCTGACCTCTGTGGGCATTGCATGATACAGGTGCGTTTACACACATGCAGGCAATACACTCATACACCTAAAATATTTTTTAAAATGCCTACATTTACCTGTCAGAAGGTATCATACAAATGCCTTGATTCTGGCCATTCCTAATAAGAACAGCCTCCAGGCAATCCAATAGCCCTGTGCAAGGGGACAATTGGTCAGAATTCAGGTGCTGCTGTCCACTAGATGTGGCTCTTGATGCTCATTTGGGAAGTGTAACTTGATGTTCACTCACCTGTCTTCCTTTCTCCACTGACTAAGGGACAGGGAATGCAAATAGAGGAACTGTTATTCCAGGTAGCAGCAAACACACCAGTTCTCCTAGTAGCCAGAGCCCAAGTAAGTTTGGCAAAATTGTCAGGAGACCAGAAATGCCTCAAGTCATAGCATATTTTACTATCTACTGAATTCTCAGTGATCTACAATTAATCTTGTGCCCATCAAATAATGCATCTAAAACAAATATAAGTATATATTGTGGTAGTTTACTGCTATGTCCTACTTTATTTTGTGTGTTGTGATCTGACTTTTTACTATAAAGATGGTGCATTATACTTCTGACCTAGCCTCATTTGTCATAGTTTCTGCTTTCTTGAGCTGTGCTCATTCACTGCTGTTTCCCACCAGCCAGGCTCAGAGGATTCTGCTTTTATGTCTGGTTTATAGTGTGTACTTCTCACTGGCTCCCAACAGGCCTGTACTGTGTTACCTAGCTGATCTAGGAGTCACAAAGGAGATAAAGGCCCT
Organism: Nannospalax galili; assembly: GCF_000622305.1. Taxonomy (NCBI): domain Eukaryota; kingdom Metazoa; phylum Chordata; class Mammalia; order Rodentia; family Spalacidae; genus Nannospalax; species Nannospalax galili. Next base: position 2,965,962 of record NW_008339767.1, on the reverse strand, counting down.
TAGCCCAGAGCAATCCATGGAATGATGGCTGCAGGCAAGTTAGACAGACCCTCATCTGTTCTGGTGCTCTGAACTCAATTGTTTAGAACCTCAATTCTAGAATCCTACAGAGTTCAATAACTCTGGGAACAGAAAAAGGGCAGTGAGACACTTAGGACTTAGGGGGCCAGACATACTTGCTTCTAATCTAGCTTCATTGTCCCTAAAGCTTGTAAAAGCTACTCTACCCGAGTCTGTTTCTCCATCTGTCAAATGGGGGCGTTAGCACTGGAACATAGTAAGAATTCAGTGAATGATTTTATTTATTTATTTATTTATTTATTTATTTATTTATTTATTTATTATTTATCGAGACAGGGTCTTACTATATAGCCCTGGCTGGCCTGGAACTTTCTATGTACACCAGGCTGGCCTTGAACTCTAGTAAGAATTCAATAAATGGTTTTGCTTTATTATTTATTTATTTGTGTATGTATTAAGATGGTCTCACGATGTAGCCCTGGTTGGCCTTGAACTTTCAAAGATCCACCTGCCTCTGGCTCCTGAGTGCTGGGATTAAAGGTGTGTGCCACCACGCCTAGCTTGCTTAGTTTCTCTATGTTATAAACAAAGAACTTAAGGCACAGAATGGTTAGATAACTTTTCCAAGGTTAGTACAGAGGCTGCCCTTGAGCTGTGATTTCTCACTCTAAAGTCAATGTGCTCAGACTCCCATATGATACTGTCTTCACAGTGCCTCCTTCTCAGGGCCATTGTAGATATGATGTAAAGTGCTCAGTACTGTGTCTGGTGGAGTGTAGGCTTCAATAACTGGTGGTGATGATTGTTAGACATAGGGAAACTCAGCTGAGCTTGAATGCTGTCTGGAGTTTCAATTACCTACAGACTCTCATGTGACAGGGACCTCCACTCACAGGTATATCTTTTCAACCCCATTTACGCATACAGATGGTTGGTGTCGACTATGAGTGTGAGAGATGATGATGGTAGTGGGGATGGTTAGTGACTAGAAAAGAAACACGACCTCATTAATAAAGTCATAAGGTAGAAGGCTTCTCAGTGCAATGGAGTGCTGATAATTGCTTTCCCTGTTAAATATACCTTTTTCATCAGTTTTCAGACATATAATCATCTTTTAGGATTCCTGGTCTTGACTGGAAAGAAATAGTGAGTAAGTGTAAGGTTTTTTAATGTCTCGGAGGATGTTGCTTTTAGCAATGCAAGGATAAAAATAAAATGACCCTCTTAAGGTAGTGGCTACCTACAGCTCATTTAGAAGTCAGTAAAAACCTCATTTTTCATACTAGCATTGGAGAACTGACCTTTAAAATCACCACATCTGGGGAGAATGTGTGATCTGATGCAGAACATTTTGGGGCATGCCTAAGGATGGATGGCTCAGAATATGCTCATTAGTTTTCTTCTCCTTCAAGGAGCCCCAAACTGCTTAGGTTATAAGTCAATTCTTGGGTACTTCCAAACATATAACATTTGCTTGAGTAGATCTTCAGTGCAAGGAAGATTAAGCACACATATAGATTGAATAAGGATCCATGTGCATGTTAAGACAATGATGGGTGTGTATATGTGCCTGTGTATCTGTCTTCTCAGTAAAGTTTAGCCATTTCAAGGTAGCTGGTTGTACAGCAAGTTCAGCAGAGTCTTTTAGAAAAAGATGGGGTTGATTTAAAAGCAGAATACATATTCTGTGAATCTCTGTGTTACAGAGATGCTACATTGGGGCTCATGCATGGCATCTAGGGACCAGGGAGTAATAGTGCCGAATATAAAACTAGCTTTTGATTTGTAGAACTCAAAATACCTGCAGGTCCACAGAGCATGAAGAGAAGCCTATTTGTATTCATAATATGCTTTTTTAAAGAGCTATGGATTTTGTGGGAAACAGAATTGGATGGATGGACATCTTAGAGATTCATCTCCAGGAGAAAATAGCATCTGTTTGATCCTGAGTGTCATTATCTGTTAAGTGAAGTTTTGTGTAGTGATGCTGATGGAAATTCCTTATAGCTACTAATTCTGAATAGTCTGGGCTAGGAAGTACTTTGGTGCCTGAGTCTGTCACATCATAAACTCCTCCAAACCCTGACCAAACACTGTTAGCATTTTTCCTGGCTAGGCTTCAGTTGGCTACAACCTTCAGAAACAGCAAACTGAAAAACTTTCCCCCTGACATTTTTAGATGAGGATCCAGATGTCAGAATCAATTCAGAATTACAGCTTGTAATTAGGAGGCCAGAAGCCACTTAACCACAAAGCTGCTGAGCTTCTGTAGGTGCTACCTGCTGATCAGCCTCCAGCCATGCTACTGAAGGCATGCAATGTGCAGGGCTTGGCTGTGCCAAGGAAGTCAGCTCCTCTTCCTCACTTGCATGGAGGGCTACTGTCAAGAGAATGTGGAGTGAGGTCACTAACAGGCAGATCTATTTCTGAACCTATAAATGAAAATCTATTTGAAGGCCACTGTAGCAGAGTTTTCATCTTTTCAAAGTCTGTATTAGAAAAATTGACTGAGACTAGTAACTACTGATCCAGGCTGGCATTGACTTTGTTGGCACGACCAACTGGAAACTCTCCTAACTTGTCCCCACTACCTTCCTATCTTCCATATTTGCTGAGCACCTGCTATATGTCAGCTAGGTGATAGCACAGATATTAAACAGTAAGAAAAGCACAGGAAGCCAGACCTTTTCCCCTGATTTCAGGGAGCTCAGTGTAGTGGAGAAGACAGGTTAGCAGATTGGAGATTTAATATGACTCCTCACTAGGGCTCCTGTATTGCTGTTATAAGGAGAATCACCTAACCTGGATTCTGGCAGGAATTAACAAAGGGCTACACGATGACAAGGAAATTCCAGGCAGGGGAAACAAGTGTAAAGACCCAGGGAGAAATGGATGTGTGAAGGCCAGTCGGGACAATTGCCTCCAGTTTCCTGGGTAATAGGGAGTATCTAGTGCCTGGAGAAGGCAAAGGTGGGAACACGGAGACTCTCTTCTGCCATCTGAGTAAGTTTTGACCTTTACTCTAAGGCAATGGACAATGAAGAGGTGCAATTGGGCCACGACCTGCCATTGTATCATTGTGTCATTGTGCCCTGGATATGGAAATGACTTAAATGAGTCTTGTCTCAGTATTAGGTGGATCCATTGCTTAGGTGGTACTGATGTTAAATGACTGCATGGTATTCCTGTTAGTACTTGAGTGGGAGGAAGGGGACAGGGATATTTCTTTCTTCTTTTTTTCATTAAAAAAACCCAACTCCATTAAATTTTGGTGTAGGAAAAGTCAATGCTAAATGATAGTAAGTGAGGTTGCATTCTTTGAAATTGAAGAATTTTCTCAGATAAGCTGAAGATGGGGTACTAAAACTGAAATGGCCAGAAGGTATTAAAAAAAATCATGCATTTATTACAAAAGCAGCCCCAAAAGATACAAAAAACAGTAGTTACTTAAACACACAGGAAAATTCCCACTACCACAGGGCTGCTGAAAATCACCTATGTTGTTGTATTCTTCAATAAAAGTTCTTTTTGCTGATGTTTTTTATTCTCTTTAAAAGTGCCTCTTATATTTGATGATCAATTTTCCACAAGGTTTGCTATAATGCTTTCTCAGAGCTTAGGGTTTTGCATTTTAATTCATCCGATGGCTGCTTGCAACTAAGACAATGTTTTGTTGATTTTACAGCTTAGGATCTAGCCAGCAGGATGTTACTCAAATCCTAGACCTTCTCTTTCTCTCTTTCTCTCTTCCTCAGTTTCTGTCTTGGCTTGAAGAGGGTCACTGTCAAACCAATCCCTCCCTCCCTCCCTCCCTCCCTCCCTCCTTTCTTCTCTCTTTCTTTCTTTCTTTCTTTCTTTCTTTCTTTCTTTCTTTCTTTCTTTCTTTCTTTCTTTCTTTCTTTCTTTTTCTTTTTCTTTCTTTCAGAATCTTGTGTATTGCAGGATGGACTTAAACTCATTATATAGCTCTGTAGCCAAGGCTGGTCTTGAACTTCTGATCCTTCCCCCTTCCCCTCCCCAGTGCTAGGATTATAGGTTTGCACTAGCACATCTGGTTTATGTAGTGCTAGGGATCAAACCCAGGGTTTCATGCATGCTGGGCAAGCACTTTACCAATTGTGGTATCTCTTTATTCTCCAAAGCCACAGCTTCTCTGGTTCTGGTGGAGCCCATATCTATTCTGTAATCTGACTCATGTCTGCCTTCCTATGATGCACTTTTGGATTCTCTGAAGCACTCCTTCCCAAACTTCAGGCCTCAAAGCTCTACACCAGGAGCTGCCATTTTTTTCTAGTTATTTATTTTCCCAAAGCTCATCTAAGAACCCGTTAATCCTTCAAAGTCCAGCACAATCTTCAAATTCTCCCTCATCCATGACAGGTAAGCATTTTAAGACAGAGTGAGAAGTTTGTGAGAGAAGCAGAATCAGGAAAACTTTAAAAATTATTATTGTTGGGGCTGGAGAGATGGCTTAGGGGTTAAGAGCACTGGCTGCTCTTGCAGAGGACCAGGGTTTGATTCCCAGCACCCACATAGTGGCTAACAACTATCTGTAACTTCAGTTCCAGGGGATCTGACACCCTCTTTTGACCTCCGTGGGCATTGCATGACATAGGTGCACATATATACATGCAGGCAGTACACTCATATACATAAAATAAAAATTAAAAAAATAAAATATTTAAAAATGATTATTGTTTTGGTTGTTAGCCTTAGCCTTTAACGGCTGCGCTATCCCTCCAGCAGTTAAGAACACTGACTGTTCTTTCAGAAGACCCGGGTTCGCATCCCAGCACCTACATGGCAGCTAACAACTCTCTGTAACTCCAGTTCCAGGGGATCCGACAGCCTCTTCTGTCCTCTGCGGCATTGCATGACACGAATGCACTTACCTACATACAGGCAATACACTCATACACATAAAATAAAAATAATAAAACATTTTGCT
>NW_008339767.1:2922053-2960859 GCF_000622305.1 Nannospalax galili | reverse complement strand
AATCCCAGCACTTGGGAGGCAGAGGCAGGCGGATCCCTGTGAGTTCAAGGCCAGCCTGGTTGACATAGTGAGTTCCAGGACAGCCGGGGCTACAGGGAGACCTTGCTTCAAAAAAAAAAAAAAAAAAAGATTATTGTTAATCTTCTTTCAACTGCTTTATTACTGTTTGAGTATAGAGAATGATTATTCAGCTACATTTCTTTAATCACAAAAAGGACTTAGTATATAGAATGATATAGTAGAATTTAATACACACACACACACACACACACACACACATTTTTTGGTGCTGGGGACTGAACCCATGGCCGTGTATATGCTAAGTACATGCTCTGCTACTGAGCTACATCCCCAGCTCCCCAAATTATAATGTGGTTTAAGTTGTGACATGCTGAGAGTGGTGGCAGTTTCCATTTAGAGACCTGTCATAGGTGTTCTGTGATTTCAGAGCTATAGTGGCCCCAGGGCCATAAACTACCATATTGCTACAGATTAGAACACTAGACCAGTCCCAATATTTTCCACCCTAATGCCTGCTTCTATTACTTTTACACTTTTATTTTACATAAAAGTAGCTCAGGGAAAACTGACAAAGCATGAAAAACCCCTTTCTGTACTTCAGCAAGCCCAGTCCTACTCAGGGAACTTTGCTGTGCAAATGGAAGCATGGGGCAGTCATTCCCACCTTAGTGTGATTTGGCTTGATGTGTGACTCTTGAAGAAATGACAACAGAAACTTATGTGTGGGGGGACAGTAGGGCGCTGGCATTTCCAGAGCAGTGCGGCTTCCGTGGCTTTAGCAACACAGCCCTCCCTTCACTTTTGTTTCCAGTATTTATTTTGAATATGCTAGCAGTTCTATTTAAAAGGTTTCTGCTTAGCTACCAAGCATCCTTCTTATTCTAATCCCATTATCAATTGCAATTTAATCAAGTTTAGGGAACCATGGCTAACGTAGGAAAATACTTGCTGCTTGTAAACTGAAATTTTGATGAAGTTAAAATTCAAACTAATAGCTGGGGATAGGTGAGTGGGAGGAGACCTTCAATGTCCCCATCTTCTCAATAAACTTGTACGGTGTACATTGAACCAAAATGGAAAAACCTTAGCAAATACTCTGTGAACGGAAGGCTCTTAAACCCAGAGCCCTGTTAAACGCTCTTGCCCTGTTATGTGTTCAGACCCCTGATGCTAAAACATCTTTGAGTGGCATTCCTCATTTCTGGGGTTTTTCCTTTTCTATGATACGGGCAACCCATGGAAACAAATGTTTGTTAGACGTTCTTCCTAGCAATGTCCTGCAGGCAGCACCTCTGCAGGTATAGAGCCTCAATTTGGTAAATCAGGAAGGAGAAATAGTGGTGGAGGGGGCTGTGGGAGACAGAACCAACAGTGGACTAGGGAAGTGTGATTGCCAGTGACACTTGAGGAGTGTGGGGTAATAGGTATTTATATGCTTTCTGGAACTATTTCAACATTTCATCACTGGCGTTGTGTTGCCAAGTATGACTGGCAATAGTGGCTCTACATTTACTAATGAAGGAAGATGCTGGATTTGAAAGTTGGAAACTTGAGTTTGATTCATCGCCATTAGTTGTAGAACCTGGGCAGACCACTTGAACTTTGAGCCTTAGTTTTCCCACTTACACAATGCAGTTAGTAACATCTCTATTTCACAACTGTGTAGGAAGACAACCCATGTGACAACACTTTGTTAAGCCAGGCTAAGTTCCCTACTGAGGCTTTAGGATTATTGGTAAGTTCAATTGTTTAGTGATAATATCAAGTTTGAAAGACCTCTGGACTACCCTGACAAATATACCTTTCACTGCTCATCAAAGAGGTTTCTTATTACAACAGATGGAGGCTATTACAGTTCTACAACTGGTCACACATAGATAATAAATTCTTGTGAGATGCCCAGTCTGAAGTGACACATCTACAGTGCAACCTCTACCTGGAACATAGTAGAACAGGGATCAGAAAGAATAGCAATGCATCTCCTAACTCTTACCAGTGAAGCTTCCTCATGCAATTGATGGTGATTACCACAGAAAGCCACAACTGGCCAAAATGTAGAGAATAAGAGACTGCAGAGTGTGTGCCCCCAGATAGGAATCTTATATTAAACCTTGCCCATCCAGGGTTCAGGGACCATTGTGGAAGAGGGTGTGGAAAGACCGTAAGGGCCAGGGGTGGTGAATGACCACAAGGAAACAGAGTTTTCCAGGCTTCTGGGAACTTGCTCATATGAACATACAGCAATGGTGACAGCATGTGTAAGACCTATGCAAACTCATAGAACTGGGGAAATGGGTAAGAAACTCCAACCTTAGCTGAGGAACCATTGGCAGCTGATCGCTGCTGGGTGAGGGAGAGCTGAACTTCTTTAAGGGAACTCCTGCAATGTTCAGTCTTCTAGGTAGACTGGAAAGGCTCCAGTGGATGAACTCACACCAAGGGACATTTGACTCCATAGGCCTTAACATACATCACAGAACGCATAAAATCTGGTGGGAGGACTGGGGTGCACATAAGGGAAGGAGTCTAAGTTTGATTAAGACGTATTGTATGAAATATACAAAATCAGTAAAAACATATATTGAAGAAAAAATAAAAATAAAGACAATTAATTCTTCTACAGCTGAGGAGATGGCTCAGTGGGTAAACTGCTTGGTGCTCAAGCATGAGTTCGGATCCCCAATACCCATTTAAATGCCAGGTGAATGAAGTGGCCTGCCTGAAATCTCTGCTCAAAGGAGGTTGAGAAGGGGATCCCCCAGGTCAAGCCCACTAGCTAGACTACCCAATCAGTAAGCTCTGGATTCAACTGATAGACCTGCCTCAATAGATAAAGTAGAGGGTGACTGAGGAACACCAGATGTCAGCCTCTGGCATCCACACACATGCAAATATGTGTACACACATGAACACTACATATGTATACACATGCAAAAACAATAATATAAAATAATTTAATTTTTTAATGAAAAAAGAAAGCATTTAGTTATCCAAACACCAACTGTATTTCTGTGCTTTTAAAATTGCTGGCTTTGCTTTTTGTATGTTGCTTTTGTTCTCTTATATAAAGTGGATTTAGGAGCCCTGCCTGTACTGTGTACAGGTAAAGATAGCTAGGCTCTGAATGAGAGCATGGAGAACTCTCTTCTAAGCAAGGAACATTGAAATTAGCCCCTGCTATGTCCACACATTCTAGAAGCCTCTTTCAAGCTGCTTTTGTAATCTTTTTGCTTCCTGCCTGTGTGCCGGATATGTGGATAATGGAATTCTGGATGTGAGATGATGTATGTGATTATTTTAAAACATATGCTACCACTATGCAAGGATCATATTTTTAGGAAAGGTGATAGAAAATGTGTCACCCATTTCCTCATTAACACAGAAATTTTATTTTTTATATTTTTGGTTTTTTTGAGACACGGTTTCCTTATAGCCCCAGCTGGCCTGGAACTCACTATGTAGACCAGGCTGGCCTTGAACTCACAAAGATTTGCCACCCTCTGTCTCCCAAGTGGTGGGATTAAAGGCATGCACCACTACACCCAGCTTCACTCAGGAATTTATTATGTGGCACAAAGAAGCCAATTTTCTAGAGACAGGGAGAGAGGGAACACCCTCAGTCTAGAAATTTGTATGCACAGTCAGCACAGAATGACTCTGAGATGTGGCCACACAATCATTTCAGAGCATACAAGGAATCTGAGAGGTAGAAGATGGTAAGAACTCCTCAAGAGGGAAACTAGAAGGAAAAATGTCTATTCCATCAAGTGTTCCTTGATGGAGTTGGACTTCTCTTTATCTGGAATATGTAACCACAGCAAGAGCTTCAGGGTTTTAACAACAAAAATTAGAAATGTGCTGCATGGAGTTTCTTTTAAATCACCACATGAGACCACTGTGTGTTTTGTTTCTGTGATTTTAGTGGACTTGGTTTTCTCAAACTTTATCACTGCCCAGATGGGCAGCTGGTTTGAGAATGGTGTATTACCAATAGTCATCTGAAGATGGCAGCATTGGGCGACCTATCTGCTTTTCCTAAGGCCTCGTAAGGTGTTCCACAGTCCTGTTTGGATTTCTGATTATCACTCAGGCTTTCTTCTTCTGCCTAATGGCTGTGTGTATGTAAATGACTCTGCTCTTCTTCTTGTAAGAGGTCGCATCTATAATTCTTGTTTTGGTTTTCAGCTAATGATTATATGTAATTATATTCAAATAAAATATTTACAAATAATTATATATTATTAGTGCATATAAAATTTAGAATTCATGAACAACAGTGTTGATGAAAGGTACCTTTCAATTTGGGAGGTGCCAGTCTTAGTATTACTATTTGTTTCTGTTTAAAAGACATTAGCAGCCAAGAATTAGCAATTCTCCTTTGCAGGTGTTTTTACAAGGTTCAGAATGTTTTTTTTTTCTTTCTTACTTTTTGTGTGTTTATTTTTTTGATAATAGGTAGGATATTTGTTGCAAAACCCCTAGGGAATATATTATAGATCCACATCTGGAGAGTTCTATTGGGAAAATAAATTATATTTTATTAAAATTTCCAGAAGCAATTAGTTATCCTTGAACTCTAAAGAATTTTCAAGGGGTCAGTCATCCAGTTAAACTCTATGCAGGCTTTGCATACAAAACCAGGCAGTAGACATGTGTGATTACTCCCTTCCTTCAATTAGTGATCTGACTGAGGTCTTCATCAGTATTGAAAACAGAAAGAAAAGTATCTGGAGCGAGTCCTTAATTCAAATTTTGCCAACACTTGAGTTTCAGGTGCAATTTACCATTGCTTATTATCTGTCAGCCACACACAGAGCTGCAAATGGAAAACTGTCTCAGTGCAAAAGGTCTAATTCTCTGAGGACAGCAGGCTGGAGAAACTGCATCTAGGGACTTTTTTTTTGTTGATGCACGCAGGAAGGCAAAGGGAAAGGTAGACAGGGAAGGAGCAGATGGAGCTGTGTAAGGTCAGAATTTCTGGAAGGACTCCCAGATGAGGTAAAGGGCCAGAGAGCATTTGAGCCATGGGAGGGGAGGGGGTGTCACAGGACAACTCCCTTGCAGACTGTTCTGATGTTAGAAGCATATTAGTTAAAGACACACTGGCTAATCTATCATCTACTTTTGAATCTTTAGCCAGACCAGTTCCTGATTTTAATTCCTGCTGTAAAATAGGATGAGAGGCCAAATCCATGGGAAGACACTGTGACCAGTACACCAGATTTTCTCAGAAGCTCTTGGCCTGTTTTTCTTTGGATCATAAGCATGGTCATGCATTATGTATGCAGTGATGTAATATTACGGAAATTTAAAAAGCGCTTAATAGCTGACCTAAATGCTCCTGTAGCTGGCTCCATATGTGTGTTATGGATGCTTTTGAATATGACAACATGTTTTCCATAAAGTTTCCTATATTTAACATAAAGGTTCCAAGGATGTCATGAGCTATAAATGTGAGATAAATTAGGGAAGCCAAAGGCACACCAAGAAGACACCATGAGATGCAAATTTTCCTGTTTTCGACTTTTATTCCCATCATTTGGCAGTAAAGGAACATCATGCATCTACTAATTTTTTATTTAGAAATCTTAAATGGTGCCAGATGTTGATGTCAAGCTCTGTAAAATACTGAGCTCTAGATCTTGTAAATGTCACCAACTAGACTGGTCCTGGATAAATCACTTCATCTTCCTAAACTTGAGTTTTTCCTGTTTGTAAAATAGAAGGGCTGTGCTGCCACGTGTCTTCCAAGCTTCTTGATCTGTGATAATACAGTTAGTCCTCATCACTATGCCCAGGCTTGAACACTGTATTTTCACTTTTCAGCATTCATTCACATCTCTTACTTTGGCTTTTTATGAGGCTTCTGTGAGACTGACCACTCCCAACATTCTGATATCCTGGCCCAAACTGGTTTTTTTTTTTTTTTTTTTTGTGTGTGCTGCTGAAGATGGGACCCAGGACCTACTGCACGTTAGGCAAGTGCCATACCACTAAGCTATCTCCCAGTCCCCAAGTCTCACTCCAGTTTACTCACTCTGATCCTTTATCTGTCTTTACCATCTTCCTAGGTTTTGCTGCTATAGTTTATTCTTCACAGAAACAGATTATTTCTTTTTAAGTATTATTTTTATTAATTCTTTGAGTTTCATTCATCCCCATCTTCTTTCAGACCCACCCCCACCTCCCTCCCTACCTTTCCCAACTATTTATTTATGTTTGAGACAGAGTCTCACTACGTACTCTTAGCAGGGGTGAAGGTCATAGTCCTCCTGCCTCAGCCTCTCTAGTACTGGGATTACTGGCCTATGCCTAGCTCACCATGATTTTTTTTTTTTGACCCATGTCAAAGATAATTTATTCCAGGATTGTAAAGCAGGTTGAATATTTGATATGACTTTGAAACAAGTATTTGTAGTTTTCAGTTTAATTCCCTTGGTCAAAAGATACAGAATAGCAGGTATATAGAGTAAACAAGTCCAGAGATTTAATGTGAAACATGAGGAACAGAAATGATGTAAAATTGTATGGTATGCAGGATTCTTTTCTTTAATTAACTTTAAAATCTTCATTGAGAATTACATACATGCATATAAGGTGTTTTGATCAAATCCACGCCCACTCCCTCCCCGCCTACTCCTCCCATATCTCTCCTGACAGCTTTGTGTGCTCTTTCTTTTTTCTTTTCTTTTTTTTCGTTGCTAACAGGCCCAAGGACATTTTGACTTTGAGCCAAGAAACAGGCTACTTTGGGGGGGGCTCTTTTCACCCTAACTGGCTAGTCAATTCCTACCTCCTATTCTTATCACACCATCCTCTGAAGAGGTTACCCAAATTGCTGATAGGGAATCGGGACACAGACCACTCTGGTTTCTTCCATATTGAACAGGTACATAGGGTGAGGCAACTGGAGTACCCCTTCAGTGGGTCTATCTAAAAGACTCCCAAATTGCATAACTCTTAACTGTAGGGAGAAAAGAAAGTCCTTGACTGGTGCCTAGGAGATGTGAAGGAGAAGTAAAGGCAAGAGTAGTTAGCATTACAAGTTCTAGACAGTGAACCAGAAAAAGGTCAGAGCACGGTAAATTTCAAATGTTCATATCAGAGTCCATTGGAATTTCTTGATGAGAGCTTCCAAAAGCATCCCTCTATTGGATTCCTCCTCATTTTTCTTTTGTCTGCCAAGGCTTGACTCAAGAGTGATGGACTCAGAATTTGTTTTCAGGCACTTTGACAGCTGTTGGAGTAGCTAGAATCAGAGTCAGTTCCCTTGCAAAGGCTTCACACGTGGAGGCAGGATTCAGGTGCTCTCAGGTGGTCACCTGAATTCTCAGCCCCTATGCCAGAGGGAGGCCAGAACAGGCACTCTCTGGTGGTCTGCTGAGATCTCAGCCTCTATACGCATGGAGGTCAGAACAGGCCTTCTCAGGTTGTCTGCTAAAGTCCAGCCAAGATGCTTTAAATATTACATCCTAACATCACTTTTCCTGCCTAAAATCATCCATTGACTTCATTCTGCTCCTGGAAATGCAAATTGGTTCTGGCTTCAGGGCCTTTGCACTTGCTCTTACTTCTGGTGGAACATTCTTCCCCCTAGGTCTTTGTATAGCTGCCATTTTTATTTCTCAGTCAACAGTTGTTATGTAAGAGGATGGCAGCTTAACTGTCACTCTAGTCATAGAGGACTTCCATGACCACTCAGTCTAAAGCAGTTGTGCTTCTGCTTAATATCTGACCTATTACATGAACAACATCTTCCTCCTAACATCATCCTGTCCACTGACTTACTACTGCTGTCCTGTGTCAAATCATGGACCTTGGTGGGATCAGGGACTTGCTGTCTTGTTCACTGCAAATCCTTAGAGTTTAGAACAGAGCCTAATGGAAACAGTTGCACAAGAAGTATTTATAGAATAGGTAAATGAATTCATGGGCAGAAGTAACAACTAAGAAGGATGCAGCTACAGAGCTAAGTAGAAGCAGAGTCTAGACTAAAATTTGGGCTCCTTGATGGATTTCTTTTCTTTGGATATATTAGACACATAAGGCTAATTTACTATTCTTTCATTGATTCATTCACTATTTATCCACCAAATACCAAATTCTTAGTGTTTCAGGTATTATCATAAGTCAACCAGGGTAGAACTGTATCTCTGTGAACATTTTGGTTGTTAAGACTGAGGTGGGTATGTTATTGTTACCTAGTGGGTACCAACCAAGAACACTGATGAACATCCTACAATTCTTAGGATAACTTCCCCAAACAAAAGAGTGGTATAGTCTAAAGTGTCAGTAGTGCTGGAGTTTCCCTTGCTTTAAAAGAATGGAAAATTATACTTGCTGCATGGAGTTTATAATCTACTGTGAGGAGACAGATGATGTAAAAATAGCAGTATACTGGGAAACAAAGAAAGCATGGAACAGAGTAAGGATGGGCATGTTGATAAGCATTGTGACTGTGATGTTGGTGGCATAGATTGTAATTTTGACCTCTTAGCCAAGAGAATCAGGAAGGGAGACTTCGTCTCTGAAGGTGACACTCCGTGACCTAGGAGTAACCAGTCAGTCCTTTGAATCCTGCTCAGTCCTGCAGAGCATGGGACCATCGAACCTCAAAAGTCACCCTCACATTAAAAAGCAAATAAATGCTCCTGAATCACAGGACATCTCAACCTTTGAATAAAAATAGAACAAACTGCCCTGGGTTATAAATAATAATTATTTTCTGCCCCTTTTCAGGAGTGTTTAAAGTTTCCTCTTCCTTCACACCTTCTGTGCCCCAGCCTCACTGATGCAGGACAGTGCTAATCTGATTCAACTTTTATTACGCATTGCCAGCTTCTCACGTTTCTCTCAGAATGAATATAGTGTGATTTTAGCCCCTCTCAACAGCATTGTAAGTTTTGTTGGTTGTGTAGATATTTCTCTGTCTAGGTTGATTTCTCAAATCCAGCAGAAACAATTAAAGATTTTAATGATTATGTATAATGATAATAATAGTGATTATATATACACATACATATGTAAGTATACATGTACATACACATATGCATTTAAGAGTTTACTAAAAAATACTAAAATTGTGGGCTTGATAGTTTGGTAGGTGGATACTTGTTTTCTTGGTCTTTCTTTTGTTTCTTTACCAAGCACTGATGCCTAGTAGTACTCAACAAATACTTTTTAAAAAGTATTATTTATTTATTTATTATTTATTTATTTGTATGTGTGTATGCATGTTAATTTATTTGTGTGGTGTATGTATATGTGTGCATGTGTGTACTTGCTCATGTGTGGGGGCCAGAAATCAATGTTGGGTGTCTTTTTCTATTTCTCTCTACCTTATTTTTTGAGGCAGAGTCTCTCACTGAACCTTGAGCTCACAAGTTTGGCTAGACTGGCTGGTCAGTGAGACCCTGGGATCTGCCTGTCTTCCTTAGTACTAGGGTTATAGACATGTGTTGGCATGCCTAGCTTTTACATGGATATGAGTGATTCAAACTCAGTTCTTCATGTTTACACAGCAAGCATTTACCATCAAGTGGTCTTCTCAGCCTAATGTCTTCTGAATGAAGAAACAGATTTCAAAAATAAAGTTTTTCAAAATAAATATTTTATTATTTTTATTTTATGTGTATGAGTATTGCCTGCATGTATGTAAGCGTACTTGTGTCATACAATGCCCACAGAGTCAGAAGGTGACATCGAATTCCCCTGGAATTGGAATTACAGATGATTGTTAGCTGCCACATGGGTGCTGGGATTCAAACCCGGGTCCTCTGCAAGAGCAGTCGGTGCTTTTAACCAGCTGAGCCATCTTTCCAGCCCTCAAAAATAAGTTTGAGTTGAGTAGCTTCCAACTAATTTTTTTCTTATTTGCTTGAACTTGTTTTTTGCCATTGAAACACAATTTAGTAAATATATCATGCAATATTGCTAAGATATACTCATTCATTTCTGAATGTCTTTTTATTCTTTGGTCTTCTTGAGACAGGGTCTTCCTGTAGCCACTGCTGGCCTGGAACTCACTATGTAGACTAGGCTGGCCTCCATCTCACAGAGATCAGCCTGCCTCTGCCTCTCGAGTGCTGGGATTAAAGGCGTGTACCTCCATGCCTGGCCATTTGGGCAGGATTATTAAGCAAGAGGAAGAATTACAATAAATATTCCTGATTTAAGTTTATTTAAATTGATAAGGAAATTATGTATAGTGCAATATTTTATTTTGGGTCTCATTTTATTCTATGAAGGAACTTGGCCATTTCACTGGATTTGTGTCCATTTTTTTCCAGTGTTATTTCTTCACAATCGAGTTTGGCCTTTGTAAGCAAGAAGGTCAACTGCGGGCATATGGAGCAGGTCTGCTTTCCTCCATTGGAGAATTAAAGGTACGAAGCTGTGAATGAAAATATCCTCTCTGAGCAAACTGGCTCAAGGTCATAGAAAATATTGATTTGTTTGTCTGAGCATTTCTACTCACAGATACCCATAAATATTTAATACAGAGGATCTGGCACCTCAGATGTGGGTGCTGACCTAACTTTTTGCACTTCTGAAAATGGGTCAAGCCATCCTGGGTTTATAGTGTGACTCAAATGGATGAGCAGTCATGTGCACAAATCAACAGGAATGACAAAGGGACAGTCAAATACTGGGTAACAAATGGCTGGCCTAAACTTAGTGCTGAAATGTGGGCAATGAGCTAGCGGTCATCCTTCTAATGTGAACCTGGCTTTGCTACTCTGGTGTCTATTCCATCCATGGCTCCCAGGGACTCCCCAGCACCTCCTCTCCAAAAAGGAATCTGAGATCATTCCAGCTTCTCCAAAATTAATATATACTAAATATTTGTGAGCACCAACAATTTAAAAGAAAAGCTGAATAAGCATATGGTCATGGAGGCATGCAGTGTGTTTCGTGGATGCTTAGAAAATGTTATTTTTACTTAATATACAGTAAAATAATCATTTACTTAGAAATTTTGGAGTCTGGAGCATTTTGATAATTTCAACAGTCTAGTAATTTAAGAATGGCTGTCTTTATACCATGGGAATAACATGTTTTGATGCAGTTAGAAGGCAATATGATATATAATCTAGAAATTGTACTGAAAATAACTTAATCTTTCTTTGATTATTCAGACTAATATCAGGATTATAGACTAGCTGAGGGTTTTATTTTCAGCATTGATTATTGTTATTTAATATAATTGGGAATGTATTGTCATTGGAACTTGTTAATTATTTTTACTAGTAAAAGATGCATTTCACTGTCATTTTATTGAATCTGCTTGTTAAATTTTTTTTGATCTGTTCTTATTTTATGTGTTTGAGTGCTTTGCCTGCATGTATGTAAGTGCTCCCATGTGCACAATGCCTGCAGAGGCCAGAAGAAGGTGTTCAATTTCCTGGAACTCGAGTTATGGATGACTGATAGCCTCCATGTGGATGCTGGGAACCAAACCTGTCCTCTGTAAGAGCAGCCAGTGTCCTTAGCTGCTCAGCCATTTCTCCATCCCCAAGTCTGCTAATTTATGATTTCATCAATTAAATAATTTGGTTATTCCTAAAAATTTCAATTGAGTGCTTACAGTGTACAGTGTGGCATGTACTGTGTGAGATACTGGAAGTCAAAAGACATATGATGATGAATATGGATCCAAAGAAAACAGCTCAACTTTAGCAAACTCTGAAACAGACCTTAGAATTTTGGTGCACGTTAACCTACTTAATCCCCATAACAACCCAATGTCATCAGTGGAATTATTGTTAGAGATGAGAAAACTGAGGTATAAAGGCGTTAAGGGACTTGACTAAATTGCACAGCTGAAGTGATAGAGCTAGTTTCACATCCGAGAAATGTATAGACTCTAGGATTATAGCTCTAGATTCATCTGCCTGGGATTCTTATTTACCAGCACTTGACATCTACTGTGAGAAAAAAAACCAAACAGACAATAGAAAAAAAATGTGACAAATGTGTCTGGTACCTCCTAAGCCATGCTTGAGCAGGCTTTCTGAGGAGAATCTTGCCTACACTGAGTCCTGAGGACAGGGGAGGGTGGATTAGGGAAGGATGGAATGCACAGGTCAGCAATGAACCAATAGCCTGGGTACCACCTGGACTGTCAAAGCTCTGCCCACTTGGGGAACTGCGTGAGGCTGGGTATGGTCAGGATAGAGGATAATGGTCAGCATATCAAAAACCTGATGCAATATGGTAAGCATTTTAATAATTTTACTCATCATTACTGTGTGTGTGTGTTTATGATGTATGTGTGTGCACATACCATGGCACATGTGTGTTCAGAGGGCAGCTTTGTAGAGTTGGTTCTCTTCTTCCATCATGTGGGTTCTGGAGGTTGAACTCAGATTGCCAGGCATGCATACCAAGCACCTTTACCTGTTGTGCCATCTTGCTGATCCTTTAAAAAATTCTTAATAAGAACAAATATATTTGGTGTCAATCTTTGTGGCCAAAGTCCACAGCAATAGCATGATGTCCTATACCTATATGACCAGGCCTTCTAAGACTACTTCTTGATTTCCTTGAAAAATGTCAGAACACAATATAGTCCTGAGCTACATCTATTTACATTCTCCTCGTGGTTTACAAGTTATTCTAGAAACAAAGGAAACAAATCTTTCTCATGGCCCCTAACTTTCGATAGACTCTCCTGGTCTGGTTAATGAGGCATGTGTAGGCAGCACTGGTGGGAATCCATTGTTTTTGTTCCTATTGGTGAGGACAGAATCATCTAGAAATGGAAATCAGGCAAGAATATGTACACTGAAGGGCATTGTCTGCCGTGCATCTTCCACGTTCAGGTCCATCACCTCTAGTCATTAGCATTCTTCCGTTCTCAAATTTCAACACTCCAGCATCCCTAGGATTGCCACTTTGGACCATCGTTACAATTCAGATGTTCTTTTTATAATACTTTCTGTGTGGTCACAGAGATATAGAACACGAGCTCTCCTTAGCAGCCCCTCCCTGTCTGTCTTGCTCCTGTAAGTGCCCAGAACATCTCACAGCTCATCTGAACACTTCAAAAAATTAGTTTTTTGTGTGTGTGTGCATGTGTATGTAGGTGCAGAGACCAGAAGAGGGTGTTGCATAACCTGGAGTTGGAGTTCCCTCCAGTCATCTGAAAGGGCAGCAAATGCTCTTAAACCACCAAGCCATCTCTCTAGCCCCCATATGCTTTTTTTTTTTTTTTTTTTTTTTTTTAAATTTGAGAAAAGACACAATGGTTCTGGATCCAATGTAGGAATGAATTTATTAATAGCCTGATCAAAATTCCTGTGTAAACATTTTTACAGTTTTGACCGAATTGTGAGTCTTACTTTAAAAAGTTTAGTCTGTCTCAAAAGCAAAAAGCAGTTTTTACTTCTTTTTGGGGGAGGATAAGGGTAGGTCTAGTTCTTTATTCCTTCAGGACAAAAATTAGGTAGCCCTAGCATCTACCTCACAGTAATTGCTAGAATATTATGTATAAATACATCTGTTTTGTATTTCATGTTTAAGCAAATTTCATTACCTTCTTTGGCTTTAGTTTAAGATGTCTTTGCATGGTGAATTGTTGTTTTGCATTTATGTGGCTATTAATCAGTATTCTCCAAGTGGTTTTCTATTTATTACAATCATTTGTATTTAGTACCACTTCCAGAGGCTCTGGGAGGTGGTTAGAATTACTGCCTGGTTGTGCAGAAGAGCCTCAAGGGCCTTGCAGGTTCTCTGAGGTAACCTGGGAGGTCAGTGGCATTGTTAGAATTAGAACCCAGCTGCTGAGTTTCCCCACCTTTACTCTGCCCAGTAGGCTCATGCCTCTTTTCCTGCCCTTCCTTTCATGATGGGAACACAGATACTAATGAAAGAACAAATGCTGGAGGACTGGAAACTAGAAACTCCTGTTTCTAGGGATTGATTGAAGAGGGGACACGGTTGTTCTCTTACCCATGCTGCTCATTCAAACTGATAAAGCCTTAGCATTTGTCCTAGCTTGCCTTGCCATTGCTGTAACAAAATTCTCTGACCAATACCAACTTGAGGAGGAAAGGGTTTATTTGGCTTACATCTCCCAGGTCACAGTTCATCAGGGAGCCCAAGGTAGGAACTCAGGGCAAGAACCTGGAGGCTGGAGCTGGAGCAGAGGCCGTGGAGGAACGCTGCTTACTGGCTTGCTCTCCTGGTCCCTGCTCAGCTTGCTTTCTTATGCAACACAGGCCCACCTGCCCAGGGGTGGCACCACCCCCAGTGGGCTGGGCCCTCCCACAACACTCAACAATCAAGAAGATGCCCCACAGACATGGCCACAGGCCAGTCCTATGGAGGAAATTCCCCAGTTGAGGCTCCCTCAATCTAGGTTTGTCAAGTTGACACTAAAACTATCTAGCACAGCATTATTGATGAAGAACTAAGTATGACACAGTATTGCCTAACTTAGCAATAGGGATGTTGGATTTGATTTAGGAATGGCTTTAATTAATAGCATTATCATAATTCCTGTGCAAAGAGCCTTACAGTTTTGAATAAAGTTACATATTGCAGTAAATATTTATACTATTCCAATGGCTTCTTGAGCGTAGATTCTGTTAGATAAAAGAGGGGTCCAGATCACTGTGAAACAGAAACAGAGAGGACTCTCGCAAAGCAAGAGTTTACTTTGGGGTTAGCAGTGCTGGGTCTCAACCCGGGAGTGAGTGAAAACCAGCAACATAATGGCTTCAGAGGGGTAGCTTATAAAGGGAAAAGAATGCGGAGGAAGGGAATATTATTCTGCTGTTTGGGGCTGTTTTGGGGCTGTTCAGGGAGGGCGTGGGGTCTGTACCTGGTGAAACTTATTGAGGAAAACATCTACTGTAAAACATTTCTACAATTACAGGGTTCTAGGAACCCACTGCAGCTACAGGGCTTGGGAAACCTGTTTGCCACCCTGTGGAGCATGTGCTGGTGATCACAATGCATTGGGTCACCAATTCCTGGAGCTGCTTTTGTCAGCTTGCAGGTGGCTGGTAGTTGGCTGACTTAGTTTCTTCTAGGGGCCTTATGGTTTCTGGATCTAGGGTTGCCTGGACCTGAACCCTATCATTCCAGCCTTTTATGGTATAGGATTTGGGGTGGTGTTTCTTGTCTGGCTACTTCCTGCTGGGTAAGGTCAATGAAAAAAGGGGAAGCGGGTCTGAAGTAAGGTGATGAGGCTGGGTCTGGAAGGGTTCCTCTCAGGCTGCTGTTGGAATAGACAGGATCATGAGATGGGGTCCAGTCCAGCATGGCTGGAGGGTTCCCTTCAGTCCCTTGTGTTGATCAGTAGACCAGAGGGAGGCATAGTCTCTCGGCTGAAGGGGATGGGAAATCTGGTTTTTGGATGCCTGTGGGGTAATCTGGTCAGCATGCTCCCTGAGGAGTTTTTGTAGAAGAGTGAAAGCAGGTATGTAGTCATGGAGGGGAGAGGATTGTTGGAGTGGCAGATTGCTCAGGAGGAAAGGCCTGCCATACATAATCTCAAAGGACTTAAAAAGGATGGAGCTTGTGGAATGGCTAATAACCTGGTTAGAGCTAGGGGTAGGACAGTGACCCAGGATTGATGTAATTCCAAGGCGAGTTTAGTAAGGTGATTCTTGAGAAGCAAATTAGCCTGTTCCACCTTGCTTGATAACTAGGGATGGTAGGGAATGTGGTTTCCAGGTTATTCCCAGGGAACGAGACATCATCTGGGTCACTTTAGAGATGAAGGCCAGACCATTGTCTGATTGGAGGGTAAGGGGGAGGCCAAAGCTGGGAAGGATGTTTTGGATTAGACAGCTAGCCACTATATCTGCCATTTCCCCTGCAGTGGGAAAAGCTTCTATCCATCCTGAGATGGTATCTATCAAGACTAGTAGGTACCTGAACTTTTTGCAAGCTGGCATATGGGTAAAGTTTAGTTGCCAATCAACCCCATGCCAATCACCTCTATGTTGGTGGGGTTTAAAGGAGGGAGGTGGGAGGCCCCCACCCTGAGGGGAAACAGCAGTGCAGATGGGGAAAGATTGGGTGACTTTTGTGAGAAGGGGAAGGAGTTTAGGGTGAAAAATGAGGCGTTCAAGAAATTTATAAAGTGAGCAAGCCCCAATATGAAAGATATTATGTAGGTGTGTCAGGATGGACGAGATCTGGCCCTCTGGTAGGCAATACCTGTCCCCAAGAATCATCCATCCTCCTGAGGTTGGAGTAGCCCCTTTATCTGAAAGAGATTTATGCTGTTGAGGGGTGTAGGAAGGCACAAACCTTGATGGAACCAAAGAAGACAGGTTAGCAGCATGATATTGCCATATGTTGGCCTCCCTAGCCACTTGGTCAGCCAGGTCATTGCCTCTCGCAATAGGATCAGTGAGAGGTTGGTGCCCCCTTCGATGGACTACAGGTACGTTGGCAGGAAGATAAGATACCTCCAACAATTTAAGGATTAGTGGACCGTTAATAATGGGGGTCCCCTTTGTGGTAAGTAGTACTCTTTCTTTCCAGATAGAGGCATGATGATGGAGTATATGAAAGTCATATTTAGAATCTGTGAAAATATTTATTTTTAAAAATTTTTAGCCAATGTTAAGGCTCTGGTGAGTGCTATGAGTTCTGCCTTCTGTGAGGTGGTGCCAGAAGGTAAAGGTCCAGACTCAATAAAGCCTGTGAGGGAGACAATAGCATATCCTGCCCTGTGGGATCCAGTAGGGGTCAGGGTTGAGCTGCCATCCACAAACCAGTTTAGATCTGAATCAGGTAGGGGCTCTAGAGAAACCAAGGGGGCCCAATAGGTGAGTCCCTGGAGGGTCTCCAGACAGGAATGAGTGAGTGGTGTGGCAGAAGGGAGGAGCGAGGTAGGGTTAAGGGGAGGGCAGGAGTCTAAAGTGATTAAGGGACTTTCAAGGAAGGTGACATGAAAGAGTTGAAGCTTAGATGGAGTAGGAGTGCTAAGAGAGGAGTGGGTGAGGAGGTCCTTAAGATGGTGGGGGAAAGGAACAGAAATAGGTTGGCCCAGGGTAAATTTAAGACCTTCCTGAACCAGGAGGGCTGCAGCTGTCAGGGCACAGGGACAAGGCTGCCATCCCTTGATGGTGGTGTCTAGTTATTTTGAGCGATAGGCCACGAGGGCAAAGGCAGGTCCCTTCATTTGTCCAAGGACCCCAAGAACCAGTCCCCTATTTTCAGTTACATATACAAGAAATGGGGATCCTAGGTCAGGGAGGGCTAAAGCTGGTGCCTCTAGGGAGGCCTTCCTGATGGCATGGAAAACCATTGTGATTGGTCCCAGGGGCTCTACAGGTTCAGAAAGGTCCCCTTTGTTTTAGGGAAATGGGGTCTTCCATCTACCCCCACCACAGAGATCTGTGAGGGAAAAACCTTACCAGAGTAGGAGGGAAGGGCAGACCATGAAATAGACTTACCAGCTACTGTAGTCACTACTCTGGGCTCCTCCATAGTGATGGTTATTGATGAGATGGGGGCCAATGAGCCAGGGCCCCCATCAGCCTTTGGCCAGCAGGCCCAGAAGATTGTTGACAGACTCCTGCAAAGTGGATGGGTTGGCGAGGAGAGTGGCCTCTCTTGATGTGACAAAGAAGGACAATCGGACCTCCAGTGACCTCTCTGTCCACATTGAGGGCAGGGTCCTGGTGGTGGTTGTGGGTTGGGGCATTGTTTGGCCCAGTGTCCAGTCTGTCCACATCTGGAGCAGGGTCCTGGCAGCTGATGTTGTGTCGCAGTGGAGCCAGAGATTGTCTTCTTTGGAGGAGCCCTTAGAGCTGTGGCCAGCAGCTGGTATTTTTGTTTAGACAGGGAAAATTTGTCTGTCTTAGCCTGCTCCTCCCGGTTATTAAAGACTTTAAATGCTATTTCTAACAGATCTCCCTGGGGGGTATCCAGGCCCTGTTCCAGCCATCTAAGTTTTCTCCTAATACCATGGGCAGATTGTGAGATGAAATGATGGTTAAGCATAAACTTGCCATCTCTGGAATCTGGATCGTATCTCACGTACTGTACCAGGGCCTCAGTAAGTCTAGCCAGAAACTGTGCTGGCTTTGTGGAGAAGAATCCTAATTTTTTCTCTATTTGGGACATATTGTTAAGAGAGAAAGGGGTGTGGACTCTGACAACTCCCTCTACCCTGGTTACTGTCAGCACTGTCTGAACGCTGTGGGTGTGGGGTGGGCATGGCTGAGTGGGTTCCCAACTGCTCCTGCCACCCCAGGCTTTAGCACTGCCTGCTCAGGCCTCATGGGCCCCGAGCTGCCTGCTGGGCCCCTCACCCCTCACCCCTCACCCTCCTTCACTCGCCGGTGGGCCCGGTGCTGAGGCTGATGTCCATTTGAGGTGTGGGGGTGGGGCATCCCCATTCCTTGCAGCTGCAGCCAGCGACAGCCACCTCTTGAGAACAGGAGGGGGAGTGGGGGAGGGAGGTAGAGGGATCGCAGTCAGTGGGAGGGGTTCTTGCCAAGAGGACCTGGTGTGTCTGGCAGGGAGCATAGAGGAAGGGTCAGGCACAAAGAACAAAGAAAGCTTAGATATAGGGGAGTTCTGACCATTTGCCATTACTTTAGCAGAAGTTATCTAAATCTCTTAAAATATTGAAGTCTAAGGTTCCTGTCTCTGGCCAGACAGAACCATTGTCTAACTTGTACTGTGGCCAGGCAGTGGTGCAGAGAAATTTGAGGCATTTAGGTCTGACAGAGAAAACTGAAGGTCTTAAAGATTTCAGAAGGCAAGCAAGGGGGTGAGTCAAGCAGGTTTAGAATTGAGGGTGCCCATTTTTAATTAGAGGGATGAGGAAGAGAATGAAAAAGGCAGTTAGTGTGAGGAGATAACGGAGGAAATGAGAGCTGAAGAGGGAAGTGAGAAAGCCGTGGGCATCTCCAGGGAAGAGGTCGGGAGTGAGGCTGACACAGACAGCGAGTGCCACAAGGAGAGCGACTGAGAGGATGAGGACAAGAGGAAAGAGGCATGAGAGGAGAGGCGTGCCAAATCATTGTGCGGGGCCAAAGTCCAAAGAGTCGTCCCTCTGTGGAGAGGGTCCGGAAAATGAGAGTGTCTCAAAGTCCCTAGGGGCAGCATCCTGTGACTAGGGAGGGGAAAACGTGGGCTCTCCTGACATCCTGGCATGATTTAATGAGGAACAGGAGATCCAACGACTGTATGGCATGGAGAAGAAGGAGAGAAGGAGGGAGAGAGGGAGAGAGAGAGGGAAAGGGAGGGGGAGAGAGGGAGAGAGAGAGGGAGGGGAGAGAGGAAGGGAGAGAGAGGGAGGGAGAATGAGGGAGGGAGAATGAGGGAGGGAGAGAGAGGCAGAGGGACAGAGATGTAGAGAGAGGGAGGGGGAGGGAGAGAGAGAGGGAGAGACAGAGGGGGGGGAAGAGAGGGAGAGGGAGAGGGAGGGGGAGAGGGAAAGGGGGAGAAAGGGAGTTCCTGATGGCCAAATTGATGGTGAATGCAAGAGCCTGTATCCAGTGGCTGGTCCCTCCAGAGTCCTCAACACCATACCCCAAATAGGTGATCCGAGTCATGGCACCATATGTTAGATAAAAAGGTGGCAGGGGTTAGGATCACCACGAAACAGAGAGAGGACTCTGACAAAGCGAGAGTTTACTTTGGGGTTAGTGGGGCTAACTCTGGAGTGAATGAAAACCAGCAGTCTAATGGCTGCAGAGGGGTAGCTTATAAAGGGAAAAGAATGTGGAAAAAGAGAATATTTTTCTGCTGTTCGGGGCTGTTTTGGAGCACAGGGTTCTAGGAACCCATTGTAGCTACAGGGCTTGGGAAACCTGTCTGTCAGCTTGTGGAGCATGCTCTGGTGATCAAAATGCATTGGGTCATTAATTCCTGGAGCTGCTTTTGTCAGCTTACAGTTGGCTGGTAGTTGGCTGACTTTGCTTCTTTTAGGGCCTATGGTTTCTGGGTCTGGGGTCACCCGGACCTGAACCCTATCAGATTCCTAAGTTGCTGGAGGCTTTGGTATAATCTTTATAACTTTTAGGTAAGTATCCACAATTCATTCTCTACATGGTTAGAGTGGTAAGGAGGTAAAGGAGGTTCAAAAAATGTTACCTGAAAGCATGTATAGTGCATGTATACATAATCAAGTGCATCTATTTGTTGTTCTGATGTGGGAAAAGATGATTGTGGTGTGAGTGTAGGAGTGTTTGCAAAAATCTTATTTAGAATCTAGGGCCCAAACTACCCATCAACCTGATTTCACACTTGAGTTTTTTTCAGACTTTAACCAGTCCTAATATAGAGAGTGAGGATCACAGGGTTTACATCTAGAATAGTTGAGATAATAACTCTATGTCATTGCAGAGTACTGTCTGAGAAGAAGGTCGATGTCAAGCTGATGAGCCAGAGCAGGCATTACTGCAGTCTGGGTCTTAGAAGCTTCATAGTGGGGGCCATGCTTTTCTTTCTTTAAACTCAAGACCCTTGGGAGAGGCTGCTTAGAAAGTGAAACGTGTGACCAAACACATGTGGACACTAATAATCCTCTCTAGGCCGAATTAGCAATGATAACTAAATATATTGAGCACTTACCATGCCAGCCATTTGCATACATTTCCTTACTTAATTCTGACCACAGCCTTGGATTTTAGATACCGTTTTAGTTTTTCCAAAATCATGTAGGAAGGGATGGGACCAGATTTGAACCTCAAGATTAAGATTTGTGTTGTGAATAATCTTACAGTATTATCTACTAGGATTTGGGTTATGGGAACTTTTTGGTATTGAAAAGATATTTTGATATTTTTAAAAAGCTGGAATGGAAAATCAATCTTAATTCATTTATTAGGGCCAGTTAATTAGTACTGGGCACCTGTATGGGGAAGGATGGCAAGGCCATCTCCAGACCCATTGAGAAAGGCTATTTTGGCTAATTTATACTGTTAAAGTAGAGGGAAAGGGTAATAGTGTTAAACTGTATTACAAGAAGCTGGAGATATGGTTCCGCGGTTAAGAGCAGAGGACTTGCAGAGGACCCAGATTTAGTTCCTAGCACCCACATGGCAGTTAACAACTGTCTATAACTCCATCTGATTTTCTATAGAGAAAAGCTTTATTATAATGCTGACCAAATCTGGATGAAAGTCTTTTACTCTGAAGTGTCAAGAATGTTTAAGAGTTATCTGCCCCTCTATAAGGAGTTTTGTATTTTTCCGCAGTGTTAAAGACAAGGACATAGAACTAGAACGGGAACACATGGATTCACAATGTGTTCCAGGAGACCTGACACTCTCTTCTGGCCTCTGCAGGCACTGCACACACATAGTACAATTACATACATGCAGGCAAATCACTCATACATGGAACTAAAGAGATGGCTTAGCAGTTAAGAGCACTGGCTGCTCTTGCAGAAGACCTGGGTTCAGTTTCCAGAACCCACATGGTGGCTAATTCCAGTTCCAGGGGATCCGATGCCCTCTTCTGACCTCTGTGGGCATTGTACAACATGGGTATACTTACATACATAAAGGCAATATACTAATACACATAAAATAAAAGTAAATAGAATACATTTAAAAAACACTCATACACATGAAAAAAATCACTGCAAGAAGATTCTCAGATTATTGTAGGTTAATCTTTTGGATTTATCAAAGGGGAAACTGTGTCCCATTTTGGGATAATTCCTCTCATCTGGAATCATGCTGTTAGCTGTTAGTTAGTCATGCTGTTAGATTTCTCCTCTGTTCTTGTCTTCTTGAAGGAAAGAATATAGCTGAGAAACATAGAATTTAAGTGGAAGTTTATTCAGCAAAGCAAAGTGAGTAACTCCAGAGAGAGAATGGAGCAAAAGGACCTCAAAGGGACAATCTGAAGTGGGGGCTCTGGATTGTTTGAGAAGTTTTGATGAATATTTATTCATCTCCCTTTTCTTCCTTCAAGTTTTTGGGGGCTTTTATACTCATGTGTGGGTAAATGGAAACAAAAGGCAAAACAGCACATAGGTGACAATTAAGTAAAAGGTACATGTGAGAATTAAGCAAGGTAGCATATGGCCACAAAGGTTCTAGGAATGTGAAAACTTTGGAAAACAAAGACTTCCATCCTGGGCAACCACAGGGGGCAGGATGGGAGACTCCTGCTCACCTCCCCACACCTGTCTCTTAGAGTTTTCCCTGCTGCACAGTTTTGCAATGTGATGGTAATTAAGAACGGTTCATCTCCCTTTTAAGGTATTTCTTCCCATGATCTGCTTGAAAAGGCTGCCAAGACAGCGGATGTCAAAACCACAGTGCAAGTAGAATGAAACTAGGGTCTTTTAAAGATGCAGGCTCTTGGTTAGTGCAAATATGTGACAACTGGGAAAGTCTGCTGGATGTCTTGATTTCTGAGATAGCAGGAAGCACCTGACTTTAGCTTCAAAGATGCTTAATCACAAAGGGGAATTATGACAATTAAGAAGCATAGCTTCCAAGACTCAGCTGCAGTTTTCCTTGGTTACTTCATATCTAACTCTGCCAGCATGCCTAGATTGTGAGAACGCCACACTGAGCACCCATGTATACCAGTTCCAGTCTTATGCCTTTGTCTTTGACACTGTGGAAAAATCCAAAATTGTCCTTGTAGAGTGTTCATTAAGGGCAGATAACTTTCAAACATTCTCGTACTTTTGAAATGACTTGAGAGTAAAATACTTTCATCCAGATTTGGTCGTATTATAAAGATTTTCTCTATAGAAAATTAGATTAATTCTTGAAGACTTTAGGACTTCAGATGGTTAATACTTCAGAGAGGATTCACCACAGAGTCCCTCAGTGACAACAAGAACTTTTACTTAATATTTACAGAGACCTCTCTCTTACATACAGGAGAGGGCATAATAGCAGCTCCCCCAAAGTAAGATGGCTTACAGAGAAGAGAGAGTCAAGAATCCAACTGTCTATTGGACAGAAAACTTTGGTATCAAGGGAGATGTGAATGCTATTTTATAATTCTTGGGACACATAGGCATAATCAGAGATGGAGACCTTGCGGGGGCAGCATGGATATTCCTGCCAGTCATCACACAGGAGAACCAGTTATCAGGTGAATGAGATCCTTTATAGGTTCTTCCTCAACTCCAGACTAAGTGTTGTTACTATGTCTGTATTCACTGACAGACAAGGAACAGCATTGTTCCATACTTTGTGTGTGGAGAGGCTTCTGTGAAGCAGGATATTATGCACAATTCCTGAGAATAAAAAGTTTGAGCACTTAAAACAGCAAGCTTCCTGCTGGGTCTGGTGGTACATCCCTGTCATCCCCACGCTTGGGAAGTTGAAGCAGGAGGATAGTGAGTGCAAGGCTAGCCTGGACTACATAGTGAAACTCCGCATTAAAAATATTTTAAATTATGTACGTGCATTTGTGTGTGAGTATGTGCATATGTGTGTGGGTGCTCACAGAAGCCAGAGGCATCAGCTCTCCCAAAGCTGGAATTATAGGTGATTGTGAGCCACCCTGTGTGGATGTTTCAACCTGAACTCTGGTCTTCTACAAGAGAGGTACATGCTTTTACTACCGAGCCATCTCTCCAGGGCTCTGCCTTTTTAATAATTTAAAATTTTTTTGTTGTTTTGAAAATTTCATATATGAATACTGCACCTACATAATTTCCATCCCTCCCTCTCCCTGTCAATTTTGTGACTTCTTTAATTATTACTTCATATGTGTGTAATTATATATATATATGAAACATTGCTGAGTCTATTTAATGTTGCTCATATGCACATGTGCTTAGGCTGACCACTAGGGATTTGGATAACCTATCAGGGAGCTTGTCCCTCGAGAAAACTGATTCTCCCTCTCTCATCAGTCATAGATTACCTGTAGCTCTTCATCTGGAGGTGGAACCTTGTAAAACCCTGTATTAAAAAAACAAAAACCACCCAACCAGTCAGCCAACCAACTAACTACCAACCAACCAAGCAGCAATGAAAACCAGTCAACTTCCAGTTTTTCAGTAAACTATTTTATCAGGCAAATGTCATCTATATTGCCTAATGATCTTTGTCTTACACTATAAACTGTAAACTCAGTGCTTTTTTTCTTCCTTGAAATCTGAGGCAGGGCACCCTGATCTCTGGGACTTTTCTTGATCTCTGATCCTCTTTTCTTCCTAAAATGGATGAAGTAGGCATTTGGATATCCCAGTAAAATAGTCACACAATGAAGTTTTGAGACCCCACACTGTTTTCGGTCACTGTTATTCTGCAGCCCCCCCCCATATTGACTGATAAGATTATTAATCTCTAGAAAGTTTAGAGAACCAAGTAGATGAGTTTTGTTTCCTTCTGTGCTTGTCCTTGACCCAGGGAAAAGTGGCTCAGCAGAGGTGTCGTAGGGAAGCTATGGCTAAATGGTCTAGCCTATGCTGCTACCAGTCTGTCTACACCCTG
Organism: Nannospalax galili; assembly: GCF_000622305.1. Lineage (NCBI taxonomy): Eukaryota > Metazoa > Chordata > Mammalia > Rodentia > Spalacidae > Nannospalax > Nannospalax galili. The sequence continues at coordinate 2,936,440 of NW_008339767.1, read as the reverse complement.
ATGTGGGAATGACAGAGTAGCCAGATTGAGGACACTGAGTCAGCCAGTGTTCCTCCTTCAATGTGCACTGATGGATGAATGGATAATTTGAGTAACACACACTAATTAAATGTAATAACAGTGTATGACTGCAAAGAAAGCAACTTCTAATTCTGAAAACCATGACAAGCCAATAGGAAGCAAAATCTTTGCAAAGGAGCAACAGCTCTCATCAAAGAACATTTTATTTTGTAAAACTGTGAAGTTGTTTGCAAAATGTGGACAGAATTATTGGTCATGTGGAACCAAAATCACCTGATGTTCACTGTACTGTGCTGAATCTAGCCCAAGTACATTTGTAGGTATAATGGCCTTCTGGTTTATAATGGAGTTGTTTTGTAGGCCAAAAATAATGAGTTCACTCTGAGAGGTCTTCTATATTTCATGATTCATATATGCATTGATCTGGACAACAGAACTTTGTGGGAAAGAAAATCATGAGCCCTGTGCCCCCTTAACTTCATGTCAGTACTGGTTCTCAATTACATTTTCAACACAGGGAACCACAACTTTCTTCACCAAGAGCTATAAATAATTATGTGAATATTGAAACTGTTGGAGGGAATGCACCAAGAATATTGATGGGGGTGTGTCTTGGTTTGGAATTCTTCAAGAAATGCTAGCTATTTAGTTGAGAAGGCAGAGACACAGAGAGAGAAGTGCTTTGGGTGGGATCAAGAATCTACATTATGGAGCATCTTTAGAACCATCCAGCATAAATGTCTCGCCTAGAGTGAAGGGAGTAGAGGCTTTGGGAGCTTAAGTGATCTGCCAAGGTTACAGTTATACACAGCCTCTATTTTCTAACACTTAGGTCAAGGCACTTTCTGCTACTCTTTTCTCCCCCTCTCCAACTGAACTACCCCTTAAATTAAGAACAAACTCTGTAGGAGTATTTCTCAAAATATAGTTCACAGAGATGTTCTGTATGCAATACATAAAAATTCAATAAAACAAATTTAAAAATAAAAATAATACAAAGTAAAAATATAGCCCACAATCACTTATGTCAGAGTCACCTTGGATGCCTTTAAAATGTGCATTTCTGTATTTCATTCAGATCTATTGAATAAAACTGAGGCTTGGGTATCTTTCCATTTTCTCCTCAAAGATTCATCTGTACATTATGTTTCTGAATCATTCACCTAGGGCCTAGAAACAGGCGTGTGACATGTAGCAAGAAATGGCCATTAACTTCTAGCATCATTGAATTTGTCATGAAGATACAGTCATTCAGGATTCCTTGATGATCTTAATTCCAGTCATGTGGTGAACTGAACAGAGCTAATGGTGCTCCTGTTTGTCTAATGTCTGCTTTGGGCACAACTATTAATATTGGCCACTGGCAATATTTATCTGTGGTGCATTGCTCTGTTGTACTTACTTGGTGGAAGGTAAATGAGTGTTTTCCAAGCACCCCTGACTGTACAGGCCTACTCCAGTCTCTGTTGATACACAGTGCCTGGCCTCAAAATGTCTCACAACGAATCCACAAATAGTTCAGTGAGAGTCCTAATTGCCTCTCCATGTAGGTAATTATTACTTCTGCCATTTAAGTGAAATTTCAGTACATTGCTTATAGCAACAAATTTAGGAGCATATTTGTGCTGTACCTGCTTCTCTATTCATAGCATAGATTGAAAAATTCCATTTGTGTTAGGATATAGCTCTGAACTGTCCTTCAGCATGAATTTGATAATAAATAAACTAGCATAATCACATTTTCTACCTTAACATATATGAGACTTAAAAAAGCAAAACAGACAGCCACACCCCTCCCTTACACCCAATTTACCCTCCACAGGGAGAGTTCTATGTTTCATGGCAGACTGGTAACTGAGCAGTCCTATGGATGACTTAGCTATTAAGCATGATGTCATGGCAATTTGGAAACGTCATTACAGAGCTGAATGGGCTTTGTGGTATGTTTTGCAGCATGCTCTTTCTGACAAGGCGTGTGTGAAAGCCTTCGATCCAAAGACAACCTGCTTACAAGAGTGCCTAATCACCACCTTCCAGGATGCCTACTTTGTTTCAGAAAGTTTTGAAGAAGCCAAAGAAAAGATGAGGTAAACTTGCTGTCCTTCCTTCTATGCAAAATAACTTTTCTTTTCTTTTTTGACTGTTCTTTCCTTTTATCTGTCTAGTTTTTGCATCAATGGGGATTGATTATTCCTTCTATTTCTGTTTATTCTACAGGGACTTTGCAAAGTCAATTACCCGCCCCTTCTCAGTATACTTCAATCCCTACACGCAGAGTATTGAAATTCTGAAAGATACCAGAAGTATTGAAAATGTCGTGCAGGACCTACGTAGTGATTTGAACACAGTGTGTGATGCCTTGAACAAAATGAACCAATATCTGGGGATTTGATGCCTAGAATCAGGGTTGTTGTCAGCATGATCTTTTGGGGGCTTGCCAACAATTCAGTCAGTGTTATCAAACATCAATAACTTTCTGTGTCATGGCTTGGCTAATAAGCATGCAATTCTGTATACATATACCTATATATAACTTACTGTCTTAATATATGAAAATGCTCTAAGTAACCCATGTAGATAACCACTCATTGTTTGAAAGATTGTGATATGTTTTAATGTCTCAAATAGATTTGACATTTCTGCTCAGCTGACAAACTGCATCTTAAACAAAATGTGTCTTTAAAATTTGTAGCAATTGTACTTGCACAATTCTGACGTATGACCTTGTCTTCCTTGAATCCGAGCCTTTCTTCTCTGTTCATTAGATAAAACGAAAATAGTAGTGAAGTAGTTTCCATTTTCAAAACTATCAGTGTTTTCACAGTATTATTTGAGATAAACTGAGAGTAGTTCCAACCTTCTCATCACAAACAAAATGTTCAGTATTTTACTTCAAAAATTGTTGAGAAACAACAGTTGGATTGATTTGGGGCTAAGTATTTATATAATGCAAGAAAAGAAAACTTTTTACAAAGAGGATGTATAGGTTGCACTGACCTCATTGAAACTGATTTATGGTAAGTTTCCTGAAGTATTTTGGAAGGCAACATTTCCAGGAAGAATATTAAGGAATATTAAACAGTAAAGCAAAAGTTTTAATATTATGAATGTAATGTTGGAATAAAGTCAATTATCATCTCAGGTGTTTGACTCATTTTCCTAAACTGAGAACAAAACACCATAGGAATTTAAATGTCATCTCTGAGTCCAAAGATGTGGAAACCAAGTCAGAGAGAAAGAGTTTGCCTACAGTGGGGCAGTAAGGTGTGCACCAACATCCAAAGCCCACTGCCTTTTTATTTTGGAATGACGACAAGTTCACCCTGGTGTGCCTATGTGTTTATATGTAGTCAGAGAAAGGAAATTAATGCCTATCAAAACTAATGCTTAGCTCTAAAACTGGTTGGCAACAGGATATATATTTCCCTTGACAGCCCTAAACCAGGTCAGATTTGGGGACAGCTTTATGTAAAACAATAGTGATTTGCAACAAATTTTCGGTGGGCCTTGCCATAAGAGAAAAAAATCAAGTGGCTAAGTGAACAGATGAGGAGCTTCCCAGGTAATAAGTTTAATCTTCTAATGGATTCTCTCACCAAACAACCACAGTTCCCCTCGATTCTGCCTTTTTTGGTAGATAGTACAGGGATTAGATGTGGTAGGGGAGCATAGAAAGGGGTAGAGAAGAAAAAGATTGCAAAATGACTTTTTTGGGGTAAATTTTTAACACTGAGTTTTTGTGTTTCATACAGAACATCTTAATCAATCTTAATCATCTTTCTACCCCTTCCCCATTGACACCCTCCCATAGCCCCCTATCCCTCTGGAATTCATTTGTGTTAAGGCCTGTCATGTCAAGTTAGTGTACCCTGATGTCTCTCAATGCAAGTTCATCCACTAGGGTCTAGGCAGCCTATCTATAGTCCCTCCCTTTAAGAAGATCAGCTTTTTCTCACTCAGCACTAATCAGCTGTCAACCATTCTTTGGGGAAGATTGGGGCTTGTTGCCCATTTCCACAGTTCTGTGCTAGGTTTTGTCTGCTTGAGTTTGGATAGGTCTTGTACATGCTGACATCCTTGCTATAGGGTCATATGAACAAGGGCCCAGGAGCCTGTAGGACTCTATTTCGATGTGGTTGTGTACCTCCTCCCTGTCTCTTGCAATCTTTCCACCCCCTCTTCTGCAATGGTCCCTGAGCTCTGGGTGGGTGGAGTATAATGTGAGTCCTGTCCAGGGATCTGTACTCTGCAGACTCTTACTCTCCATGCTTTGGCCATTTGTGACCTTTTGTGTTCCTGACTTTCTGTTACATGAGGGTGCTTCATTGATGAGAACTGAGAGATGCGTTAGTGTCCTCTTTACTCCTTGTTCTATGTTCTGTGAGCCTTAGGTGTAGATGTTGCATTGCAGATGTGCTACTTAGGCTTGGGCAATTCAGAGACTATGTCTGTGTGTTACCAGTTGTGGAGCTGTGTTAATAGTTTCCGCCGGTTGCAAAAGGAGCTTCTTTGATTAGTGGTGACTGGGATACTTGTCTGTAAATATAAGGATCCATATTTTGCACATAGTAAGAAATTACATTTGTCTAGGAATGTGACAGCCTTGGGGTTTTCTCTAAGATCTATGACCTTTCCAGTCATGTGTATTTGGCTATGTTTACAGTACCACATATGAGTTTCCTCCCTTTGAATGGGCTTTAAGTCCAATTAGGTAGCTGTTGATTACCCTCAAGATAAAAGTGTCACTACTGCACCCATATTGTTTGCTGTACCAGCCATTGATGTGGTTATTAGGCCTTGAAGCTGGGGTTGGAATATTGATTGATATTCTCCCTTAGCAGTCTGTGTAGTGCTCTTCAAATCTATAGACCTAGTCTTCAGGGGAGGTGGTGCAAAATGACTTTTAAGTTAGCAATTCTAAAATATGTACTTGAGCAATTTCCAAGGATGTTCTTTTAATAACACAACATAATTTTTAATCAATTCATACTCTTATATGGAACTGATTATTGGTCAGTTATCTTAGATGTAAGAGAAGCATGAGAAATAGTTCAAATACACATCGTAGAGAGGTCAAATTAAAGTGAAAATTTAGGGACTGAGGGTGCAGCTCTTAGCTCACTGGTAGAGCATTAGCAAGCATGAGGTCTTGAGTTCAATCTACAGCACCACTAAAAAGCAAGACAAGCCCACCAAAGAACAACAAAAACTTCCCACAAAGCAACAAGCCAGTAAAACACAAGAGAATGAATATTCACAAAGGCTTGCATATTTGTTTCATAACAATACAGACTCTGTTATTTCAGAAACATTCTTGAAACAGAATTCTTGTGAAAACATTTGGTGCACAGGGTATGAGTATCTTGAATTTTAGTTGCTTCTAAGGTGAGGGGGATAGTGCCTTGGAAAGTTATTGCTGATAGAAACGATGCGCAAGGTGAGCAAATTAAAAGATCTAGAATGACCAAGAAGTTATAAATTTTGAGAGGTTTACAGGACCACAGTTTTTTTTATACTTTGCCTTTGTAGATTTAGATGACCCTGAATATCTATTGCCCGATAAATAATAACAGAATAATGATCTAGAACCATAAATCTCAAGCCTTTCAGAGTAAGTTGATTAATTTTCTTGGAGGAGAAAATTGGCTTAGAAACCCCAAATATCTGCCTTTCCCATTGTTTCTGTGATTGAATGTTGCTTCAGACACAAGTCCTGGAGACTGCTGTCACATTCTTTTTCATTAAAAACAGGCAAACAAACAGCCATAAGCAGCTGTTGAGCATTTTGCTTATAACTCTGTGAAAGGACAAACTTCTTAGTTAAATGTACTTGAGGGGGGATAATATTTAATTATAAACAAATCCCCCAGACAAAAATAACATTTGAGGTGTCTTCTGCTTGACTGGTTGTGGAATTTTCAGTTTTCTTACATGTCCAAAAATCTATCCTGTTTCACAAATAGAAGAGCTGCAAAGTAAACAGGCTTTCCCACAGAGCTTACATAGATATCATACAATAAGGAAGAATTAAATGATTCATTTTAGATTTGTTCTTCATTCGGAATAGCAGTAACCATGGTTTTCACTCTGTGAGACAATGGAATCATGGTTTTCATTTGTTGTGAGCATTTAACATGTAAATGCCATTGCAGCCAATGGTGGGAAAAGTCCTATAAAATTTAACAGCTGTTATAAGAAAAGTGTTGTCTGACAAAGTCCTCAAATGGAAATAGTGAAGCAAAATGATCGTAGCCAGTTTCCTGTCATATTTGATACCTTCTCAGTGCAACCATTTGTCTCAATTATGCCTTGTAACTTTACGCTAAATTAAATAGATCCAAGGGCAATTATAAATTTAAGGATGCTTGCTCACTGTCATCTCGTAGGGAGTCATCACTTTATTTTGGTTTTGCTTCTGACTTCTGTAATCAGCTAATCAGAAATACAGATTCCATAAAAAAATCAAGTTTCTTATGCATTACTATTTGAAAAAGATAGGCAAAAAAATCTTATTAGCCAAGGCTTATTTTTTGAGTACTTTTGTCAGTTAGGAGACAAGGCAGGGTAACTCACGTATTCCTGGTTTACTTGAACAGTAGGAACACAATAAACTATTTATAAGTTTACCTTTTAAAAGTGTAGAACTTTGACTAAAGTTCTATTTTTATTTTTAACACATTAATGGTAGGGTTATGAGACTTGAGTCTCTCTGCTTTAGTCTCATTTATTATGTAATTTAGAAATTATGCTTTATAGAGACAAGAGATCTGTGCTTGTCTTGCTTCTTGCTTGCACAATAGTAAATGGGCCTGATCCTAATGAATGTAAAAATATTGCAACATTTACCAACATGAATTGTCTAAAATGAAAAAAAAAAGTGTGCTTTAATGTAGAAGCAAATAGAAATACAAAGTTTCATTTTCAAATGGAGTCATGGCTCACATCATCTCATTTTCTTCATTCGAGGAGGAAACATTAACACGAGATGCAGTTGTCCTCCAATTCATTTGATCTAATTTTCAACTTCTAAAGCATCGAGCACTGATGCTTACTCTCATGAACCTTGTCTTACTTATAATGAAAAAGAAAGCAGCCTAGAGTTTTCTGGGGTGCCTAAATTTTTTTCTTCACTTTCCAAAGACAGTGTTTCTTTTTTTGTGAAATGATTCTTATGCAGATTGCCGTATTGTGGGGAGAAGCAAGGGAATTAACAGTAGGATGCTGCTCTTCAATGTTACGTTCGCATATTTTAAAATAACTGGTGATTCTTTATGTGATTTAGTATCCCCCAAACAGTCTGTCAGTGGCTTGAAACACACCAGGCTTTATTCTAGACCCCGAGGATGGATTGGGGAAAAAGGCAGAGGAAGTTTATACCCATTTCAAATTTATATTCTGTGGGAAAGATACAGGTAAGAAAACAACCCACATGATTTTCAATGGTAGCGAGTTTTATGAAGAAAGTAATCTGGGTGATCTGGTAAAAAGCAGTGAGAGAGACGACAGTCAGGTAAGGTGGCCTGGAAGGCCTTACTGAACATAATGGCATTTGACCAAGAACCATGATGTGAGAGAAGCCAGGAATGAAGAAGCTGTGAAAAGAGCATCCCAGGAAGTGATAGGCTGCCAGTCGGCTGGAGCGGAATGAGGCAGGGGGTGGCGCACCTGGGGAGCCAGGGTGAGCTAAGGCTGGATTCCATCCACAGCAGTCAGGGGCAGTCTGGGCAGTTCAGTCACTGGAAGGCTGTTAGGAAGACAAAGATGTGATTTACATCTTTAGGAGTGTACTGAAACTGGTATGTGGAAATGGAGTGTGTGGGCATGAGAATCCAAACAGGAAAACCAATTAGGAGGTCATTGTAGTACTGAGGAATTTGCAAAGACAATATCTTTCTGGATCATGGTGGTCACTATTAAAATTATAGTCAAATAAATTCTAAACTTAAGTGGGTGGGTGAGAAGCACCAGGTGAAAGACTGGGGGAACTGGAATAACCAGTACCTGGGTTGATTCTCATTGGACTGGTAAAGTACCTACCGAATGAGAACCTTTGCTTTTCCTAAATACTTAAAATGTTGACAAAACATTGTAGTGTTGAAATTTCCTTGGACAATGCTTAAGGAAGAAAAGGTAGACATAGAAAAATGTTTCTTCCCCCCCCCCTTGTAATTCAATGATATTAATGCTAGAACAAGGATGAAGTAGAAAATGGGGCATTTTTGGTTAAAGTTGATGATACTAATATAAAGGGCAATTCGGGACAAAAAAATAAATCCTTCACTTTCAGGAAAACAAAATATTATACACTGCTCACCCTGGCCACTTCTATAGGAGTGAATTTGCTAGATCTATTCCACTCTTCCCGCTGCCTCTTGTCTCTCCATATGCATATGTCCCATACCCTATGAAGGACTCACTTGCTGTGATTTCTTCCTCTCCCCAAGAAGGATGGGTCTGGTATAGCAGCTGGAAGTATATTTCCTTCTTTGGGAAGATTGCAGTCAGCCTGATGTTCAACCCAAGGGCATCTGTAGTTATGGTGCCTGCAAACAGCATTCTTATAACCCAGGCTGGATACAGTTTTTATAATTGAACAACAAAAACATCTGACAGATGTGGGCAGGGTAATTTGAAAGCTAGATGGCACAAAGAAATCAAGTTCATTTTCTGTCAAAATAAAAATGTTTTAAAAAAGATACAAAGCTAACCGTTATATTTAGTTTGAGAAAGGGAGCATTAATTTATAGTAAGGTGATGAGAATGTCCTGATTCCACTCACTCCTGTATCTCTTCAGTATCTTCACTTGTTAGCTTGTTCATTTTCATGGAACCAGCAAGATGCTGATTCAGTAGGTCTATTATTCCCAAAGGTTTGAAAACCACTGAACACATCTAATGTACAGCTTGCCCAATTTTAGTGAACAGCTAACTTCACAGACGTTAATGAGGCCAATTATTGGCAAGTGAATCTGAAGTGAAGAACACATTAGGTTTGCCACTATAACAGTTATTTGTTTATCGGGATTGATTGAGGCAGACTTCTTTCTGATCATTACATCTGATTGATCACTGCACATGGCATTATGAAAGAATGAGGTTCCCAAATCAGATAGCTACTGAGAAGAAAAATTTCTACCTCGCAAAGGCAGAACATGTCCCTCTATCCATTTCTGTGTGAAAACCTAGCCATTAAAATGGAATAGTTCCTAATTAGTCTCCTCACAAATCTCTAAAACTTTGTGGTCTTTCCTGTTGAGCAGACCTTAAAAGAAGTCTAAATCTTTCCCTTGCCCATGTAGAGTCAATATCAAAGAAAATAACTTGTGCAGTAATACTTACTGCTGAAAATGAGTGCAGGCAGAGCAATCCTGATTTGAAGTGGCATTGGAAAGTATAATTTGATTCACCCAGCCAAATGATTACTGCAAGAACAGATCATCAGCACAGCCCACTCCAGGACATTTGAATTGGTGATCAGCTGACAGTTAATTGCCAGCCTGAGTTTGCCTCTTGAGCTACTGCCTAGAAACAGAAGGAAATAAAATCCCCATTAGTCCTGAAAATTCCTAGCCTAGGTAGAGGCCTTTTCCATGTTGGGAGTGTCTTTTAAGGTGGTTGCTGCTCTGCTTATACCATGTCGCTGTTACTTACCCAGCATCTCTTCTTTCTTTGTCCCATAACTATGCCCTCATTTATTTTATTTTTTTTATTGAGCTTTTAAAATTTCATACAATCAATTAAATAAGGGCCCAAAGGGGAGGTGAGAAATAGGTGGCAGGCCAGCACTAGATTGAGAACTATTTGAGACTGATTGCTGCTGGGTGAGGGAGAGTATGACTTACATATGACCACTGGATGGGCTGACTAGACTTCAGTGCACACACTTACACTGAAAGATATTTGGGTACCCTCATTTTTTTTTTAAACCAACTTATTTTATTTTCAAGTTTTTTTTTTTTTTTTTTTTTTTTTTTTTTTTTTTAAAAATTTTTCTTTCAGTAACACATTCCAGAGCAAGGATACATCTCTTTCAAAGGTGGCTGTAAATTTTTAGGTTCACAGTTGAATTAATACAGTCATACAATAATGAGTTACCCTCATTTTTTTGAAACAGTGTCTCACTATATAACTTCGAACCTGACAATCTTCCTCTCAGCCTCCTGATTATAGGTATATGGCATCACACCTGGCTCCCCATTTTTCCTTTTGTGACCCCCACCCCTGACTCTGTGTCCATAACTCAGGTAGGGCTGAATCTACCTCTCAATTTTAGGGGTGGGATTTTGGCCAGGATTTGATTAATGAAATAATGTCCTGCATACCATGGCTGATTCAGAGGCTGCCATGCTCTGCGTTGAGCCAATTAAGGTCAAACCCTGAACTTTAACACAGCCCTTGAGGAAAAAGTGTTCTGCTTTCTTCTATGATTGGAAGTTGGCAGAATGAGCCTGAGTCTTATGTAGGCCATCATATGGAGAATGTAGGATTGAGAGCAAATGAGAGATGTCCTAGTGACACTGTCAGGTTCATAGATTTGCTGTGCCTGTACTTTTGGACTTGCAAAGTCTGTGAACCCTCCTTCCCCTGCTCTTGTTTTCCTTTCTGCTCTTGTCACTGGTAATGAAGATGTGCTAACACCTTTTTTTCACAATCTTTTCCTCTTGGTTCTTGGAGTTAAAGCACCCCAGAAAAATTATATTGTCATTTTATCTTGACCTATACCATAGAAGAATGGAGGTCTGACTACTCTTTCTCTAATTTTGGGAATGACAAGACTTCTTTCAGTGAGATGTGGCCAGCATAATTGCTCAACAGAAGTATTTAATTGGGCTTTAGATGGCAATTTGAGATTCAGTCTGTAGATCACTGATTTGTCCCATGACAAGAGAATAAGAAAGTAACTCAACTTAAGCTGAGAGGCAGTGTAATAACAGTATGTCTTTATTTTTAAGAAAAAATAATTTATTGAGAATTTCATACATGTATATGAGGTGTTTTGATTAAATCCACATCCACTCCCTTCCAATTCCTCCCATATCTGCCCATCACTTTTTTTCTGATAATTTCATGTAATCTTTCTTCTTCTTTGATTGATTGATTTATTTTTATGGGGCTTTTGGCTACTCTAACATTCTCCCATCTGAAGAGGTAACCCTAAAATCTTTTAAGGATTAGATACTTTCGACATTTTTGGCCTTTGGAACAGAGTATGTTGCTAAGAGGCCTAAGGATATTTTGACTTTTATCCAAGAAACTGGCTACTTTTCTTTGGGGTCTTTTTTTTTCTATAAAGTGTAGTTTTGTTTTATTTTTGTTTTTTGAGATAGGCTCTCACTATGTACCCCTGGCTGGCCTGGAACTCACTGTATAGACCAGGCTGGCCTTGAACTCACAGAAAGCTGCCTGCTTCTGCCTCCCAAGTGTTGGGATTCATGATAGAACATGTGAGTTGCAGGAGAGCTGTAAGCCTCATTAAGGGAAACATAAAGTCATAAATCCCTTCAAGTGGCCAACTGGCCCTAAATTGGCAGGTTGGCTTTGTACAAGCCTTATCAAGTGGTCACTCTCAGGACTGAAGGAGACTGTTTGTGAAGCCAACCTGTCTCCTTAGGGCCCTAGACAGCTTACCTTCCCTGCTTGAGAAAATCATCCAAGGACAATCACCCAAGGACAGCAGACCCTGGCATGGAGTAAACTCCTGCAGCTGTGTTCAACAGAGTTCCTATATAACTCCAAACCACCCCTCCCTTCAATGCAGATGCCCTCATCCCAAGGAAGGCTTTTTGCCTTTTGCTGTGTTCCCAGGTTAAAGGACACATTCCCTGCCCGTTACAGGCCTGGCTCTGGTTCTTATTTTTCAACTTCTTTGGGGTCTTTTTACCCTAACTGCCTAGCCAGTTCCTACCTCCTAGTCTTATCACACCATCCTCTGAAGAGGTTACCCAAACTGCCAATAGGGAATCAGGGCACAGACTGCTCTGGCTTCTTCCATACTGAACAGGGACGCAGGGTGAGGCAATTGGAGTACCCCTTCAGTGTGTCTATCTAAAAGACTCTCAAATTGCATAACTCTTATCTCTAAGGGGAAAAGAAAGTCCTTGAATTGTGATTAGGAGCTGTGAAGGAGAAGTAAAGGCAAGAGTAATTTAGCATTACCAATTCTAGACAGGGAACTAGGAAAAAGTCAGAACAGGGCAATTTTCAAATGTTCTTATGAGAGTCCATTGGAATTTCTTGACAAAGGCTTCCAGAAGCATCCCTCTATTGGGTTCCTCCTCATTTTTCTTTTGTCCTCCAAGGCTGGACTCTAGAGTGTTGGATTCAGGATTTGCTTTCAGGAATTTTGATATCTGTTGGAGTGGTTAGAATCAGTGTCAGTTTCTTCTCAAAGGCTTTGAGATAACTGAGGGGTTGCTGAGGTGTATGTATGACCTGAGGGTATGCACACTGGAAAGCCTTTACCCAGCATGGGTCATGCCTTCTCTTCCTAGCCCTCCCTAGATTGTATATTTTAGCCCTCCCCAAATCTAAGAGGCCATGTGTGATTAGGGTCGACTTAGATACAGTTGGCTGGGAAGAGTGGCTGTATAATCCAGTGAGGGTCCCTGCTTGGCCCTCCTTTAATGAATGAGCACGACCATCAACAAGTCCAATAGTGACAATGTTTAACAATAAGGCTCAGCTGACGTCATGATGATGATAGTTATTTCATGCAGAAGGAACTGCTGTATAACATCATCTTATTATAAAGACCTGGAATTTAAATGGATTTGGTGCTAGGATCCACATACGAGGGAGAACATACATTGTTTGTTTTTCTGAGTTGGTGTTACTTCACTTAGTATAACAGTTTCTAGATCCATCCATTTACCTGAAAATTTCATTATTTCATCTTTCTTTACTGCTGAATAGAACTCCATTGTGTAAATATGCCACATTTTTGTTAACCACTTGTCAGTTGAGGGACACTTAGGTTGCTTCCATCTCTTAGCTATTGTGAAAAGAGCAGCAACAAACATGGTTGTACAAGGGTCTCTACAATAGGATGAATTCTTTGGGTATATGCCAGAGTGATATAACTGGGTCATATGGTAAGTTCATTTTTAGTTTTTTAAGAGTTCTCCACACTGTTTTCCATAGAAGTTGCACAAGTTTGCAATCCCACCAGCAGTGAATGAGCATTCCTCTTTGTCGACCGAGTTTTCTTATGGTCCCTTGCTCCTGGTGTAGGTACACAAACCACATAGCACATCATTATCTGAATTTTTCATAGTTTATATCCTGGGGAGGGGGAATACAGTAATTTACAAAGGCAAACACCTGTTTGTTCCTTTGATCAGAAGGAAGTGACCCTCCTTATCTCTTCTGATTAGTTTTACTTTGAAGTCTATTTTGTCAGATATTAGCAAGCAACCCCTGCTTGTTTCTTAGTGCCATGTGCTTGGAATATTCTTTTCCATCCTTTTACCTTAAGGTAGTGCTTGTCCTTGAAGGTGAGATGAGTTTTTTGCAGACAGCGAAGAGATGGATTTTGTTTCTTAATCCATTCACTTAGCCTGTGTCTTTTGACTGGGGAGTTCAGTCCATTGATATTTAAGGTTGTTATTGAAAGATGTGTATTGGTTGCCATCATTTTGATTGCTGTTTGTGTTCTCTGTCTAATTTTGTTTCCTAGATTACACCTTTGTTTATTTTCTTTTGATTCCCTTGAGGTATAGTTGTCTCTCTCTCTCCTCTCTGTATTCCTTCAAGTATTCTTTGAAGGGCTGGTTTTGGGGACATATATTTTTCACACTATTCGTGTCTTGGAAGATTTTTTCTTTCCCCCTCAACTACAGTAGACATTTTTGCTGGGTAAAGTATTCTGGGCTGGCATCTATTGTCATGTAGAACTGGAAATACTTTGGTCCAGGCTCTTCTGGCTTTCATAGTTTGCATTGATAAGTCAGCTGTAATTCTGATGGGCTTTCCTTTGTATGCGACTTGTTGTTTTTCTCTTGCTGCTTTCAGTATTCTCTCTTTGTTCTGTACATTTAGTGTTTTAACTATGATAGGTCGTGGGAATTTCTTTTCTGATCCTATTTGGTATTCTATGTGCTTCCTATATTTGTATGGGGATGTCTTTCCTTAATTTTGGGAAATTCTTTTCTACAATCCTGTTTAAGATCTGGTCAACACCATTAACCTGAAATTCTTCTTCTTCCTCTATTCCTATGATCCGTAGATTTGGTCTTTTCATGGTGTCCCACATCTCTTTCATATTCCATTCCTGTATTTTAAAAAATTTTCCATAATCTTTGCTTGAGTGGTCCAATTCATCAACTTTATCCTCCAGTGTTGATATTCTGTTTTCCATTTCATTCATT
>NW_008339767.1:2918468-2921917 GCF_000622305.1 Nannospalax galili | reverse complement strand
TCTTCTTTCATCTCTTTGTTTGTGTGTTCTTTAATTTCATTGAATTCTTTGATCATGTTTATGATTGTTCTTTTAAAATCAGTGTCCTGGGTTATCTCTAGAGGGTTCTCCTTGTAGAACTCTTCTACAGGATTGGTGGAGTTTGGTGGGGACACAGTGTTTTGGCTTTCTATTTTATTATTCTTTCTTTGTGATTTTGGCATGTGAATTTCTTTAGTTGTTTATGATTCTGATATGAGAATTAAGTTGAAGTATGCTTCTGCTTGTATTATTGGGGCACCTAGATCTTTTCTTTATTGCTTATGTAAAGCTGGTTGGTACAGGCTTCAGGTTCTCTCAGATTTAATTTGGAAGAAACTGATGCCTTCAGATCAGCTATTCAGGAGTACCCCCAGAAGCCCAATTCAGGTTCTAGTCAGGTGCTGTCAGGCAGTCCCCTGAGTTCTCAACCCCTATGCCAGAGGGAGGCCAGAGCTCAGTACTCTCTGGTAGTCTGTTGAGATCAGAGCCGCTACACCAATGGAGGTTGAAACCCACTCTCTCAGGCTGTCTGCTAGGATCTCAGCCTTAGCATACCAAAGCCAGATCTGCCCTGGGGCCTTGAGAAGGGCCTCATGAAATCCCAGGTAGGGGGGTGGGTATGGTGCAAATTAGGGGAAGCTCACCACCACGTGGAGGTAGGATCCAGGGGCTCTCAGGCAGTTCCCTGCATTCTCAGGCCCTCTGCCAGAGGGAGGCCAGAACTCTGTGCTCTCTGGTGGTCTGCTGAGATCAGAGCCACTACAAGGATGGAGGTCTGAACCCACCCTCTCAGGCTTTCTGCTAGGATCTCAGCCTTATCCTACCAAAGCCAGATCTGCCCAGTATAAGTCTTTTAGTGTCCAGTTTTTCACTGTGGTTCTTAGGAGAATCTGATTTTCGTTGGGATTGGCCATCTTTAAATAAAAATTTCCTCCCTGGGCTTGGGAGATGGCTCAGTTGGTAAAGGGTTTTCTACATAAGTATGATGACTTTGAGTTCTAGTCCCAGAACACATGTAAAATTAGATATTACAGAGATAGGAGGATCACTGGAGCACACTGGTTGGCCAGCCAGTCTAGCTTAATTAGAAAGCTCCAGTTTCAGTGAAAGACTGTCTCAAAAAATAAGGTAGACAGTGATTGAAGAAGATCCCTGATACTGCTTTCTGTTTTCTGTCCTTCATATCCATGTGCACCCCTACACATATATACATGCATATCCACACACAGACATACACACAGATACACAGACACACAGACACACAGACACAGACACAGACACAGACAGACACACACACACAGACACACACACACACACACACACACACAGACTTTCTTTCCAGAGTATGGTAAAAAGAAATACGGGCTTTTAAAACTGGTAACAGAGGTTCAAAATCTTTTTTTTTTTTTTTTTTTTTGTAAATTCTAAGTTTTCTGTAAACTGAGAACAAACATACCCCATGTTTGTAGAATTACTCTAAAAACTACATGCATGTTCAGCTAATAGACCCTGAGTGATGGGGACACTTCTGAGAAATGCCTCATTAGGCAACCTTGTCATTGTGTGAGTATCATGGAGTGTATGTACAGGAACATAGGTGGTCTAGGTCAGTAGCTTGATGTAGCCTCTCAGTGCAGTCAAGAAATGTGGTTAACACAAAATGGGCGAGTTTACTGCCAACACTGCTGTCTTACAGTAAACATTTTTTTTTTTTTAAATAAGAATGTCCTCTAAACTAATGATAAAAGTTTAGTTTAGTAGGGGTATAGCAATTTATTATTATCAAATGTTGTGTAATATATATAACTGCATATGCTACTCTTTCATCTAGCTGGTTATGCTGTACGTTTGTTTAACATCAGCATTCCCACAGATATGTTGGTGCTGTGGGACCATGATGGGACAACATCATAGGTAGGAGGGATTGTTTAGCTGCACCCTAACGTTTCGTTTTAAATTTATTTATTATTTTTATTTTTATTTTTTGTGTATGACCATATTGTCTGTACCCATGTCATGCAAAGCCTGCAGAAGTCAGAAAAAGGGGTCGGATCTCCTGGAACTGGAGTTATGTACGGCTGTTAGCCACCATGTAGGAGCTAGGAATCGAACTCTGGGTCCTTTGTAAGAGCAATTGGTCCTGTTAACCACTGAGCCATCTCTCCAGCTCTTGTACCCTAATCCTACAACTACTGTTGTATACACAGCCTCTTGTTGACTGAAATGTAGTTTATGAGTTCATATAAAATATGTATATATAAATTTCATTAAATTGTGGCAAGTTCATGCTGAGTCATTTTACAATTGTCTAAAAATGGAAATAGAGGGCAAGTGGTGTGTCAGACACTGTATTCTAGTCACCAGCCCATCTACTAAATAGAAGACCCAACCAGTCCCCTCTGTGTCAGAAGTGCTATGTCCTCAAGGCTCCATTTCAGAGAGCAATTGCTCAGTGTTGTCTCTGATAAAAATAAAGTCCTAGTCATAAGGAACAAATTAAGTTGAGAATATAAATGTATTTTATTTGCTGAGTAGGAAAGGGAAGTGCTAAGTGAAAACAGGAAACTGGAATATTATGTGTTGGGAGAGCAGCTCCTTTCATCCTTGCAGCTAATGGACTGAACAAAAAGTGAGCAATTTGTTTCATATGCTGATTCACTAACACTAACTGACAAGTTTTCTGTTTCTGAGTCCTGCTCCACATTCAGTTGCCTGTTCTGTAGTGCAATAATGCCATTATCAGTCCATCTTTCGCATTGCATAAACAGGGTGGCTGAAATGTATGTGAAGAATAACTAACTGTTTAAAATCTGGCTGTTGAAAGAAAGAGTGAGGGAAGGCAGCATGGACTGTCTCCTACTTGTCCTAAAATAACCATGCATTTCCTTTCTGAAGTCCTCTTCACTGCAGAACTCACTTTAAGAAAAATATTCTGAGATGGGAAGGAAGAAATAAATGGAGTCGATTTTAATTTGAGGTTTTCAAAATTTATTATTATTATTTTATGTATATGAGTATATTGCTTGCATGTATATGTGTGTCCATGTTGTGCAATGCCCTTGGAGGTCAGAAGGGGGTGTTGAATTTCCCTGGAACTGAATTTATAGATGGTTGTTAGCTGCCATGTAGGTGTGGGAATCTAACTCGGGTCCTCTGTAAAAGCAGCCAGTGCTCTAAACCAGAGCCACCTCTCCAGCCCCTTAACTTGAGGTTTATTCATGTCTCTTTTTTGTCTTTGTTGTAAATGAAACAACTTTGAAAAGGGCTCTAATTCTACCCTCAGCCTAGAGCAGTTATCCTTGTGGCTTGCTTTGGCATGAGAAACCAGCCTGGCCATGGAGAAACATGGCATATATCATTCCACCTCATTTTGGTGGGGTTTATAATTAAGACTGGTTCAGTCTTACCTTTATTTTCCATTCTTTTTA
>NW_008339767.1:2916566-2918426 GCF_000622305.1 Nannospalax galili | reverse complement strand
CTAAGATGCATCTCTTTCAAAATTGGCTGTAAATTTTCAGCTTTACAGTTCAATTATTACAGTTATACAATATTGTATACAGTATAAACTCTATGAGACATAAATTAAATGACGTTTTAACCTTTAAAAAAGATCTCCATTTCATTATTAAAATACACAGTTTCATACAGAAAAATTCTTTTTCAATGCAATTGACATTGGATGTTTGCACATGCATTTCTAATCTCTATGTATCTGATTATTACTAGTCACAGTTGGTTACTTTCTGAGATCCTCGGCACCTGAGCATGGATGTAAAATCATCGGGTAGATTTCAGTGGTAATATGTTTCACCTCTACTAATTAACATGAAGCAAATTTTTATGCTTCTTTCTCAAATATAACTCATTTTTTAAATTTGTTGATTTTTTGTGTGTATTTCATATAGAACATCCAAAACAATCTTATTCATCTACATACCCACATCCCAAACAGTACCCCCCCCCCATAGTATCCCTGCCCTCTCACTGGAGCCCATATACTCTGTAATCCCTGTTACTATTCACTGTGCCATCAGCGCCCCAGCCATCCTCCAGTGCTTGTCCATCCGCTGAACCTAGTCAGCCTATCTAGAGTTCCTTGTTTTAGGAAGATCAGGTCTCCCTCATCTAGCAGCAATCAGTTGCCAATATTACTGTAGATAAGATTGGGGTCCACTGTTCATTTTCCCAGTTCTGTGCTTGATTACTGTCTTGGAGTCTCTTGGGCCACCATGGCCAATAACTCAAAGGAAGGTATCTTCTGTCTGGTATTCTTTCTTGTAATGTAGTTTTTAGCTATACACATGAACTCTTAAAGAATTATATTAATCCTTTTAATCTTTCATTATACTTTCCTTTTGGTTGTTTAAGGCCATACAGTTGACCCAGAAAACCCAATTACTTTTACTCTTAATGTTATTTGAGGATCTGTTGCTCAGGGGTCACATGGGCTTGGGAGGAGCCCCTAGCTCCTTTCTTTTACCAGTTCCATCTATGTGAAGATAAGTCAAAGATCCTACTCGACCATGGCTGGCTTCACTTGGAAGCATGGAAGAAATGTTTACTCTGTATTGACCCTCATCTTTGTAGACTTGTCGCTGGTTCAAGTCCATTTGCTGGGGTCTCCATGGCCCCCTGGATCAAGAGGACAGGTGACGTGCCACAGTTTCAGGACATTTTGAGAGATGCTCATAGTCCCCTGGAGCTTAGTTGGCCTAGGAGGAGGGCAGGGAACAAAAACTGTCCTTTATGTCCCTTTGATGAAATTAGTATAGGCCTCAAAGTATGGCTATTAGACATCCAAGAAGGTTAGTTCCACCAGTCTGGTACTTTTAATTACCATGTGCTATGTAGATAAAGCTTGGGCAAAGACCAAACATTCTCAGATAAACCTTGCCTAGACATGTATTATATTCCTTGATAGCTGTATGTATAATTTGTCAGTAGGTTGTTTGATTAATATGGTTTCCTCTGGATTTTTTTAAAAACTAGCTAGGCATTGTTTATCCCTCACATTGTCTAACCCTTCCACCATGGATTCCCCATTTAAGGTGCCCTTATATTTCCCATTTCTCCCTTAATAATACCCTTCTCCTATGGTCCCACCTCTCTTGAGCTGCTTCTTTCCCTTTATCCCCTAGGTTCCTTGTATAACCCTCCCTCCCCCTCCCCTTAAAATAACCCCATTTTTATCCATATCTCCCTTATTAAGGCCTGTTTCCTACTGTTTTTCTCTTACAGATTCTTTCCTTTCCTTTACCTCCCTGGTTCCTTTTCATTATCCTGGTTCCTGTAGTTATCTCTGGATACATACTCACTTATAAGAATTTGGGGGAGAATT
>NW_008339767.1:2915075-2916376 GCF_000622305.1 Nannospalax galili | reverse complement strand
TGTATCCCCAGCTGTCCTGGAACTCACTATGTAGACCAGGCTGGCCTTGAACTCATAGAGATCCACCTGCCTCTGCCTCCCGAGTGCTGGGATTAAAGGCGTGCGCCACCACACCCAGCCATCTGTAGTTTTTTAAGAGTTGTCCACACTGCTTTCCATAGGGGTTGAACAAGTTTGCAGCCCCACCAGTAATGGATGAGTGTTATCCTTTCCCCACATCCTCTCCAACATTTGCTATCATTTGTTCTCTTGATCATAGCCCGTCTGACTGGGATAAGATGAAATCTTAAAGTGGTTTTAATTTGCATTTTCCTAATTACTAATGATGTCGAACACCTTTTAAGATGCTTCTTAGCCATATTTATTTCTCTGAGAACTCTCTGTTCAACTTCTTAGCCCATCTTTTAATTTGGTTACTTCCTTTCTTGATTCTTTGTGTTTTTGAGTTCGTTATATATTCTGGATGTTAAACCTCTGTCAGATGTGTCGCTGATGAAGCTTTTTCCCCATTCTGTGGGTTTTCTCTTCACTTCCTTGGTTGCTTCTTTTGATGTTCAGAAACTTTTTAGTTTAATTAGGTCCCATTTGTTGATGCTCAACCTTGTTTCCTGAGCAATTGATGTCCGGTTTAGAAAATCTTTTCCTACACCTATATCTTGTAGGTTATTGCCAATGTTTTCTTCTAATAGTTTCAGAGTTTCAGGTTTTACACTGAGGTCTTTGATCCATTTGGAATTGACTTTTGTGCAAGGTGAAAGGTAGGGGTTTAGTTTCATTCTTCTACAGGTGAAGATCCAGTTTTTCAGCACCATTTGCTGAACATGCTGTCTTTCCTCCAGTGAATGTTCTTGGCCCCTTTGTCAAATATCAGGTGGCTGAAATTGCATGTACTCATATTTGGGTCTTCAATTTTTTTCCATTGATCTACGGGTCTATTTTTGTACCAGTAACATGTTGATTTTATGACTATAGCTGTGTAATACAGCTTAGAATCTGGTATAGTAATCCCCCCGGCATTGCTCTTAGTGCTCAGGGTTGCTTTGGCTATCCGAGGTCTTTTGTGCTTCGATATGAATCTTAGGATGGTTTATTTCCAACTCTGTGAAAAATATCATGGGGATTTTGATTGGCATTGCATTGAATCTACAAATGGCTTTTGGTAAGATGATCATTTTTACAGTATTAATTCTTCCAATCCATGAGCATGGGAGGTCCTTCCATCTTCTGATGTCTTCCTCAATCTCTTGTTTTAAAGATTTAAAATTTTCATTGTAGACATCTTTGTGTCTTTGGTTTATTCC
>NW_008339767.1:2899806-2914717 GCF_000622305.1 Nannospalax galili | reverse complement strand
CTTCCAGTTTTTCTCCATTTAGAATGATGTTTGCTGTGGGTTTGTTGTATATTGCTTTAATTATATTGAGGTCTATTCCCTCTAGTCCAATTCCCTCTAGGACTTTGAAAATAAATGCATTTTGAATTTTGTCAAAGCCTTTCTCTGCATCTATTGAAATGATGATGTGTTTTTTGTATTTGAGTCCATTTATATGATTTATGACGTTCATTGACTTATGTATAGTGAACCATCCTTGCATCTCTGGAATAAAGCTGACTTGATCATGGTGGATGATCCTTTTGATGTGTGTCTGTATGTGGTTTTCAAGTATTTTCTTGAGAATTTTTGCATCTATGTTCATTAAGGATATGGGTCTATAGTTTTCTTTTTTGGTTGTATCTTTACCAGGCTTTGGTATGAGAGTGATGCTGGCTTCACAGAAGGAATTTGGAAGTTCTCCCTCCATTTCTATCTTTTTGAATAAATTAAGTACTATTGGATGTAGATCTTCAAATGTGTGGTAGAATTCTGCTGTAAGTCCATCTGGTTCTGGGCTTTTTTTAGTTGGGAGGTTTTGTATTATTGTCTCAATTTTCTTATGTGTTATGGGTCTGTTTGAACTGTTGATTTCCTCTTGGTTTAGTTTTGGTGGTTCCCATGCTTTTTGATACCTGTTCATTTCTTTTAGGTTTTCAAATTTAGTTACAGGAATACTTTTATTTCTTTCTTAATTCTTCCTTTGACCCATTCATCATTCAAGAGTGTGTTGTTTAATTTCCATGTGTTCATGTAGTTACTAGGGTTTCTTCTAGTGTTGATTTTAAGCTTTATTGCATTGTGGTCTGATAGAATGTGTGGAATTATTTCAGTCTTTTTTTATTTGCTGAGGTTTGTTTTGTGCCCAGCATATGGTTGATTTTGGAGAAAGTTCCATGGAGCACTAAAGACAAAGTATATTCTTTGGTGCTTGTGTGGAATATTCAGTAGATGTCTGTTAGGCTCATTTGATGTATGGTATTGTTTACTTCAGATGTGTTAATTCTCTGTCCTGTTAACCTATCTAATGGATACAATGGGGTGTTGAAGTCCCCTATTTTAATGAGTTGGCATTAATCTGGGTTTAAAGTCCTGTAGTACTGTTTTTATGAAGTTAGGTGCACCAGAGTTTGGTGAATATGTGTTCGCGATTGTAATATCTTCTTGGTCAATTGTTCCTTTGATCAGAATGAAGTGGCCCTCTTCATCTCTTCTGATTAGTTTTAGTTTAAAGTCTATTTTGTCAGGTACTAGAATTGCAATGCCTGCTTTTTTCTTAGTACCGTTCACTTGTATATTTTTTTCCATCCCTTCACCTTAAGGTAGTACCTGTCCTTGAAAGTGAGATGAGTTTCTTGCAGACAACAAAAAGATGGGTTTTGTTTCTTAATCCATTCACCTAGTCTGTGTCTTTTGGCTGGGGAGTTCAGTCCATTGATATTTAAAGTTATTAATGAAAGATATGTATTTATTCCTGTAATTTTTATTTCTGTTCACATTCTTGGTGTAGTTGTTCATTTCCATATTTATACCTTTATTAAGTTTTTTTCTGTAACCCCTTGGGTATCATTGTTCCTTTCTTCAGCTCTTTGTATTGCTTCAAGAACTCTCCGAAGGGCTGGTTTTGTGGATGTGAATTCTTTCAGCCAATTTGTGTCATTGAAGATTTTTCTTTCCCCTTCAACTATAATAGATATTTTGGCTGGGTAAAGTAATCTAGGTTTGCATCCGTGGTCATTTAGAATTGGGAATACTTTCATCCAGGCTCTTCTGGCTTTCATAGTTTGCCCTGAAAAGTGAGCTGTAATTCTGACAGGTTTTCTTTTATATGTGACTTGTTATTTTTCTTTTGCAGCTTTCAGTATTCTCTCTTTGTTCTGTATGTTTAGTGTTTTTACTATGATGTGCGATGGAAAGTTTCTTTTCTGGGCCTGTCTATTTGGTGTTCGATATGCTTCTTATATTTGTATGGGCATGCCTTTCTTTAATTTTGGGAAATTTTCTTCTACTATCCTGTTGAAGATCTGGTCCATACCATTATTCTGAGATTCTTCTCCTTCCTGTATGCCTATGATTCATAAGTTTGGTCTTTTTACGGTGTCACACAATTCCTGCATATTCCTTTTTTGTGTTTTCTTAAATTTTTCATAATTTTTGCTTGAGTAGTCTAAGTTGTCCACTTTATCTTCCAGTCTTGATATTCTGTTATCCATTTCATTCATCCTATTGGTGAGGTTTTCTCCTGTCATTTCTAATTGGCTTACTGAGTGTTTCAACATTTTAGCCTGAGTTTTGTTCAACATTTCTAACTCTTTTCTGAATTCATTCAGAAGTTTATCCCTATCTTCTTTCAGTTCTTTGATTTCTTTGTGTGTTCTTTAAATTCACAGAATTCTTTTATCATGTTTATAATTGTTCTTTTGAGTTCCATGTCCTGCATTATCTCTAGGGTGTTCTCATTGTACTCCTCTAGAGGACTATTGGTACTTGGTGGGGATATATTATTTTTCAAATTATTATTTTTTTCTCTGACTTTGACATGTGGATTTCTTTTGTAGTTTCTGGTATGAGACTCAAGCCTTCCTTTTTTGAGTTTAGGTCTGCTTCTTTTTGGAATCTTTATCTACCTTTGTGGTTTATTTGTTGGGCATGAAAAGCTGTTTGGTCTAGGCTTCATGTTCTCTCTTTTGATTTTTTTATTGGAGTGGCCAAATTACTTTCTTCTTGCTGCTTGGGAGTGCCCACAGAGTCCCAATGAGGATCAGATGCTCTCAGGCTTTCTCCTAAAGTCTGGATCCCTCCAGGAAAGATGCTGGCCTCAGGAATTTGAGGGCTGGGGTCGCCTGGAAGCAGGGCCCAGGAAAGATGCTGACTCTAGGGATGCAAAAGGAGATGGGGAAGAGAAGAGATTTGAGGTCTCCTAGGGACTTCAGGGAAGAATTATGTTTGTCTGGATGCAAAGGATCAGGAAGCAGTGGAGATTCTGGGGTAAGAGGTTAGTCCACAGGTCTGGGGTGCCACGACAAGACATGGGCCAGTGACCCTGCTAGGAGGAGAGATGGGGTGGGGGAGCTGGGAGGGTGAATGAGGCTGGGGGAGTCAAGGCTCAGTGGGCACAGCCAAACTTACCCAGGAAAGCTGCTGGCTCCAGGAAGCTGTGGGGCTGGGCTGCCCAGAGTTGCAAAGGGAGGCAGGGACTAGAGGGAGGAATTGGGTTGGCCTGGATGCAAAGGATAAGGAAGCAGTGGAGAGTCTGGACCAAAAGGTCAGACCGAAGGTCT
This sequence comes from Nannospalax galili, assembly GCF_000622305.1. Taxonomy (NCBI): domain Eukaryota; kingdom Metazoa; phylum Chordata; class Mammalia; order Rodentia; family Spalacidae; genus Nannospalax; species Nannospalax galili. The sequence continues at coordinate 2,911,418 of NW_008339767.1, read as the reverse complement.
GGGATACCAAGACAAGAATTGTGCCAGTCCTCCTGCTAGGAGGAGAGAGGGAGTGGGGGAGTTGGGAGGGTGAGGCTGGGGGAGTCAAGGTTCAGTAGGCAGAGTGGCTAAACTTATCTAGGTAAGCTGCTGGCTCCAGGAAGCTCTATTATTATTATTATTATTATTATTATTATTATTATTATTTTTAACAGAACATAGGGCAGGGGTTTATTTACAGAATGGGTGTCCCACATTTACAGCTGCATTGTGAAGTCCACACTCAAATACAGATCCCATGACCTCCTGACAGCCACACAAAATGGTGAGAGAGGTGCCTCTTGGTGTTCTCGGTTTATATATCCTTTGTCCCCCACTCGTGTAGCTAAGGTCAACTGATTGGGTGGGAGGGGTAACTGACTCCCCCTTTGACTCCTTGAAGAGCGTGGGAAGGAAGTGTGACTATAGTGAGCTAGCATAGGGTTGGAGGACATTTCCAGTTAACACTCCACCCCTTCCTACAGCTCTTACATTCTTTCCATCAACCTCTTCCTCAAAAGTTTCTGAGCCATGGAGGGAGTGGTAGGTATGGGATGATCTTCCTTCTGTTGTGGCAAGGCACTGAACTTTCAGGTCTCTGCATCATCTGTTTTTCATGGGCTCTTGGCCAGTTTCAGTGGGATTCCACCTACTGTAAAAACACACAGCAAGAAGCAAGAACATCTAAACAGTGACTGCTATAATAACCTATAGTTGTAAACACAAACGCTTGATTAGTACTTTAGCAGGTGCATCATTTCCATCTAGCAAAGAAGTTGCAGTGACTTCTCACTGGGACCTAAAATTCTCCTCTACCACAGGGGATAGGCTGGGTTTATAGTACCAGATGTTTGTTCCATCCCTAGGAGCGAGCGTTATATCCAATCAAAAATTTGTTGGTTGTACATACAGTAGATGGTCCACTACTGCACCAGCAGGAACATCTTGTTTGGCATATAGGTAGTGTAACACTCAGGGTCTGTCATTGAGGAGAATTATAGGAGACTATTCTCCCCCATTGCCTTTTGGCACCATGAAAGCTACCTATCCAGTGGCAGGGAATTTCCAGTTTAGCCCAAGCTTGATTTCTCCTTCTCCCACACTCACATCATGCAGTGTTTTCAACAACAGTGTTTTTATGTCCACTTCTAGTGTTCAACCAACATTATTGGCAATGGCCTTTATTGTTTTGGTGACCTCTAGGGTCCCTCAGGCCAACAGCTCATAGGGGGAAGCATTGGAATTTTCATTTAAAACCATATTGCTTTTATTTTTTTGCTGTGTATCTGGAGAACTCCCCGCCCCCTTTATTCCTATAGTTATTTCTATAGTCCTCCTTCTCCCCTCATCTTTAACTACCACCTTTTTACATATTTCCCCATTAATAACAGCTTTATCCTACTAATCTTCTCTCTTGGGTTCCTTCTTTCCCTTTACCTCCCTGTTTTTCTTCCATATTCCTTGTCCCTGCAGTTGCATCAGGATATGTACTCACCTATAAGGATTTGGTGCTAGGATCCACAGATGAGGGAGAACATACATCTTTTATTTTTCTAAGTCTGTGTTACTTCACTTAGTATAACAGTTTCTAGATCCATCCATTTACCTGCAAATTTCATTATTTCGTCTTTCTTTACTGCTGAATAGAACTCCATTGTGTAAATATACCACATTTTTGTTAACCACTCGTCAGTTGAGGGGCACTTAGCACTTAGGTTGCTTCCATCTCTTTGCTAGTGTGAACAGAGCAGCAACAAACATGGTTGTAATTTTTTTTTAATTTCTTATTTATTAATTTTTATTTATTTATTTTTTGGTCTTTTTGAGACAGGGTTTCTCAGTAGCCCCAGCTGACTTGAAACTCACTATGTAGATCAGGCTGGCCTTGAACTCACAGAAATCAAACACCTGTTTCTGCCTCTCCAGTGCTGGGACTAAAGGTGTGGGCTACCACAGTTGGCTATTTCTCATTCTTAAACATTTATTTCACTGATTTTTTGTTTAGTACTAGATATTGAATCCAAGGCTTTATGTTGCTCAGGACTCTCTCTCTCTCTCTCTCTCTCTCTCTCTCTGTGCTGGAGATAGAACTCAAGGCCTTGAGCATGCTAGGCAAGTGCTCTACCATTGAGCTATACCACTAGTCCTCCATGACTGTCTTTTCTTGTTCTTTTTTCTCCACAGATGGGATTTTTTCTCATTACTCATTTTCATGGTAGGATATGATGCCCTTTTCATTTTTTAATTTACATGTTACAGTTTTAGACAAAGAGAGATTCACTATACATGAATTCAAACTCCAAATTCCTGCGAAAGAAAATTGGATTGATTCAGTATGGGTCAGCTATCAATTCTTAGCTGAGGCCAATGTGGTGAATGTGTGACTGTGGCAGCAGAGACCTTTGTTTATGGGTGAGAAGGCAGTTCCAGGAGCATATAAGATGAACAGAAACCCAAGTATGTTTTTATAGTTTAGGCTGCAACGTTGTCTCATTTTGAAAATAACTGTTCCTCATGAAGTTTGTCCTCAGATTGTTTTCACCTCTGTGTAATGTATTATTTTTATTATTTATTTTCCTTTTTAAATTCAATTTTTGAGAATTTCATACAATATCTGCACCCCTCTTACTACCTCCTCACCCAATTTCATGTACCCTATTACATATATTCTTTGGTGTAGGTCCATCCATCGGAGCCTGGTTAACCTACCAATAGTCTCATCTTGGAATGAGATTGACTCTCCTTCCCAGCATCCATCCATTTCTAATAGTTCCTCAGGTAGGATTGGGGTTTCTTGCCCACTTCTTTATGCATATGCTGGGATTTTGACTGGCTTGAGCTTAGGTGGGACTTGTACATGCTGTCACCATTGCTATAAATTCATATGAGTAACTTCCCAGCTTTCTGGAAGAGTCTTTTTCCTTGTATTCATCCACCACCTCTGGCTCTTATAATCTTCCCACTCCCTCTTCCACAATGAGTGTTATGCCTGCATGTGCTCAAGTGCACCTGTGTTGTGCAGTGCTGGCAGGACAGAAGAGGGTGTTGGATCCCCCGGAACTGGAGTTATGGATGGTTGTCAGCCACCATGTGGGTGCTGGGATTCGAACCTGGGTCTTCTGCAAGAACAGCCTGTGGTCTTAAGCACTGAGCCATCTCTCCAGTCCCAAGAATAGGAATTTTTAATTGGAGTGGGGAATAGGAGAGCAGGATAGAGGGAGTATGGGAGGGGATAACTAACACTAAAGGCCTTTAGAAAAATCCATATAGAAACCTACCATGATAGAAGCTCCTTAAAGCATATGCATATACATGCTATAAATAAAGATTAAGAGGAGCGACCTTATAAAAGGGAGACATTGCCCCTACTAGACATCATAGGCTAATGAAGTAAAAGCAAATGCCAGGGATTGACTTTCTGTTTTGAAGTTGATGATAAGGGGTTCTTATAGACCCTCAAACAATACTGGTCATTGCCCCTGATCTTTGTTACCCAACAGAACTTGATGGTAAGGCCCTATTGTTGAAGACACTACATACAAGAGCTGTAGAACAAACACAGAGAAATCAAGCTGGTACTGACTTCAAAACTTCATCTCCACTGGCTAGCTTTCATAGTCTATGCTGGAAGGTGCTATGCATGCTAACAGAAGAGAAAATTAATCATTAACCTTACCCAGCTACAACAATAACTTGCCTGACAAGCACCTCTGGTGCAATAGTGGCATGAATATTTCTAATTGTCCTTGGATCTTAACTGATCAGGCTAAGTTTGGCCTTATGTCTCATTTAAAAAAAATTTAAATGACACACATTTATTGTTGCACATAATTCATTGCATATATTAAGCATAAAATTTCCTGTGGGCAATAATAAATGTGATTTATAAGTCACAAATGTGTGGGAAGTCTATTTCTTGTTCTCTTTCTCTCTTTTTAGTTTATTGGGCTTGCTAACAGAACATAGGGTGGGGGTTTATTTACAGAAGAGTGGGCACACCCCCTATTTACAGTTGTGCCTGAAAGTCCACACTCAAATATAGATCCTGTGACTTCCCCACAGTTGCAGAAAATGGCAAAAAAGGTGCATCATGGTGCTCTTGGCTTATATATCCTTAGCCCCTCCCCTACATGCAGCTAAGATCGACTGATTGGATGGGAGGGGTAACTGACTCTCTCCTTGACTCCTTGATGTGCATGGGAAGGAGGTGTTATTGTAGCTTGCCAGAAGAGTGGTTGGAGGACACTTTCAGGTAACACTCCACCCCTTCCTCAAGCTCTTACATTTTTTCCACCAACCTGTTCCACAAAGTCCCTGAACCTTGGAAAGGGTGTAGGTGTGGGATGATCTTTCTCTTATTTGGCAAGGCACTGAACTTTTGGGTCTCTGTGTCATCTGTTTTCCGTGGGCTATTGGCGGGACTCCAATCTACTATAAAAACACAGACAGCAAAAAGCAAGAACATTTAAACAGTGGCTGCTATAATGACTTAACTTATGGGTGTAAACACAAATGCTTGAACAGTACTTTAGCAGGTATATCACATCCATCTAACAAAACAATTGCAGTGGCTTACCATTGGGGCCTATATTCTCCCCTGCCACAGGGTGTTGGCCTGGTCTACAGTACCAGATGTGTGTTCCACCCCTAGGAGTGGGCATTATGTCCAATCAAATATTTAGCCATTTCTCTGGCTCTGTAATAAGCATTCTTTAAACATCTCTGCTTAGACTTAACAAATGTGTGAACTTTCTGTTCTCTGTCACAGAGGAGCTAAGAGTGTAAATGCTGGGTTGGATACCCCAGTTGGGTAACCAACTCTGTTACAAAGTAGGAGATTGTGTTCTAACATTCCACTTTATCTGTGAAATTGGAACTAATAGTACTGATTTTTATAGTGTACCCATGACCATTAAAGGAGATGGTACATTTAAAGTACTTAGAATAGCACATGCCAACTATCTCACAGAGTTCATGTGAATAGAAAAATACAGAACAAGCATTTAGTTCACTGCCTGGTACCTGATGTTTGAAGATAATAAATGTGAGCTATTATTACCCATTGTTTTTTCCCAATGTTCTTTTAATGCCGCATAGTTCTATCTTCATAATATTTTATTATACTATTAATAACTCATCACACTTTTAAAAAAGTTGGGCAACAAAGACACAGAAAGGAGAATAAAGTATGAATGTTTCTCTTTGTCCCCAATCCCATCCAACTCAACAATTGTTAGTCTTTGTTATAGGGATATTTAGTTCCTTATCTCTAGTTGTTCTTCCAAACCATTCTATAACAGTAATTGTTATGGTTTGAGTCTGAAATGTCCTCATAGTGGTTGACCACTTGGTGCTCAGCTGGTGGTGCTGCCTTGAGAGGCTTTAGAGAATTAGGAGGTAGGGTCTTGCTGCGGGAAGTAGGACTCAGGGTGGGTCTTTGGGGCATATTTTCCTTGACTCTTTCCTGTCACATTCTTTACTTCCTGATCTGCCAAGATGTGAAAATGTTGTCTGTGCACTCACAAAGGGAGTTGCTCCGGTCTCTATCCCTTTCATACCATGATGGACTGCTAACCTTTGAAACCATGAACTATAACAAACCCCTTCTCCCTTAAATTGCTTTGTAGAACTCTGAGACTCTCTTCATTCACCCGCTAGCCCCCAATCCCTCCAGACCCCCACTAATTGCTCTTTTAGTTTCTGTAAAATGCTTGGCTGCTGCTTTAGACATGCTTAGACATACCCTGGCATGTCCTGACCCCCGCCTGCTATTCCCCACCCCCCTTCCAGGAAACTATAGATTAAGCAAGCCTGTGCATAAAAACTGCCCTTTAAGGTAAAAACGGAGACTCCTGGCCCCACAGGTAACAGTCAGCACATTCCACAGCCCTGAGAATAGCACCTACCAATAAGAAACTTCCAGGGCTGCATCTTATACATCCAATCGGTTTAAAATTATGTTGGCGTGTGTGGGCTCCTTGAATCAACCAAAATATATCTTCAGTATCCCTCCCCCTTTGTCTAAAACCTATAAAAGTCTCCACTCTCCCTTACTCTGGGCTCTCAGCATGGATCCGTTGAGTTGGTGAGGTCTGAGAGCCCGAGCTTAAGCCCAAATAAACCATAAACCTTTGCTTCTGCATTTTGGTGTGTTGGGTCCTCAGTGGTCTTTTTGGGGTCCAGTGGATAAGGTACAACAGCTTCTGTTCTGGTATTTTGTCACAGTGACAAGAAAAGTAACTAATATACAGTAACACTTTTTGTTTTTTCAATTTATGCAAAATTCTAAGCAGACACTACTTGGAGTTAGATGTACTGTTAAACATTTATAATCTTCATGCTCAATTTCTGTACATTATAGTCACATTTCTTCCTTTGTGAGATTGTTTTTGGGACTGTGGTATATATATTGTACTTTTGAAAGCACTTAAAATTTTTTTTTACAAAACTTTATTGAGAATTTCATACATGCATATAAGGTGTTTTGACCAAATCCATGCCCTCTCCCTCCTCTCCAACACTCCCCCCGTGAAGAGGTAACCCTAAACTCTTTTAAGGATTAGATATAAGCTCCTAAATACTTTTGATGTTTTTGGCCTTTGGAACAGAGTATGTTGCTAACAGGCCCAAGGACATTTTGACTTTGAGCCAAGAAACAGGCTACATTTCTTTGGGGTCTTTTTGCCCTAACTGCCTAGCCAATTCCTACCTCTATTCTTATCATGCCATCCTCTGAAGGGGTTACCCAAATTGCCAGGGTGAGGCAATTGGAGTACCCCTTCAGTGGGTCCATCTAAAAGACTCCCAAATTGCATAACTCTTGTCTCTAAGGGGAAAAGAAAGTCCTTGAATCATGAATAGGAGATGTGAAGGAGAAGTAAAGACAAGAGTAATTAGCATTACAAGTTCTAGACAGGGAGCTAGAAAAAAGTCAGAACAGGGCAATTTTCAAATATTCATATGTGAGTCCATTGGAGTTTCTTGACAAAGGCTTCCAAAAGCATCCCTCTTTTGAGATCTTCCTCATTTTTATTTTGTCTTCCAAGGCTGCACTAGTTGGCTGGGAAGAGTGGCTGGATACTGAGGTGAGGGTCCAGTGACCCTGCTTAGTACTCCTTTAAAGAATGAGCACAATCATCACCAAGCCCAATTGTGACTATGTTTCATGTCAAAGTGTGTGAGTCTACTTTATACATTAAAAAAAAAAATTTTTTTTTGTCCCTTTGAAGCAGGGTCTCCCTGTAGCCCCACCTGTCCTGGAACTCACTATGTAGACCAGGCTGGCCTTGAACTCACAGAGATCTACCTGCCTCTGCCTCCCAAGTGCTGGGATTACTACTTTATACATTTTTAAAACAAGTGAATAACATTCATAGTACGAATAGACCAATGTTCATTAACTATTTGTATTCCACAGACATTTTTATGTATAACTTTTCATTATTAAATCTATTTACATCTATTGTCAGAAATGTCCTTTATGAATATATTTTATATTTCTGAACATAGTATGGCTATTTCATAGGGTACATTTATTTCTGAAAGTAGAACAGTGAATGTGAACATTTGCAATTTTCATAGCACTAGCCAAAATGCTGTTTAGAAAAAGTTTCATAATGAACACGTCACCAGTGGACGCAGCCACTAACTGTGAGCCCTTACTCCTTACATCCTCGTCAACATAGAAATTACTGGTCAAAAATATTTTTGACAGTTGGAGAGGCAAAGAATAAAACAGTTGAAGGACCCGACTGACAGCAGGAAGGCCATTTTAGAAAAAGAACTGTAATCAGCCATTCGATAAGCCAAGATTCTAACCCAGGTCTTGTGAAACTAGCAGTGGAAGGGAGGTTTCTCCTGTCTGGCACCATGTTTCTTGTTATATAGCCTTCAGGTATGCACATGCACTCATGTTCAGATATTAGATGTTTTTCAGTACCCTTTGGAGCTATTAAATTTCCTTCTGCTTTTCATACCACTTAATCTTTATGTATCTCTACTTCTTCTCTCCATGTCTAAACTCCCTCCTCCCTTCCCAGTTAAAGTACCTCCATTTTCCCCTTGATCATACCTGGCTCCTGTGATTCCCCCCTCTCTTGAGCGCTACCTTTCCCTTTACCCCCATGGCTCCTTTTATATCCCTCTTCCCTTCTCAGTTGAATACCCCAACTTTCCCCATTTCTTCCTTGGTAATAGCATCTGTTTTCTGTATCCCCTCTCTCAGGCTCTTTCCTTCCCTTTACCTCCATGATCCCTCTCCATTTCCCTGGTTCCTGCAGTTACCTCAGGATATATACTCACACATATGAATTTGGTGCTAAGATCCACAAATGAGGAGTAACACATGTCCCTTGTGTTTCTGAGTCTGTGCTACTTCACTTAGTAAAAGAGTTTCCAGTTCCATCCATTTATATGCAAATTTCAGGATTTCGTCTTTGCTTATGACTGAGTAGAACTCCATTGTATAAATATATCACATTTTCATTATCCATTCCTCACTTGAGGTACATTTAGGTTGTTTCCATTTCTCAGCAATTGTGAAAAGAGCAGCAACAAACATGGATGTACAAGTATCTGTGCAGTAGGATGAGTCCTTTTGGTGTATGCCAAGGAGTGGCATAACCAGATCATATTGTAGATGCATTTTTAGATTTTTAAGAGTAATCCATACTGCTTACAAGATATAGGTATAGGAAAGTACTTTCTAAATATGACCTCAGATGCTTAGTAATTAAGGTCAACAATTGACAAGTGGGACTTCATTAAACTAAAGCGCTTCTGTACAGCAAAAGCAACGACTAAGGAAACAAAGAGGAGACCCACTGAGTGGGAGAAAAACTTCACCATCAGCACATCTGACAGGAGTTTAATGTCCAGAATATAAAAAGTACTAAAAAAAACAAAAAAAAAAACAAAAAAAAAAACAAAGAAACAAGAAAAAAAATGGCCCAATTAAAATATCTGCTAAGGACCTGAACATAGAGTTCTCAAGCAAAGAAATAAAAATGACTAAGAAACACCATAAAGTGTTCAAATCCTCAATCATTAGGGAAATGCAAATTAAAACCACTTTAACATTTCATCTTTCCCCAGTAAGACTTGTTAAAATCAAGAAACTAATGACACCAAATGTTGGGGAGGCTGTAGAGAAAGGGGAATTCTTTTGAAGGACCCGACTGACAGCAGGAAGGCCATTTTAGAAAAAGAACTGTAATCAGCCATTCGATAAGCCAAGATTCTAACCCAGGTCTTGTGAAACTAGCAGTGGAAGATAGGACGTTTGCAGTTGGACCACCTGCCACCACCCTGAGGCCCCTACCGGGAAGTTAGTGATAACAGCCCCTACTGGGAAGTTAACGATAACAATCAGTTTCACCCATAGCCCCCTCTGAATTTGGCAATACTGTTTCCTCATACCTTGTACCCATTGAAATGCACTAATAATAATCTTGTAACCATGCATCTGCTTCTGTACCTTGCTTCTGCTCTATAAAAAGCCCCCCCCAAACTAAGCCCGGCACGCAAGTCCTGACTCGAGCGGGACTCTGCGTCCGCAGGCGCCTGTGTATGAATAAATTCCTCTTGCTTTTGCATCCCGAAACTTGGTTTTGTCCCTGTGTGTTGAGCGCGATTCTTCACAGTATCTTATTATTAAATTCTTAATTACCAGTGAAGTTAAATCACTTTTATCTGTTTGGAAGTTTTCCACCATTGTTTGTGTACTTTTTTTTTTTTTTTTAAATTCTGCTTGCTTTCGCCTCTTCTATCAGAACCTGAATTACAGGAATGTTAATCCTTTGTCATAGTCCCATGGGGCCTGGAGTCTTCTCACCCCCACCCCACTCCCAGCCTGATTTCTCTCTGTTGTTTCTATTAGTTACTCTCTTTTCAAGTTTCTTGCTCCTTTGCCTGTCTCACCCATTCTTCTGTGGAACTATCCACTGTCTTTTCATTTCACTTCTAGCATTTTCAGTGGCTGTTCTTTATACCTTCTGTACCTCTGCTGAGAATCTCTGCTCCTCATCTGTCTTAAGCATGTTGTGCAATGGCTCCTTGAAGCCTTTTTATGATAGCATCTTTTCAAATATTTATCAGATAATTCTAACATCTCTTTCACCTTGATAGCAGTATCTATTGATTGCCTTTTTCCGTTCAAGATGAGATCTTTTGGCCCCATGACATGATGAACAGTTTGATGGGAACTTGCTCATTTTGAGTATTATACTATGAGCATCTGGGGGTTATATACCTTTTGATTTTATTAGCTTCCTCTGACATTGCTCTGGCAGATAGAAGTGGAGCAACCTTGGTACTTCTAGGGGTGGGTAGAAGGCCAGGTTCCTCACACAACTTCTGTTGATGCGAAGATGAAGAAGGTCCCCTCTAACTTCTGAGAGAGGGTGGAGGTGTGTGGTCACTACTGTGGGGGAGGATGACTTAGTCACTGCTCAGTGTCAAGGGACCCTAGATCTCTACTCATCCTTCTCTGGCATCACCCTGGTAGAGTGGTTGGTGTGTCTCACCTTAGCTTGGCCAGGATAGAAGCCCTGCCTGTCCCTTGTCTTCTCCTAGGGGGTGGGGCCACATTTTTATCCTGCCATAGTAGTAGTAGAGTGGTATTGTCTTATTAAGCTGTATTTTTTCTGGTCCTTAGAGGAAAAAAAAAAAGGATAGCTTTTGTCTTTTTGTTGTTGCGGTTGTTCTGAGACAGGGTCTCCATGTACCCCAGTTGGCCTGGAACTCACTATGTAGACCAGGCTGGCCTTGAATTCACAGAGATCCGACTGCGTTTGCCTCCTGAGTGCTGGTATGAGAGGTGTGCACCACCATGCCTAACAAGGTGTTTTTGTTTTAAACCTTTGATGTGTCTGGGTTGTTGTCATCTCTAGCATCCAATCTGGGCTATATAAGGCAAAAAGAAAACCCAGGAAACTCACTGCTGCATAGTTCCTCTAGTCCTGGGGTTTTGAGCTAGCCAGGGGGTGGGAGGGACAGGGAGAGAGGAGAGAGAGAGAGAGCGAGAGAGAGAGAGAGAGAGAGAGAGAGAGAGAGAGAGAGAGTGTGAGAGAGAGAGATCTCATTAGAAAAATGGTAAGAGATAGGGAGGGGATGCTGGGTCTGGTAGTGAGCAAGTGACCATGTTTAGTGGGGGGAGTGATAGCATCATATTTCCAAGTGACTTGATATTATGATCAAAAAAGGACAAAACCCACAAAGATGTGGGTGGCTTCTGATCATTTCCTTCTTTTTCTGTGTGTGACTATAGGGATCAAACCCAGAACCTCATACGTACAAGGCTTGATCTTTACCACTGAGCAAGGCTCTTGCTCTCATGTTGCATTCTTAATGAACCACAGAATGTACTGCATGCTTCCTGCATGTGTTCACTGGCAGCACGGCCTTTACAAGCACTCTTTGGAGTTCTGATGTTCCCAAACCACACCAAATGTCTCCTTGGGAAAGTAAGACAATAGAGTGAGTGGAAGGTTGAAAAATTTCCCTGCTTTGAGGCTGTAGTGTCATTCTGGGCAAGAACTGGTCATACTGTCATACAGTTCTCTATGACTCATAGATACAATTTGTTGATTTTTCAA
>NW_008339767.1:2894785-2899774 GCF_000622305.1 Nannospalax galili | reverse complement strand
TTTTTGGTCTTTTTGAGACAAGGTCTCCCTGTAGCCCCAGCTGGCCTGGAACTCACTATGTAGATCAGGGTGGCCTGGAACTCACAGAGTTCCGCCTGCCTCTGCCTCTCAAGTGCTGGGATTAAAGGCGTGTACCACCTATTGAGCACAAGCTATGCATTCATGTATATATGTCACATATAAAACTAGCTTGGGTATGTGTATAAATACATTGTGTGATATATGTATCAGGTGTGTATGTCATTGTTCTGTGATATAAGCTTAATGGTGGAAAAAGAGAGACAAGAGCTCCCTTTCCCGTATTTGCCAACACTTTTATGTTTTGGATAATGTCATTCCAACTGGGATGAAGCAATATATTGGAGTTTTGATTTATATTTTTCTGATAGCTAGTAATATTGAAGATATTTCCATATAATTGTTGGTAATTTGGATTCTTTTGAGAAATTTTTGCTTACCCATTTAAATTGCATTATTATTTTCGGATTAAATTTCTGAGTTCTTTATATATTCTATCTGTAGAACAAAGTATAGATGGTCCTCAAAAACTAAAAGAAATAGAATTTCCATATGATTCACTAGTACCTCTATTGCATATGTATCTAAAGGGAGGGAAATCAGTATATTAAAGAGAAATCTGCACATCTATGTCTGACATAGCACTCCTAAAATAGCTAAGTGAACATAAGCATCCTTTGTGGCACATACATGTGCACAATGGATTATTGTTCAGTTAAAAAGAGAATGAAATCCTGTCACTTGTGGCAACCCAGAGGACATTATGTTCAGTGAAATAAGTCAAGCACAGGGAGATAAATATCCCATCTTCTCACTTGTACATGGAAGCTAAAGATATTGATCTCATAGAAAGTCGAAGAGTGCTTACCAGACACTGAGGAAGGTGGAGATGGACAGAAGAAGGTTAACAGGTACAGGTGCAGTTCGGTACTCCAGTTACCCCAATTTGATCATTATACATTTAAGGCATGTATTGTAACATCACACTGTATCTCACAAACTTGTGCAACTATTAGGTGTCCATTCAAAAATCTGTACATAATACTCACTTGTATTTTATAAACTGAGGAAGCAAACATAGCATTAATGGAAAATGTTAGTGTGCTGGCTAGTTTCCATCAATTTGACAGGCACTAGAGACATGTGGGAAGAGAGAACCTTGGTTGAGGAAATGTCTTCTCAGATTGGCCGGTGAGCCTATCTGTAGGGGCATTTTCTTAATGGCTAGTTGATGTGGGAGGGCCCAGCACATTGCGGCAGCTCCACCCATGGGCAGGTGGACCTGGAGTGTATAAGTAAGGTAGCTGAGCAAGCCAGGAGAAGCGAGCCAGAAAGCAGCTTTTTTCCACGGTTTCTGCTTCCGTTTCTCCTGCCTTAACTTCTCTCAGTGATAGACTATAGCATTAGCAAAATAAACCCTTTCCTTCCCAAGTTGCTTGTGGTCATGGTGCTTATTGCATAAACAGAAAGTAACTAGGACAATAGTTTTTCAGTTATAATTACTGCTGTAAAGAGAGGTATTGGTTTTGATAGTTCATAGACTATCCAAGAAGTCTTGCCTGAGAAGGTAACCTGGTGAAGGAAACAGATGGTCATGGTAGGAGTGGGAAAGAGCTTTTCTAGAAGAGGCCACAGGATGTGCTGCTTGGAAGGGTGGGTAGGCCATCAGTAGAGTGACTGTGGACGGCACTGTTCTTTCCTGGTGAGTGCTTGGCCATTACTGTGCCACCTGAAAATATTAGTCCCATATAAGCCATAGAGGGTTATTAATTAATTAATTAATTATTTTTGCAGTATTAGGGATGGAATCCTAGACTTTGCAAATGCTAGCCAGTGACATATCATTTATCTGTTATAGCCCCAGCTCACAGAGGATTAATTTTAAGAATTATGTGGCTTAATTATGAAAATATACTGTGAGCAAATAATTGAATCTGTCTATGTCTGGGTTTATCAGACAAAAGGGGATGATTATGGAAAGTCAAATATGATAAAATCTAACTTCAAACAATAATGTCAATTATAGCTCATAAACTGTAGATATACAATTAACATTCAGCCACTGTTAATTGAGCCCCTCTGTAAGTGATATGGAAATGTGCCAGAATGTGGGCACTTCCCTTAACTAATGCCCAAGGTAGCTGGAAGAAAGAACTGCAAATAAGCATATTATCTATCATAAGTATGAGCTCTTAGCCAAAATGTGATAGGATGAATTAGTGCATTTTTCTGAGCTGTGATCTGTCTTGTGCTCAATAAGCAACTTCTGAAGGGTTGGGGAGGTGACTTAGTGGTGAATTACTTGCTGTCCAAACAAAAGGACCTGAGTTTAGATCTCCAGCATCCACTTATAATCCTAGTACTGGAGAGGCAGACACAGGAGGATGAAGCTGGCTGGCCAGCTAGTCTAACCAAATTGAGAAGCTCCAGGTTCAGTGAGAAATCCTCTTTCAAAAAAACAAGATGGTAGGACTGGAGAGATGGCTCAGTGGTTAAGAGTGTGTACTGCTCTTGCAGAGGACCCAGTTTCCATTTCCAGCACTCACACTGGGCAGCTCACAACTATTTTTAAGTCCAGATTCAGGGGGGATCTGATGCCTCTAACCCCCTAGGGCATCTGTATATACATGCATATACCCATACACAAACATACACAGACACACATATACAAAAAAAAAAAAAAAAAAAAAAAAAGAATAGCCGGGCGTGGTGGCACATGCCTTAAATCCCAGAGGGAGGCAGAGGCAGGCAGATCTATGTGAGTTCAAGGCCAGCCTGGTCTACATAGCAAGTTCCAACAGCTGGGACAGGGAGACCCTGTTACAAAAAAGACCCCCCCCCAAAAAAAAAGCAAAAATAAATCTTAAAAAATAAGATTGAGAATGATTGAGAACACCTGATGTTAACCTCTGGTCTCCATATACATGATACATCCAAGGGCACCTGTACCCATGTACACACACACACACACACACACACACACACACACACTTCTAGACTGATTTCCCTTTGAGAGACATCTGTTAGTTCACCCTGAAAGCTACCAACATTAGACTAGTACAGTTAAATTTGAAACCCATTAAGATTCTCTACTAAACCTATTTGGTGTTTAGTACTTATTATTTTAATTACTTTGCATGGAAGAGACATTCTGCCTCTCCAAGTAGACTATAGATTCCTAGGGGATTTGGATTGTGTCTTACATGCTTTTGTATTCACAAGGTCTAGCATCATGGTTTAAAATGTTTTTTCATTTATTTAATTTAATTATTTTTATTACATATATATGAGTATACTGCCTTCATGTATGTAGATACAGCCATGTCATGCAAAGCCTGTGAAGGCTAGGAGAGAGTGTTGGATTCCTTGGAACTGGAGTTACAGATGGTTGTTAGCTGCCATGCGGGTGCTGGGAATTGAACCTGGGTCCTCTGGAAGACCAGCCAGTGCTCTTACCTGCTGAGCCATCTCTCCAGCCACCAGCATTCTGTTTGTGCAGAGGAAATGTTCAACAACAATTCTTCAGTGGAAGGTCAAGATAAAGTAGGTTCTGGAAACTAGTGTCATATGAGCAGTACCAGAGAGAACAGGAGACTAATGTAAAAGAATGTCTGCAAGTCACAATAGGGGAACTTGCATGGATCACTTCTCCTAGCACTCTAAGCCCATTGAATGTGCTATATTGTTCACCTTTACAACAACCTTATGAGGTAGAACTCTTTATTATGCCCTTTAAAAAAAATAAAAGTAAATAATAATTAAATTCAACATTTGGTATCATTTGTTTGCTTGATCTTAGCCAGTCTGACTAGGGTAAGATATCTTAAAGTGGTTTAAATTTGCATTTCTCTAATTACTAGTGATGTTGAACATCTTCTAAGATGCTTCTTAGCCATCTTTATTTCTTCTTTAGAGAACTCTGTTCAGCTCCTTAGCCCATCTTTTAATTGGGTTACTTCCTTTCTTGATTCTTTGTTTTTTGAGTTTGTTATATATTCTGGATGTTAAACCTCTGTCAGATATGTCTCTGGTGAAGATTTTCTCCCATTCTGTGGGTTTTCTCTTCACTTCCCTGGTTGCCTCCTTTGACTTACAGAAACTTTAGTTTAACGAGGTCCCATTTGTTGATTCTCGACCTGTTTCCTGAGCAATTGATGTCCAGTTTAGAAAATCTTTTCCTACACCTATATCTTGTAGGTTATTGCCAATGTTTTTTTCTAATAGTTTCAGAGTCTAGGTTTCACATTGAGGTCTTTGATCTATTTGGAGTTGACTTTTGAAAGATAGGGGCAAAAGATAAGGATGTAGTTTCATTTTTCTACAGGTGGAGATCCAGTTTTGCCAGCACCATTTGTTGCAGATGCTGTCTTTCCTACATTGTTGGTTCTTGGCACCTTTGTCAAACATGAGGTGGCTGAAATTACATGTACATGGGTTTGGATCTTCAATGATGTTCCATTGATCTATGTGTCTATTTTTGTGTCAGTACAATGTTGTTTTTTAAGGCTATAGCTCTGTAGTATACTTTGAGA
Organism: Nannospalax galili; assembly: GCF_000622305.1. NCBI lineage: Eukaryota > Metazoa > Chordata > Mammalia > Rodentia > Spalacidae > Nannospalax > Nannospalax galili. The sequence goes on along the minus strand of NW_008339767.1, from coordinate 2,895,224 downwards.
TCTGGTATAGCAAAACCACCAGTGTTGCTCTTTGTGCTCAGTGTTGCTTTGGCTGTCCAGGGTCTTTTGTGCTTCCATAGGAATCTTAGGATGCTTTTTTCCATTGCTGTGAAAAATGTCATAGGGATTGTGTTTGGAGTTGCATTGAATCTATATATGGCTTTTGGTAGGATGGTCATTTTCACAATATTAATTCTTCCAATCCATGAGCATGGGAGGTCCTTCCATCTTCTGATGTCTTCCTCAATTTCTTTCTTTTTCTTCAAAATATAAAGTTCTCATTGTAGAGCTCTTTAATGTTTTTGCTTGGGCTTATTCCTAGATTTTTTTTCCTTTTGGTTTTTTTTAAGACAGGGCTTCCCTGTAGCTTCAGCTGGCCTGGAATTTGCTATGTAGACCAAGCTGGCCTCAATCTTGAAGATCCACCTGTCTCTGCCTT
>NW_008339767.1:2894276-2894616 GCF_000622305.1 Nannospalax galili | reverse complement strand
TTAAAATATATATCTTTACTGTTTTGCAAGTATTTTGTTGAGAATTTTTGCATCTGTGTTCATTAAGGATATGGGTCTATAATTTTATTTTTGGTTGTATCTTTACCTGGCTTTGGTATTAGAGTGATGCTGGCTTCATAGAAGGAATTTGAAAATTCTCCCTCCATTTCTATTTTTTTGAATAAATTAAGTAGTATTGGTTATAGATCTTCTTTAAATATCTCGTAGAATTCTGCTGTAAATCCAGCTGGTCCTGGGCTTTTTTTAGTTGGGAGGTAGGGAAAGGGGAATTCTTTATCAGTGGTTTTAATGGGTATATTTAAATTACTTACTTCATTCT
>NW_008339767.1:2885801-2894032 GCF_000622305.1 Nannospalax galili | reverse complement strand
CTGTTATACTAAGTGAAGTAACACAGACTCAGAAAAACAAACGACGTATGTTCTCCCTCATATGTGGCTCCTAGCACCAAATCCTGATAAGTGAGTGTCTATCCAGACATGACTACAAGAACCAGGATAATAAAAAGGAACCAGGGAGGTAAAGGAAAAGAAAGAATCTGAATGAGAAGAACAGTAGGAAGCAGGTGTTAATAAGGGAGATATGGATAAAAATGGGCCTATTTTAAGGGGAGGGGGGAGGGAAGGTTATAAAAGGAACCTAGGGGATAAAGGGAAAGAAGGAGCTCAAGAGAGGTGGGACCATAGGGGAAGGGTAATATTAAGGGAGAAATGGGAAAAATGGGGGCACCTTAAATGGGGAAACCATGGTGGAAGGGTTAGACAATGCAAGATATAAATAATGCCTAGCTAGCTTTAAAAGCCAGAGGGAACCATATTAGTCCAAAAACCTACTGACAAATTATACATACTAGATGAAGGAATATATGTCTAGGCAAGGTTTATCTGAGAATGTTTGTTTTTTGCCCAAGCTTTATCTACAGGGCACATGGTAATTAAAAGTACCAGACTGGTGGAACTAACCTTCTTGGATGTTTAACAGCCATACTTTGAGGCCTATACTAATTTTGTCAGAGGGACATAAAGGACAGCTTTTGCTCCTTGTCATCCTAGATTGACTAAGTTCTAGGGGACTATGAGCATCTCTCAAAATGTCCCGTAACTGTGGTGAGTCACCTGTTCTCTTGATCAAGGAGGCTGTGGAGACCCCACCAGATGGACTTGAACCAGTGTCCAGTCTATAAAGAGGAGGGTCAACACAGAGGAAACATTTCCTTCATGCTTCCAAGTGAAGCCAGCCATGGTCGAGCAGGACCTTTGACTTATCTTCACATAGACGGAACTGGTAAAAGAAAGGAGCCAGGGGCTCCTCCCAAGTCCATGTGACCCCTGAGGAACAGATCCTCAAATGGCCTTAAGAGTAAAAATAAATTGGTTTATCTGGGCCAACTGTATGGTTTTAAACACCCAAAGGGAAAGTATAACCAAAGATTAAAGTGGTCAATATAACTCTTTAAGAGTCCATGTGTATAGCTAAAGGCTACATAACAGGAAACAATGCCAGACAGGAGACACCTTCCTTCGAGTTGTTGTACAGGGTGGCCCAAGAGACTCTCAGACAGTAACCTAGCATAGAACTGGGAAAATGAACAGTAGACTCCAATCTTATCTAAAGGATTATTGACAACTGATTCCTGCTAGATGAGGAACAACTGACATTCCTAAAACAAAGATCTCTAGATAGGCTGACTAGATTCAGTGGATAGACAAGCACTGGGGAATGGCTGGGGGTGCCGACAACACAGTGGACAGCAACAAGTATCACAGAGTATATGGGCTCCAGTGGGGAGTGGGGAGCCTATGGTAGTTGCCATTTGGGAAATGGGTATATAGATGAATAAGATTGTTTAAGATGTTCTGTATAATATACAGACAAAAAAAATCAACAAATAAAAAAATGAGTTTTTTTTTGAGGAGGAAGCATAAAAATTTAGTTCATGTTAATTAGTACAAGTGATAAACATTACCATTGTAATCTACCTGATGACTTTATATGCATACTCTGGTGCCAAGGATCCTAGTGTAACCGACTATGACTAGTAATAATCCAATACATAGAGATTAGTGATACATGTGTGAATATCTAAATGTTAGTAGGAAAAACAATGAATCTTTCTGTAGGAAACAGTATATTTTAAAATGAAATGAAGATCTTTTTTAAAGATAAAACTCATTCAATTTTATATCTTACAGGGTTTATACTGAGTTCAATATTGTATAACTGTGATTCAACTGTGAACCTAAAAATTTACAGCCACTTTTGAAAGACATGAATCTTAGCTCTGGAAACTTCTATCCTATATGTTAAGACTGTAATGAAATGCTTCTTCTAATAATGTGGTTATTAAATAAATAAAATAAATTTAAAAAAGGAAAAAAAATCCTAAAACATAATATTAAATTCAATGAAGGTAACTACTTAAGCTTATACTGAATACTGGCATTACTTTTTGAAAATTGATGACTGACCCCCATATCCATAGACTGACTTGGGCTGTTCTGTCCTATCTGGTGAACTGATGCCAGACGTGGAGAATACATAGATAAGCCCTGCTTCTTACACATGTACTCCATCATCTAAGAGAAGAGTCATTTCACAGCCACCCATAGCATAGCCTCAGAGTGAGACTTCATTATGACTTGCGTGACTTTTTTGTATGTATATATTTGAGACGATGATCACCAATGCCTACATCTTGCCTCTTCTATGCATGTGCAGCACTATTGGAGGACCATGATGTATGGAGAAGTGTGGACTTGGGCTGCAGCCTTATAAGATCTTAGCTCCTGCTGTAGTTTCATTTCTGTTGCTGTGACAATTTCCCTGACAAAAAGCAACTGAGGGGAGAAAGGGTTTTATTGTCCATCATAGGAGGGAATCGAGGTTGCAGGAACTTGAAACAGTTGGCATCATCACATCCACAATCATGAGCAGAGAGAAGCAAATGCATCCATGCTGCCTGCTTGCTTGTTTACTCAGCTAGCTCCCTCTACTCTCATAGCTCAGGGCCCAGCCCATGAAAAGGCTTCAGGGTGGATCTTTGCATCTCATTAGTAATAAAGATAATTCCCCATATATAGTCAACCTGATCTAGGCTACTCCTCCTTAAAGCTCTTTTCCCAGGTGGTTCTAGATTGTGTCAGGTTGACAGTTCAAAGTAACAAACTCTCTTTCCCAGATCCAGAAGCCCTCAACCCAATAGATGATCCTTGGCAAATATTCAACCTCTTATGGCTTTATTTTTTATGCATGCAAAGTAAAGATGTCAGTATTTGCTGCTTCACAGAACTACGGTGAGGACTAGATGAAGGGACATGTTAAGGCATTTGAGCTGGTCCATGACAGCACACATGCTGACATTACTAAGTGCTCAGTGATATCAACTGTTGCTATCTCTGTACTTGCCATTGTCACTATTCGGCTAAGACTCACTGGGCTATCATGCCCACCTAGATCAAGACTAGTTCCTGGACTCCAACAGTATTTCTCTCATTTCTCAAATGTGGCTAGATTGAATGCTCCTTGTTTAGGCCAATTAGCTGGGGTTTTCATGTTGCTTGGTTAACAAGGCTCCAAACAAATTTCTCCCAAGGACATGGTGTACCTTCAGCTTGGAGCATCTCTTTTCTAAAATTCTATTTTTGGATGAAGTTTAAATTTTACTTTCTCACTATCCAATGATAACTAGTTTGCTCCTATGCTTTACTTTTAGAATTTATTAGGAAATCGACTAACTATGAAGTTGAAGGAGGTCTGATTTGGAGAACTGTGTTCTTGTAATGAATGTAGCATTAGCTAATTTGGGCAAGGTATTCATATCATGAAGCCTCAATTTCTTTCCCTGTATACAAAAAAAAATGGGATTATATAATTTCCAAGATTACTTTCATCTCAGAAATTCATGTAATATATTGTGATTTTGTTTCTGTGTAAACAGATATAGGCCAGATTTTCCCTGCACACTGTATAAAACCATGTTCCTCTGTCATACATGGCTATTAAAGGATTTTATGTGTTTTCAGAGCTAATGTATTAACACTAGGGTCATCCCACCAGATCATGCCATTTCTTTTTTTCCTAATCCCTAGTGGCAACACCCACTAACCACTTGTAGATCTCCAGAGGCCAGCTTGAATCACTCAGGGAGACATATTTTTTCACTCTCATTTTTAGTTTTACTTTCTCATCTACCTATGTTCACAGGCAGCTCTCTCACATTAACAGTGTATGATTTTTCTATTGCTGCTCTGACAAACAGGAATTCATTATCCTAAGTTCTCTGTGTTTCAAGGCCTGACACTAAGGTGTCACTGGGCTAAAAAGAAGATGCTAATAGGCTGGTCTTCTTTCTGGAGCATGAGTGAGAATCTGTTTCCTTATCTCTTCCACTTACTGCCTATGTACCATAGTTGGCTCCTGTCTCCCAAATGGCTAGTTCCTCCAAGGGGCAGGGCCTGCCACAGAGCAGGGACTACTGAGGTGTGGCTGGGAGCCATCTTGGGACTGAAACTGTGAGCTGGTAGGAATGTGGGTGGTGGTGGGTGTGGAGAGAGAGATGGCCCCAGCACCTCACCTGCATAGACATGAGAGGGGCCATTTACAGACCTGGGAAGAGACTGTGGGCCCAAGATGCATGGGCAAAAGTTAATGGAGACTTTGGGTGGGGCCTCGGGAGCATCTGGTGGTGGGCTCTGAGCCAAGGTGCAAGGGTGCTTGTCTCTGTGTAAATTCCCCAATTTACCCCCTCCCTGCCTGAAGGCATAAACCATAATAAACACACATAAAAATACATTATATGGTTTGTCTGATCACGTAGGAGACACAGAGGGAATTTGGGTGACAAAATTGGTGTAGCCTGGCAGGATATGACAAAACTGAGAATGAGTTTTAGAAGAGTGCTGATGGTGGCACTGATGTGGTTTTTACAATGGGTTACTAAAAAAGAGGCCAGCCACACAGAAGTATGGGCCACAGCTATGTTGTAAATGTGGGGATATTTTGCGGGTGTGTGATTTGTTAAATGTTACCCAAAGGCTAGAAAATCTTTTACCTGCTCTGGACCCAAATGGAGGGCCCAGAGAGTGGTCACTTTGCATGATAAAAGATGTGCCCCAGGTGGGGAAAGCTGAAAAGGCTGCAAGGGCAGACCAGGTGCAGAGCTGGAGAGAGGGAAAAAGGCAGGACACTTTGACTTGTGTAAGGCCCAGGGACTCAGAGGAAAAGACAGATAATAGTAAGAAGGAAAAGAAAGCTAACTGTGCTGTAGCTAGGAAATATTCCATGCTAGAACAGTTAAAACTAGGAAAAACTTACAAGCAAGCAGAGAGCCCCTGGCCATGTGGCTTATGAGAGTATGGGACATGGGAGCAAATGGTGTCAGTCTAAGTCCTTCAGAAGCTTCACAGCTGAGTTATATAACCACCCATCCATCCTTGCGATATAGGCTGTTCAACCTAGGCTGGTGCATGGGGGGGCGAGCAGTCCTTAATAGGATGGCTGGTTGAAGGCATTAAAGATACATGGTTGTCGCCAAGGGAGACTAACATGATTAGCAGGATCTGAAGGACAGTAAAGGAAGGGCAGGGATTGCTGAGAGAACTAGGTATGAGAAAAGCAATATACGATGTCCAGTTCACTGGGCCAGATGAGACTGTGTTCACCAGAGATATGAAAAAAAGCTTAATTCAACTGGGACCTCGAGAATGGTATGGGGCTTTAATGGTTTTACTAAGCCCTTTGATGGGACAGGATCTTTGTAAAGTGAGAGAGGCTTTGGCAAATCTAAATGATTCTGACCAGCATGTAAAACATGTCTGTAAAATAACAGAATACCCTACAAGAGATATAAAAAGGATCAGACAGAGGAAATGGCCCACTTGGGTTATTCAAAGACAAATGTGGCAAGACTTATGTCAAGCCCAAATCCCCAGAGAAAAAAATTGATAGAAAACCAAATTCAGTACTAAGGTGTTTCTGGAAGGTTTTAAAATCAGAAGAACAGTTTACAAAGGACATTTGAAGGATAACAACTGTACAAGAGGTGGTTAGGAATCCCCAAGGATTAAATAAGATGCATTTTTCTTCTGATAAAGGCTATACTAGGGGTGGAAGCAGGTTTTCCCAAGTTCTCCCCCAGCAACCTGGTGTGGTCAATGGGAAGATGACAGATGTGGCTACAGTCAGGAGGCAGACCCAGAGCCTGTGTGACTCAGGGAACCAACAAGTTCAGGGGAGAAAGGAGAAGCCCCCTGCCTCCTTAGCCCAGTGCAGGGTCAGGCAACTGGAGCCAACACCTGTAAGTGTATCAAGAATAAAAGAATCCAAAGGGATAACTAAAAATGGTGAAGTGCTAGCCAAATTAATGAGTCGTACCCATGCTATGGTACCTAACAAGGATCTATGGAGAAAACAGTTAATATGAATTGTCTACGATTGATTTAATATATAATGTTAACCTTCCTTCTAGTGTTTTACAGATGTGAAAACCATTTGAAAGATACCTGAAGAAGTAAAGGCCAGCTATAGCTGTAAGATTCTTAGGAGTTTTATGTAGGTTGGGTAAGATGAGGACAGAGGCTCCCAAACTATACAACTGTTAAGAAAATCTATAGTACCAGGGGTGGGTTGCCTACCTGGGTTGCCCACCTCCCCATGAGCTGTTGGTCAGAGAGAGATCCTAGAGGTCCTTCAGTTCACCAAAGCTATTGCCATTAACATCACTTGTATACTAGAAAGGTTGGTAAGGCCACGTTGCTGAAGACACTGCATGTTGTGCGTGTAGGAAAGGAAGAAGAGATGGAACTGAGACTAAGCAAAAACACTCTGTGCCACTGGATGGATGATGTTCATATTGCCAGAAGTCTCTATACAGATGGTTGGAGAAGAAAGGATCCCCTATAATTCTACTCAACGATGGACCCTGCATGCTGCATACTATGGACATGCCAAGCAATACCTGCAAGTGCAATAATGGCTTGACCACATACATGCAACTGACAAATTTCTAATTGGATAAGGCCCACTCCTAGGGGTGGAACACACATCTGGTGCTGTAGACCAGGCCAATGCCTTGTGTCGAGAAAGGCTACAGGCCCTAGTGGAGAAGCCATCATGAGTATACTGTTTAATGAATATAGTACACCTACTAGGATATCTTCTGGGCATCTGTATTTACATTCATGTTTATTTAAATGTGTCTACTTCCTTCCATTTGTCTTTATAGTAGAAGAAACACCACTGAGATAGATCAGTGGCCATGGCCTAAAGATGACCAATGGGGAGGCCCAAGAAGCCACTATCTCACCATGATTCAAGAGAGATTGCTCTACATCTGTCACCCCCTCCAAGGCTCAGGGACCTTAGCGGAAGATGGATGGGAAGAGTGTAAGAGCAGAGGAAAGGGGTGGAGTGTCTCCTAATTGGCTAATTCCTCCAAGGGGCAAGACCTGCCACAGAGCTTGGACTACTGAAGTGTGGCTGGGAGCCATCTTGGGACTGAAGCCGTGAGCTGGTAGGAACGTGCCTGTGGTGGCGAGTGTGGAGAGAGAGATGACCCCAGCGCCTCACCTGCATGGATGTGAGAGGGGGCATTTACTGACCTGGGAGAGACTGTGGGCCCAAGATGCATTGGTAAAAGTTAATGGAGACTATGGGCAGGGCCGCGGGAGCATCTGATGTGGTGGGCTCTGAGCCGAGGAGCAAGAGTGCTTGTTTGTGTGTAAGTTCCCCAATTTACCCCCTCCTTACCCGAGGGCATAAACCATAATAAACTCACATAAAAGTATATTATATGGTTTGTCTGATTGTGCAGGAGACCCAGAGGGAATTCAGGCAACAGCTCCTGGCTCTCTTCTTCCATCTTTAAAGCTGCAGAGGAGATTGTGTCTGTGCACAGCATTACTAACTGTACTTACATTACTGACTCTTTTGCTCATCTCCTTTCCATTCCTAGGGATTCCTGTGATCACATTGAGTCTACTGAATATCTGCCTATTTCAAGGCCAGCTGATCAATCTAATCCTATCAGCAGCCCAATTCCATTAATAACTTTAGTTTCCTTTTCCCACGTTACCTAAAATATTTGGACTTGGGGAATCCAGATATAAACATATTGGGGGTTATTACTTTGCTTACAATACACAGAATCATCTTCTGAAAATGGTATTATCTAGACTTAATACACAGCTTCCTGTATATCGTTCACATTCTCACAAGCTAAAGCAGTGAGAGTTTTGAAGAAATCAGCAGTGGGTCTGGCTAAGGTTTGTTAAAAGTTCCAGGATGGTCATAGTATGTGTGCCAGCCTTCTTCAAAGCACCTCTGGTGCAAAAGACTAAACAAGGGAGTCAGAAGGGAACCCCTTGCTTTCTGCTCACGCAGTCTTTCTTAGAACACAAAGCTTATTACAACAGAGTTTCTCTTTCTTAATGGCATTAGAGATTGCAGAATCCTCATTAATTACTTTGAAAACCATTTATTTTAGTATCTTTGGGCTTATTCAGGTTGACATTCAATTTTCTCCTTGCCACAGCTGGGGTGAAGAATACTAAATCTGCATGCCCACAAATTACTGACTACAGAATTAAACACTGATAGTGAAAAA
>NW_008339767.1:2880441-2885607 GCF_000622305.1 Nannospalax galili | reverse complement strand
GCCAACACACATACAACTGACAGATTTCTAATTGGATAAGGTCTGCTCCTAGGGGTGAAACACACATCTGGTGCTATAGACCAGGCCAGCACTTTGCATCAAGACAGGCTACAGGCCCTAGTGGAGAAGCCATCATGAGTATACTGTTTAATGAATATAGTACACCTACTAGGATATCTTCTGGGCATCTGTATTTACATTCATGTTTATTTAAATGTGTCTACTTCCTTCCATTTGTCTTTATAGTAGAAGAAACACCACTGAGATAGATCAGTGGCCATGGCCTAAAGATGACCAATGGGGAGGCCCAAGAAGCCACTATCTCACCATGATTCAAGAGAGATTGCTCTACATCTGTCACCCCCTCCAAGGCTCAGGGACCTTAGCGGAAGATGGATGGGAAGAGTGTAAGAGCAGAGGAAAGGGGTGGAGTGTCTCCTAATTGGCTAATTCCTCCAAGGGGCAAGACCTGCCACAGAGCTTGGACTACTGAAGTGTGGCTGGGAGCCATCTTGGGACTGAAGCCGTGAGCTGGTAGGAACGTGCCTGTGGTGGCGAGTGTGGAGAGAGAGATGACCCCAGCGCCTCACCTGCATGGATGTGAGAGGGGGCATTTACTGACCTGGGAGAGACTGTGGGCCCAAGATGCATTGGTAAAAGTTAATGGAGACTATGGGCAGGGCCGCGGGAGCATCTGATGTGGTGGGCTCTGAGCCGAGGAGCAAGAGTGCTTGTTTGTGTGTAAGTTCCCCAATTTACCCCCTCCTTACCCGAGGGCATAAACCATAATAAACTCACATAAAAGTATATTATATGGTTTGTCTGATTGTGCAGGAGACCCAGAGGGAATTCAGGCAACAGCTCCTGGCTCTCTTCTTCCATCTTCAAAGCTGCAGAGGAGATTGTGTCTGTGCACAGCATTACTAACTGTACTTACATTACTGACTCTTTTGCTCATCTCCTTTCCATTCCTAGGGATTCCTGTGATCACATTGAGTCTACTGAATATCTGCCTATTTCAAGGCCAGCTGATCAATCTAATCCTATCAGCAGCCCAATTCCATTAATAACTTTAGTTTCCTTTTCCCACGTTACCTAAAATATTTGGACTTGGGGAATCCAGATATAAACATATTGGGGGTTATTACTTTGCTTACAATACACAGAATCATCTTCTGAAAATGGTATTATCTAGACTTAATACACAGCTTCCTGTATATCGTTCACATTCTCACAAGCTAAAGCAGTGAGAGTTTTGAAGAAATCAGCAGTGGGTCTGGCTAAGGTTTGTTAAAAGTTCCAGGATGGTCATAGTATGTGTGCCAGCCTTCTTCAAAGCACCTCTGGTGCAAAAGACTAAACAAGGGAGTCAGAAGGGAACCCCTTGCTTTCTGCTCACGCAGTCTTTCTTAGAACACAAAGCTTATTACAACAGAGTTTCTCTTTCTTAATGGCATTAGAGATTGCAGAATCCTCATTAATTACTTTGAAAACCATTTATTTTAGTATCTTTGGGCTTATTCAGGTTGACATTCAATTTTCTCCTTGCCACAGCTGGGGTGAAGAATACTAAATCTGCATGCCCACAAATTACTGACTACAGAATTAAACACTGATAGTGAAAAATAATGCATTACTTCCTCAAGTCATTTATTCTTTCTGAACCACTTCATTTGTAGGCCTGAGGTTATAGAGATAAGAGAACTTCCCATTTTGTGGGTTCTCCACTCTAGGGGGCATTACAAATAAGTAAACATCTTTAGTACTTGTCTGAGTTCATTCTGTTGCTATAACAAAATACCCAAGACCAGGTAATTTTTAACGAATAAAATCTAATTGACTCATGATTCTGGAGGATGGGAAGTCCAAGAGCATGGCACCAGCATCTGCTCTATCTCTGGACAGGGCCATTTCGCAGCATCATAACTGACAGAGGGTGTCAGTGCTGGCTCGCTCTCCCTCCTGTAAAGGCACTGATGCAGTTATAGGTGCCCCTTGCTCATGATCTCATCTGATGTCAATTACAGCCCAAAGGTCCCAGTCTTTCAGTAGCAACAAAGTAATTCTTTACTATGAAAATGTCAAATGGGGCCCTCTTCTGTAGTTTTCTTTCTCTCTTTAAGATATTAGTAACATATTGCCTAGTGACAAGAGATGGCTGAATCTGAGAAGCATTAGCTCTGTGACTCTGGGACATCTACTTAGAGTCACAATTTCATTATCTTTAAAGTGGAGATATATTATTTTCGCATATGTTTGGTTCAAGGATTAACTAAAATAACGCATTTAAAATGGAAGGCTAGTGCCTTTCACATGGTTAGTGCTGGATGAATTACTGTTATTCTTAATGTAATATCTGGCATACTCAGACAAAGAATATGGTCAAGAGAGAATTCTATTAGACTTAAAAAAATTCCTTCTTTTGAACTCAAGAGAGGGAGGTTAATAGGAGATAGGTATTATCAAGGTGAAAATGGGGGAAAACAGGGGCACTTAAACTGGGGAGGGAAGAAGGAAGTTGGATAGAGAGGAGAGATACATAAAGCTTGGGTGGTGTAAAAATCCAGAGGGAAATGTTAAAACTCACACCCCCCCCCCGGAAAATACAATATCTGAACATGAGTGCATATGTATACCCGAAGGCTATATAACACAGTGCCAGACAGGAGAAGTCTCCCTTTGAGTTGTAGGACAGGGTGGTCCAAGAGACTCCCAAAGTAACACAGGTATATTACCATAGTCCTTGATTACCTCCCAGAACTTGAAGGTAAGATTCTACTGCTGAAGACAGGAAGTACTTCCGACACAGGACTTGGAACAGTGGAGCTGGAACTGACCTAGAAGCCTTCTCCTTGAAGACTAGCTCTCACAGTTCTACAGGATACTATGCAAGCTGCTAAGGGGAAAAAAAAATCAATGTCAAACCCAGCTACAAAACCTAATAACCACAATGACTGGCCCGGAAGACTATCTCTGTTGGTGCAGTAGTGGCACTTTTATCTAAGTGGTAAACAACAGCTATCTAATTGCACCGAAAGATCTTTCAATGGGAGGGGATTCATGGGTGGGCATTTTAAATATAGCCCAATACACATGGCTGGATAGGTCATAGATCCTAGAGAAAACCCTATCTCTGTCATATCTTTAGACAAATGAAATTTCTTACAGTATTCTAAATACAGACAAATATACCATACACTACTCATCAAAGAAGCTTCTTTTTGCAACATATGGATGCTATTACGGAGTTCTACAACTGGTCACAACAGAGAATATATGTCTGAGAAATGTCCATCCCTAAGTGACACATCTATAGTGGAACCTCTACACCTAAGGCTCATGGAACATAGTGGAACAGGGGGTAGAGAGAATACTAACACATCCCTCAACCTCAGCAGTGAAGCTTCCTTGTACAACAAAGTGAGATGCACACAGAAGGCCACAGCTGGCTAAGTTTCAGAGAACAAGAGACAGCAGAATGCGTGTCCCTGAATAGGACTCATATTAAACCTCACCCACCCACAGCTCAGGGACCATTGTGGAAGAGGGGGTAGAAAGATTGTAACGGTCAGGGTTGGTGCATAAGGAAACTAGGCTGTCAACTTGCAACAATGGTGACAGCATGTACAAGACCCATGCTGACTTAATCAGACAAAAACCCAGCATTGAATGAGGGAAATGGGCAGCAGGCTCCAACCCTAGCCAAAGAACTTTTGGAAACTGATTACTGCTGGGTGAGGGAGAGTAGATCTTCTTTAAGGGAGTGACTTTAGATAGGTGGACTAGACTACAGTGGATGAACTTGCATGACGGCACATATGGGTACAAATGCTTGACCAAATAGGACTAACATATATAACAGAATGCATGAAATTCAGTAGGGGGGGATCTGGAGGGCTGCAGATGGGGAGAGGGGGTCTAAATTTGATTAAGCTCTATTATATGAAATGCATAAAAATTCAATAAAATATTAAAAAATTCCCTCTCTTGCATTAGAAAGTTTTCATTATAATCTTTCTCCTTTTAGAGAAGTATTACTATTTTTATTAAGGATGCTTCTGAAATTTAAAAAGATTATGGGGCTGGAGAGATGGCTCAGCAGTTAAGAACACTGACTGTTCTTTCAGAAGACCTGGGTTCAATTCCCAGCACCCACATGGCAGCTAACAACTGTCTGTAACTCCAGGTCCAGGATATCTGACAGCCTCTTCTGTCCTCAACAGTCATTGCACAACATGGGTGCACTTACCTACATGAAGGCAATACACGCATACATACAAAATAAAAATAATAAATGAAATATTAAAAAAAATTCAAAAAGATTATAAGCAAGCTGAGCATGGTAGTATATGCCCTTAATCCTAGCACTTCGGAGACAGAGGCAGGCGAATCTTTGAGGTCTCCATAGTCAATTTCAGGCCATCTGGGGCTACAGGGAGACTCTGTCTCAAAAAGGCAGAAAAATAAATAAAGTTTATAAGGAAATATGGTGCCCCACAGACCTGCTGCAGAGACACAGCCACGCCTGATGTTTGGGTATATTTCTTGCTGCTGCTTTTGTCCTCTTACCACCGTAGTTAGAAGTTTCCATAGCTATAAGTAACAGAAACTCAAACTGGCTTAAGCAAAACTAGACATTTATTGAAAGTGTATCCATGAAATTCAAGAGCATCATGAAAGAATGGAGCTAGTAACGGAAAGATCGATAGTAACAAGTTGTCATCTTCATTTTTCTAGGGCAGAGTCTTTTCTTATCTTTGCTTTCTTTTGGTATTTCTCTTCTCTTGAACACTGACATTTTCAGCTTTGGGCATTCACAGCCTTGGTATAAGGGTGTAGAGGCTGAGCTGCTACAACAGTGACCCTCTGAAACACAGTATCTTAAATGTGGTCTGCTCCCTGAAGGTATTCTGGGATCTAGGTCTCTTTCACTCCTCTTTCACTCCGTAAATCATTGTCCCATTTGTCTGGTTGAAGCTGGGTTATGGGTCTGTCCAATTTCCAATTCATGAGAGAGGGTGGGGGATGCTAGTAAAGAGAAAAACTTACCTGTAAGAAATAATCCAGTGGTTACATACTATTCTAGGTTTCTCCATTGCTGTGACAAAACACTCTGACCATTACCAACTTGGGGAGGAAAGGGTTTATTTGTCTTACATCTCCCAG
>NW_008339767.1:2861700-2880417 GCF_000622305.1 Nannospalax galili | reverse complement strand
AGGGCAGGAACCTGGAGGTAGGAGCTGGAGCACAGGCCATGGAGGATCACTGCTTACTGACTTGCTCCCCTGGCCCCTGCTCAGCTTGCTTTCTTATGCAACACAGGCCCGTCTGCCCAGGGATGGCACCACCCACAGTGGACTGGGCTCTCCCACATCACTCAACAATCAAGAAGGTGCCCCATGGACATGGCCACAGGCCAGTCCAATGAAGGCAATTCCCCAAATGAGGCTCCCTCAACCCAGTGTGTCAAGTTGACACTAAAGCTATCCAGCACACATACCTTATATTTACGGTCCTTTGACTTGAGCTAAATCATATTTCCATAGCCAGTTACAAGAGGTTAACAAATGTCAACTCTACATGGACTGCCATGTGTCTGGTCACAATGCTACTATTATAAACAAAGAGGGCTGGTGAACAAGTGATAGGCCTTTTTAGTTCAAGAGTCCAAATATAGCTTCTTTGCCTCAGTTCTAAATGCTCCTTAATGGGCTCTGATTGATGTAGCTTGGGTGAGGTCTACTCAGTTTGGCCAGCCCTTGTTTTAGGATGTAGGGAGGGTCACATGGATTACTGCAACATCACTGGGGTTCTGATAGAAGACTAAGAAGGTCAAAGCATCCAATGTACCCATCTGCATATGATTATAGATTTCTCCACCCCCAAATCTGGCATGTAAATATGTCAACAAATATGTGGGGATTCTCTCTTTCTCTGTTGGTCTCTTTATCCTTCAGATCATATATTCAAATTTTTATTCAACCCAACCATCTAGTTTGTCGAAATTTAAATAAACTTGGCTTGAACTTACAGAAAATTGTTTTTCTTTCCTCATGGGCATACACCCAGACCCACCTAGCCCTCTTTATAGTTAGGTATGGACATATAATTGAGTTATTGCTAGCAGAATGTGGACTATAGACATGTTAGCATGATATTCTCTCTCTTTCCCAGAAGTAGCCAAATGCCCAGAATGACTTTACAAGCCATATGCTACATTCTCTGCTAGCCTGGGAACTCAATTACTGTGCAGAGCAAGCTCCTAACTTCTTACTGTCAATTGAACTGAGATGCGAAATAAAAATGTGTATCATTTTGTACCACCGATCTGAGGATAGCAGGTAGAGTTACTCTAATGTACTCACTAATTTCTGCCTCGTGAGGTGTCCAAAGCTCTAGCTATGATTTTTGTCTTTTGCCAGGGCTTCCGTGTTTGTGGACTCCCTCTCAGGTCCTGGGGCAGTTCTTCCCAGTGCAGACTGAAACAGGTGGAAGATCAGACCTATCCTCTGAGTTTTTTCAAAATACCCTCATTCAAGACATCCATGTGAATGGCCCACATTGTTCAAGGTTCATGGAAACCTCAATGAATCAAATGTCTGAAAGTCTGTGTTCTTAGAAGTCCTTATCCTGTCTATTGCTGTGCTATTTGGTTTTCTCTCTTCCCTTGCTTGTCTTTCTTTGTCACTCCTCCTACCTCTGAGTTAAACTTTTCTATCAGGACAGTTTAGGAACTAAACTACTTATCCAGGAGATCACCAAGAACTTCCTTCACACACACACACACACACACACACACACTCAATCCCTAGCCTAAAGCCTCCATACTCACTGTAGTATCTACAGTATAGCCATTTAGTTTGACTTTTGTGGGAATGGCTTTTATAAATGGACATAATGCTCACTAATGACTTTTATTTAACCCCCCCAGGAAACCTTGTGCTCTTGTGTCTTGTGACCTGGGTACCTGATCTTGTTTCCTTGACAGCATCAATTTGATACTCTACCCCAAAAGATAATGAATGAATGAATGAATGAATGTGAGTATGCTTGAGAATTAACATGTCAAAGTGCTGAAAGGCAGCACACCCATCTGCATTGTACACAGTGGAGATTCAGAAAAATGGGTGAGTTGGGTGAATGAGATATTCTAGAACTAGAATGGATGGTCTGTTAAGATTCAGGGGAGACAAGTTTGTACTTTCCTAATTGAAGTTGGAGAAACCATTTTGAATAAAATTGTGGGTGGGGCTTGACTCAGGATACAGTTATAGGGATGGAGTTCCAGCAAGACAGCTCCAACAGCACAGTTCCAGGATAAGACAGATCCAAGAGAAATCTAGGGAGTGTCCTCTGAGCTTGGGTCCACTCTTAAAAACAAAATGTAAGAGTTAGGCTATTTATTCAGGTGATTGTAATGGTTATTCAGGTGATCATAGTGCCAGCATAGTAACACCACAGATGTTTGAGCTGGATGCAAAAGCAGATACGATATTCTGTGTGTCTTGGGTTAATATGAAGTGATCCTTTTCCTTAATGGACATTGCACAAAAAGTCTAACAAAATCCAAATTGGCAGTTTTTGAAAAAACAAATCAGAAAAGATGACAACCCATGCTCAGATACTGCTGGCCACCATGAGTATTGTCTGTCTGTGTAGCTGGGCGACTTGCAGCGTGTTCCACACCACCTCTTAGTCAGGGACCATTGCACTTTTTCATGACACTTGCCTGACTTCTTTAGGGATATGATCTTGTTACTTCTCTTTCATCTTGAAACTGTGCCTATTCTCATATGAAGAAAGAGCATTATAATGTATCACAATATAATTATTTCTCTCAAGTTGTTAATTTGAATAGTTATGTATAGATTTGTGTTACATGTTTGTTTCCTTTCCATTTCTGCACTCTAAATTTCTGGGTATAGTATCATTTGGTAAAAAGGAATGAAGAATTTATAGTACCTGGTACATGTCATTAAAATGTTCTGAAAAGGATGACCTCCTTTGTATATACATACTATTCAAATTAACAACTTGAGAGAAATGATTATATTGTGATACATTATAATGCTCTTCAGTCTTCATTATTTATCCACAAGATAAATAGCAAAATGGGCCATGTGGATGTGAATATGTGCAGAGGATACTGTTATTCTGAGAGTTGGGCACTTTCTTCATATGAGAATAGGCACAGTTTCAAGATGAAAGAGAAGTAACAAGATCATATCCCTAATCTGGCAGGGACTACCAGAACTTTGCCTGTAGTAGTTAACAGGATTGCAACTCAGTCTTGAATCATAACTCCTACCTGGAAAGGTTCTTTGACTTTGAACTTTAATTTTGACAGAATTCACAGTACAAAATGAAAGCTATATATAGTTTTAGTATCTTGTTAACCTAAGAATAATTACATACGCTAAACCATAAATGAAGATAATGAAACTAGTGTTTCAATTCATCCCAACTGAAGAGTGAGTTACATGTTGCTGAGAGAACAGTTTTGGTTCCAGTTTTTTCTTCTGTCACCCAATCTGGTTGCCCCCTTTCTGTGTATTTCATACTGTTCCACATGAGAAGGCCACTTGATTCCAACAGGATATTTTTCATTATTTGTACCAGTTTTAGTTTCTCTCTCTCTCTCTCTCTCTCTCTCTCTCTCTCTCTCTCTCTCTTTCTTCTTTTGATCTTTTTGAGACAGGGTCTCCCTGTAACCCCAGCTGGTCTGGAAGTCACTATGTAGACCAGGCTAGCCTTGAACTCACAGAGATCTGCTTGTCTTTGCTTCCCGAGTTAAAGAATTAAAGATGTGTGCCACCACGCCCGGCCTCCTTCTGTTTCTTAAACAGTCCATTACAGCACCCCAAACAGAGTGCTAATCCCTCTTCTACCCTGCCGGCTCCTCCCCACCTGCCCCTACTACTCTAGCAATGTTTTCCCTACCTTTCCTCTGCAGAGTCTGTGTCCTGCATACATGTAGTTTGGTCTAGTGTTTTAAATCTAAGCACAAATGCTGGGACAAAGTAGAGAGCAGCATAATCACTGCTACACTGTTAAATCTCTGGAACAAGAACAAGTCAGTGTAACTATTTAACTGCTTCTGAACCATATTCATGAAGCCTGTATTAGCGAATGATATATGTAATGTTATAACACATTTTATCACAGCAAACTCTTATTTTGATACAGGAGGAATCAAAGAGGAACTTCAGCAGACAGAGTCTCATGGATTTAGGAATTCAGGAGTAGCCTGCCTTAAAGGCGAGTGTGTGCTTGATGCTCAAGTCATCCTGCTCCTGTTCTCATAATGATAAGAAGATACTTTACACAAATAGCAATAAAAATGAAAGTCACTGCTTAGTTCAAACAAGTGATGCTTTTTCCATGTTGTGAAGGACTTTCTTTGGGAACGAGTCATATATTCTCTTTCTTTTGCTTGTCTGAATTTTTATTTAATTTAAGGTAACAGGAGAAGCTCTTTAATTTAGTCATGGCAGTAGTTGATTAATTAAATTGATTAGTTGAAGACGGTGGTGAAGGTGCGGATTTTTTTTTACTTGAAATTTTAATTAAATTTTTATGATTTTCATAGAAAATATTTTGATGATTTTTAGATCCCCTCTCATATCTGCATCTCCCTTCACTCCTCCCCACCCAATTTAATGTACTCTATTATATATAAGGCCTATAGAGTATAATTTGTGTCCCCATATGTCCTTCAGTGTGGGTCCATCCACTGGAGCCTGGTTAACCTACCAAGAATCACATCCTTGAAGGAGAATGACTCTTCCCTGTTCCAGCCATCAGCTGCCAATAGTTCCTTAGGCAGGACTGGAGTTTCTTGTCCACTCCCCACCCCTATTCTGGGATTTTGTCTAGTTTTAGCTTACCTAGATCTTGTGCATGCTGCCACCATTGATGTGAGTTCAAATGAGTAACTGCCCAGGGGCTCTCTGAAAAACTATTTCCTTGTGGTTATCCACTATCTCTGACTCTTAATCTTTCCGCTCCATCTTCCATAATGATCCCTGAGCCTTTGGAGGGGAGAAGTTTGATATAGGTGTCCTATTCAGGAATAAGCACTCTGCAGCCTCTTGTTCTTTGCATGTTGATCAGTTGAGAGTTTCTGTGTTAATCACCATCTGCTGCATAAGGAAGCTTTGCTGGTGAGTTGAGAGGTACATTTATCTATAGGTATAACAATAAGCCATTAGGAGTAAGATTAATACTCTATTTTAAAATGATACTTTCAAGATATTATTTACTTTGAAAACATAAATTTTTATTCAACACTATTTTGTTGTGGACCCACTATTTTTATTTCTAGTCTGGGTCCCTTGATTGAACTCTGCCTTTGCCTCCCTTTTTCTTGCACCTACCATCCGTAATTCATTGTCTGTGAGTTCCAGTTTGATTTCTGTAAGTGGAGCAATAACCGAAACACATGGGTAAAGCAATCCAAGTTTCCACACCTTCTACATTTTTATGATTCTTTAAAAATACTTTATGGCTGTCTCACTCACACCTAATCTGGCAGCATATTTCTTAGTGACTTAACTTTATAAAATCTCTCTAGCCTGTTATATGATTTTTCAAAGGAGCTATAATTCTTTTGTACTTCTATATCATCATCTTACATACTATTTTATGCAATTATGTGGTTATGTAATTACAAAAACAAGTTTAAGAGACATAGCAGTATTGGGAACAAACATAAACAATTCTGCCCCCCCCCCCCGATTCTTGGCAAGTATTCAACTCAGCTGGTAGGCGTAGAACCAGAGGGTGGGCTCTGCTAAGGCTCTGACCTTTGCTGAAAACTGCAAAGAGTGAGAAGCATCACTGTGCAATATGGCAAGTTGGTTAAGTGGAGAGGGATTATAAAAGTTCTAATGTGCTTCTTTAAAAAACCATGTGGTATACTACTAATACAATGACTATTCTCTTGTAAAAGAAGGAAAAAACTATTAAAAAAAAGTTCTAGTTGATGTTAACCCCCCCAAACCCAAAAAACAACATTGAGACAATGTTTCTCTCCAGCCCCAGCTGGGCTGGGACTCACTAAACCTCTGGAGTGCTGGGATTAAGGGTTTGTACCACCATGTCTGGCTCTAATGCACCATCTGAGAACCCTGTAAGCGTTTTAGAAATTGGAATGCTGCTTACGGTGGTTTCAAGTAAGTTCAGAAATAAGCAATTTGCAGAAACTTGAGTTTATGAGTTTACTTTTTGCTTCATTGATACTCTAACATTTGTCTTGACCAAATTCTTGTCTATTGAACCTGAATAAATCTTCCAGTTCCTCTCAGTTTTCACTCTTTTCACTCCTTCTCCCCATCTACCTCGTCCTACACCCTTCAGGAAGTTCTTCATTTTAAAGGTCATGCCTCAACTTCATTGTTAATAGCTGTAACCTCTGAATCTTAAGGCTTTAACTACTACCCAAAATTTTATTATACTAAACATTTATATTTCAACCTAGATCACTTTTCTAGTATATACAATTCCTGCTCAATCTCCACTTTCAAGTCTAATGAGAAAATCAAAGTAATATGTCCATGACTAAAATTCTGATTTTCTTCCACCAAATTTGTTTTTCCTGTAGGTTTTCCTATTTTATTGTCTATAATGTTCTCCTTCAAGCTATTTAATGTATCAGCTAGCTAGCTACTGCATCATAACATACCACTTCAGTTTCAAAGTTGCAATAATCATTAATTATTACTCCCATGTCTGAGTTTGATTTGGATCTGCCTACTCCAGACTGTGCATGGCAAGACACTCTATGCTTCAGGCTTCAAAGGCCAAGGCAGCTCTGCTTCCACCGCAGGTCGCTGGTCACCTAGCAGCTGACTCCTCTTCTTCCTATTTCTTTCCTACCTCCTTAGAACAAGCAACCTCTTCGGGGCATGCTTTTTTTATGCTGATGATGGAAATACAAGAGACCAAGAAGTAATATAAAAAGTCTCTCAAGTCTAGGCTCAGACTAAACAGGTAGTCTCTCCCATCTAGATCACTGGTCAAAGTTAGTGTGCAGTTGAGCCTATAGTCAAAGGGTGGGGAAACATGCTATCTACAGAGAGGTCATGGGAAGAGCATGGATGCTGGGACCAAGGAAGAATTAGGGTCAATCGCGTGACTGACCATACTTAGTCAAATTCATTGACATTGCAGTTGACTACTTTTTCTTATACTCTCCCCTACAACATCCAATCAGTGAATCCTCTTGATTTTTACCTTTAAGATATGTACAAATTTGACAACTTTCCACCACCTTCCCTGATACTATTCAGGTCCCAGCCTGCATCATGTCTTACTGTGTAAGTCATCATTTCTTGTCTTTTTGTTGTTGCCCTTTTCCTTCATAGTAATTGTTAACAAGACCACCAGAGTGTAACTGTTAAATAAAACATATCAGAGCATACCATTATATTCAAACTCTTCTAAAACCTTCCCAAGTTAAAGAAAAAGCAAAAATCTTTACAGTGGCCTGAAAGAATATACATGATCTTGGTCTTGCTTCCTTACCTCTACTCTGTCATCTTACTCCGCTCTGTCTGATGCTGCTCCAGGCACACTTCACTTCCTGATAGTCCTAGCAAATGTCAACCATCATCCTGCCTCAAGATATTTGAACTTGTTGTTCCCTCTCCTGAAATACTTTTGCTCCAGATAGCAACATGCCTTTAGTCTCTCATTTCTTCACGTCTTTGCAAAAATGCTACGTTCTCAACAAGAACCACAATTATTCAGTTTTCTCCTCTTCACCTGCCCTTGGATCTTGCCACATCCCAGTAGCGCCCATCATTATTTTCTACCTTGTTTGTTCACAGAACTTGCTACCATTTAATGTACATATGTTTATTTTTGTTTTTAATTAAAAATTTTCCATGTTTTTGGTATGTGGTGTGTCATGTGTACTTATATATGAGTGCATCTGTGTATGGGTATGCATGAGCCTGAGTGTGCATGTTGAGGCCTGAGGTTGATGTCAGGAATCATCCTCAATCTGTTCTCAGACTTGCCGCGAGGCAGAGTCTCCCAGTCAAACCTAGAGCTTGCTGATTCTGCTAGGTCTGCTGGTCAGCTTGCCCTGCCTCCACCTTTCAAGGCTGGAATTGCAGAAGGGGCACCATGCCCACCCAGCATTTATCTACTTACCTGCATTTCTTGGAATTCGGACTCCAATCTTTACATTTGTGAGGCAAGTGCTCTAACCTCTGAGCCCTCCCCCAGCCCTTAATTCGTATTTTGTTTATTTTTGTTTTGCCTTCCTTTCCTGGAATATAAACTCTATTTCACAGTCTGCTAGCTGAGTTTTGCACCCTCTTGTTCCGTGTGGTGCTTCCAATGTTGAGAAGAATGGTTGGCATATAATAGGGTCTTCATATATACTTTTTCAATGAATGAATTCTAGTTTTTGATCAATTTCACTCAGTTTATAGTGGACAGATTATTCCTTCTCTATTTGTGGAAAATATTTTCCAGTAAATATCCCTTAGGGATGTTGAACTTTTAGAATACTGCTGATTATTTATAGTGTCCTGCAATCAACTATAAATTCAGGAGTTGTTTTGTCAGGAAATTTTTTATAATTGTAATGTTGAAGGAGTCATTACTATTAAAACAGTAGAGAATACATTCTGAAGTTATTTTCCAGGGAGCTTGCTTTTCATTTTTCCTTCATGTTTAATCTGTGCTATTTTCTCTGGGCAGCATGGAATCTTCATGATTTACTCTTTTTGTAAAATGACTAGTTTTGCAATTTCAGCAAAAATGGCCTTAGTTGTGCAAGTAAATATGTTTAATTCTCCTTTAGGTTTTGAGATGATTAGAATTGAGAATAGGTAAGATATTTTCTTCATGTGTTATTTCTTCAGTTTCATAATTTTATTTTCAAACTAGTTTATTTTTCTAAGCCCTCCCCTTTTTTCTACTGAGGGCACAGCAAATCGCTTTACCTTGCTGAAACGTGCTGGCAACCTCCTGCAAAAATCTTTGAGGAAGCTTATCCATTGTCATTAATTTTGGAAGATTCATGGAGCTCTGTAAAAGTTATAAAAGTCAGAGCTTGGAAGCTGGTGTTTATTAGTTTTTATTTTTCTTTTCTTTCATATACGAGGGTTGGGTGGGCATATTGCCTTAGTTTTAATGATAGTGATACATGATCTGGGGTTGTCACTCCTTCTCAGCTATAATGTGGCAGGGGAGGGCTTGTTCACTCAAAAGGATGGAGGCTGGTCTGCGGTAAAAATTATGTGTGCCTGGATGAAAGGAATAGGTTTGGGTCTCCTAGCATATAACAGTAAGTTTTCTTTGTATATCTTGCAAAGTTCCTTTCATTTCTTTTACTTTATGAAAGGGGATTGAAGTGGAAGTTTAAGGGAGCTAAATATATTGCTGCAATTCTCTGTAGCTATTATGTTTCCTCCATATGTCAGACCCAAGACAATTATCAATAAAATGTATAGAATTATTATACATTTTGGCATTGACACACTGCTTATCACACGTTTGTTTGTAAATGCATGGGGGATATGTTGGTTTAGGTTTTCCAAGTCTTTACAAATAACTCTTTTGATCTTTGATCGTTTCCATTTATATTTAAATGCTTTTAAAATTCATATTTTAATAAACTGGTCTGTTTAGGAATAAAAGTCCTCATTATCCTACTTCTTTCACATCCCAAAGGAGGGCATTTTTCCCTTCTTCTGGCAACAAGGCATAATCTTGTTTTCATCCCCTGAAATGATCAAATGATAGTTTCTCTTTACATGAAAAAACCTGAATGTAAGTGGTGTCATCTTAAATGACTGGCATATATTAAGAAAAATAATTTACATTCAGTGTTTGCTTTCTTTTCTAAACTAAAAGCAATAGATCAAGAGGCCTGTGAGAATGAATAGTCAGCATTCTCTTTAAAAATTATTTTTTAGGGGCTGCAGAGATGGCTTAGCAGTTAAGAGCACTGGCTGCTCTTTCAGAGGACCCAGGTTCAAATCCCAGCACCCACATGGTGGCTAACAACCATCAGTAAGTCTAGTTCCAGGGGATCCAATACCCTCTTCTGGCCTTCAGGAGCATTGCATGACATGGACGCACTTACATACATGCAGGCAATACACTCATATACATAAAATAAATAAACAAAAATGTTTAAAAAATACATTTTAATTCTTTGAGAATTTCACACATGTATACAGTGTATTTTGATTATATTCACCTTCATTCCTCCCATCTAATTTCTCCCAGATCCACCCTACCCCAAGTCCCTGCCAACTTGATCTTTTTTTTGTTTTCTTTTTTAAATAGTTCACTTATTCCAGTTTGTGCTGTCTATGTACTCATGGGTGTATAGCCACCCACTGGTGCATGGTTGACCTGTCAGAAGCCACACCCTTAAAGAAAACTACCTCTACTTCCCCCAGATGTCATCAGCTGTCAATAGCATATCAGTTAGGGATGAGGACTTGTGAGCTTCCTCTCCCCCATAGCTAGTATTCTTTTATAGAAACCTTTGCCACTTGTCACTAGGGTCCTTTGGTACTTTCTTTGAATCCTAGTGAATGCTTGTCTCCAATTCTCTTCCAGAGAAGACACCAATGATGTCACCTTAAAAAATATGAAGAAAAATGAATGGATGTATCATCTTTGTCATAATTTTCAATATTTCCAAAGTTAATTTATCCTGGAGGAAATATTGTAAGTAGTCATTTACTTTGGAAGGTCAATCTTATTTGTAGTCATTTAAAATGGGAATGTTAATAAGAATACAATAAACAGTCTACAGCCCATGTGAGGATCATTAAAGTTATGAACAAGAGGAGCCATTTTAAGATATAATTGCTGAAATTGGGTTGCAGAGAAAAAATTAGATTGAGAATATACTGTGGGATTTTAATCAGATATTTGTGTTTCTTTACAACTTTCTAACCTGCTCCTTCCTCCAAATCAGGTAAACTCTGATCTTCCTTTTGGGTCCAGAGGAAGAGGGTGTGCAAATCACAAACAATGCAGTGAAGGTTCACTTTCCCTTCTCACCAGAGACAGTCTGCTGGTCCAGCTTCTCCCTGTTGAGTCAGGGAGAAGTCTCCCCCTGAGGTGGGGACTTTTCTTCTGTGAAGGCAGACCTGACTTAAATGAGAGAGGTGTCAAAAAAGTTTTTTTTTCTTTTTCTTTTCTTTTCTTTTCCTTTCTTTCTTTCTTTCTTTCTTTCTTTCTTTCTTTCTTTCTTTCTTTCTTTCTTTCTTTCTTTCTTTCTTCTTCTATTCCTGGGAGATTCTAAAAATGGGGCTGGTTGAATCCAGCACACCTTTTTAAAAAGCATCTTAAAAATACTGGGCTAGGCAATATTGTAGAAAGAGGCTTTAAGTTTCTGCCTTTGGAGAATGTCAAGGAAAACATTAAGTTAATCAGCAGCTATTCACTAAAGCTTATTTGTCTTTGTGTTCAGTTTTCACATCTGCTATTTCTGGCTGCAGCAGGACATAGGGGAGCAATGGAACCTCCCAGTCATTTAGATCCCTCCCCATCCCCAGCCTGAAGACCCTGGGAAGGAGCCAGCAGGTGAAGACTATCACCTTGGTAGTCACATTGCTTGGTTTGGAGTCTTGGTTTTCTTTTTTTCTTTCTTTTTTATTTCTTTAGCTTTTTTTTGTTTAAATTTATTATTTTTATTTTATGTGTATGAGTGTATTGCCTACATGTATGTGAGTGCACCCGTGTTGTGCAATGCTGTGGAGGTCAGAAGAGGGCTTTGGATTCCCCTGGAACTGGAGTTAAGGATGGTTCATAGCTGCGACATGGGTGCTGGGAATCACACCCGGGTCCTCTGCAAGAGCAGTCAGTGCTCTTAACCGCTGAGCCATCTCTCCAGCCCCGGAGTCCTGGTTTTCTTATCAAGCTGCCCAACAGCTTTGCTTTAGTTTCCTCATCAGCAATAGGAGGGCAATAATAGTATCTGCCTTCCAGGATGAAGGCAAAGTACTTAGAACAGTCCCTGACACATTGTAGCTCATGAGCTGGGAGAGGAGGAGGCTGAGAATAGGAATGATTCTACTTTGTGTTTAATATGCGATGTGACTGAACTGTATAAAATTAAAGTGACTCATTAACAAGTACCACAGCATCTACGAATTTTATTCCACCCCAACACTTAGGTGTAAGAAATTTCTTCCTTTTCTCTAAATCAAATTTAATCTGGCCCAATCATTCATTTCATTATATTGGCCTGGATTCAATTTCAGTAATTATTGGCGTCTTCTCCACGGCTGTGTTGGGCTTGTGATGGTGGGATAGGTGGAGGACAGATTCTCATGCAATTGGTTCACATGGATCTCTGCTCAAATTCACACAATTTCTTGCAGGGAACAGGCAGGCTCTGCTGCCCTCCTTACAGGCTGTAGCTGGGGTTTTTGTGAGCTTGGGTATCTGAATACTCATTCCACTCAGTGGTTTTGCCATGTCCCCATTTTGTGGAACCTTTGTGGTAGAACCCACACATTCCAGTCCTTTTCCAATCCTTGTGAGAAGTTTTTACTTCAAGCACTCACTACCTTTCCTTCAGGCAAATTCCATACTGTAGGAACTCCTCTAAAAACGCCTAAGACCTGGCGGCCGTCTTGAAGCAAGGAGGACAAAGGATAAGAAAAGGAAGACACAGGTTCGTTTCTCACCCTTTTGCTTTCAACATTGGTTTCAGAGTGCTGAACAGAGTGCAACGATTTCCTCTAGAGTTCTTTTCATACCCTTCTGCCCTTTCAATCTTCTTCCTTAGTCACTGACATCGGTGAGTCATGGTAAATAGCTGTCAATAGAGATTTAGCAATTTCTGGCCCTTTGTATGGCCTCCACACAGATTGTCATTGGCTAATGAGGCAGGACTCTTCCCAGAACAGAGGTCTCAAATGATGGAGGTGCAGTACTCATCAGTGCACATCTTGAAGGACCTAAGCACACCAAGGCATCACAGAATTAATTACATTTGTCATGAATTTTAAAATAGCTTTTTTTTTTTTTTTTTGGTTTCATACAATTGAAATAGCCAATTCCCTTTACTTCTGTAAAAACACTAGGAATAGAGTTTTAGAAGTACTATGAACCAAGTTTTGGTCATTTATGAACCTGGAGTCTGGTAGACGCACTGATCTCATCATCCCTTTTATCCTCTGTTTCTTGTTAGCTCTTCCCTTCTTATGCTAGTATTTTCTTTTCTTTTTTATGGGGGAGGTCTTTTTTTGAGACAGGGTCTCCCTGTAGCCCCAGCTAGCCTGGAACTCACTATATAGACCAGGCTAGCCTTGAACTCACAGAGATCTGCCTGCCTCTGCCTCTTGAATGCTGGGATTAAAGGCATGTGCTACCATGCCTGGCCCTATTTTCTTTCTTTCTTAATTTTTCTATTTTCATTGTCTTCTTTCCTTTTAAATTATAGAGCAGATATTTTCCAGTCAGTATTAAAATGACTACCAATTATTATTATTATTATTATTATTATTATTATTATTATTATTTGGTCTTTTTGAGACAGGGTCTCTCTGTAGCCCCAGCTGGCCTGGATTCACTATGGAGGCCAGGCTGGCCTTGAAGTCACAGAGATCCACCTGCTTCTGCCTCTGGAAGCATTTTCTTTCTTTTAATCTTAAGAACTTTATTTTTCCTTTAAGACAATACCACACACGTTCATATAATGAAGCAATATAATCTCATGAATAGATTTTGCAGCAAACACAAGGTTAATTTTCTCTACAACAGTGTGTATGTTTCTAAACTTATGCTGTCTTGGATCTTCTTTTTTTCTTTTAAATATTTTATTTATTATTTCAATTTTATGTATATGAGTGTATTGCCTTCATGTGTGTAAGTGTACCCGTGTCATGCAATGCCCATGGAGATCAGAAGAGGGTGTTGAATGAGTTACAGATGGTTGTCAGCCACCATGTGGGTGCTGGGAATTGAACCTAGGTCTTCTGTAAGAGCAGCCAGTGCTCTTAACCCCTGAACCATCTCTCCAGCCCTTTGCATCTTCTTAAGACTAAGCCACAGTACTGAGGTCAAGACTAATAGTAGAAGCCCACAGAGTTTTCTCAGTAATAAGTTGTATAAAACATTCTTTCATTTTTGATAGAACATTTTTCTGCAAGTGACCGAGGGATTAATATCAGTTACCACTGCTCAAAGTCTCTCTTTCTCTAATATATAATCTCTATATAAGAATTCTTTATAAAATCGCTCCATACATATATGTACATATACAATCTTATATGTGTATGTGTGTGTGTGTGTGTGTGTGTGTGTATGTAATCAGAGTCCAAAATAAAGAAGATAAAATTCTCCAAATAATTCACCAAGCTAAAAGGATGATAAAAATACTTCCTATTTTCTAGAATAATGTTCAACAAACTACAGATCAAATATAACTTGCTGCTGTTGGTGAATAAAATCTTCCTGGATCTCAGCCTTGTTCATTTGCTTTCCTATGTCTGTGATTCCTTTTGTGTTACAGTGACAGAGCTGAAGAGTCATGGCAGACATGCTTTAAAAACTTAAAATGTTTACTATTTGTCCCTTCGTCAAAAACATCTACTGACTCCTATTGTACAGGCATATAGGGGTCAAGGAGGTGGTAATGGGCAAGAAGACATGCCTTTGTTCATCTTTATGACGTGTTTTTCTGGGCGAGGAGGTAAAGATTTTTGTGTTTTCATTGTTACACTTCTTTTATAGTGCTTGCCACTGTGCAATTGCAGTTATTTTTTAAACAGCTCTCTCCCTTACTGTTTTTGTTTGACAAATTGTTGATTTAACAAGCACTTACTGAAGACTTTGTGCCAGGCATTGATGTAGGCACGGAAGACATGACAACAGACAATAGCAGCAAAATGTCTCTCTTTCCATGGGGCTTACAGTCTTGACCAAGAAGTAGAAATCCAGATACTTCCAGGGACCAGGCTAGTAATGAGTGAATGAAGCAAGCTAAGTGTAAAGTGATGCAGATTCACTTTCTTTGGCTATTAAATGTGTATAGTGTTCACTTCCACAGAGCTTAGCTGTTTCCTATTTTTCTTTTCCTTTTTTATTGTTTGAGAATTTTGTACATGCATACAATGTCTTCTGATCAACTCTACCTCCGATTTCTTTCTCTCAAATTCTTCCCCAATGGCCCCTACCACTATTCCCTTTCAACTTCATCTGTTCTTTTTCCCCCCCGCGAAGTCCACCCAGAACTGCCATCATTATGTGTATGGTATAGGGTCAAACTACTGGAGCACAGTAGTTTCTCAGGGGCCGTAAACTTTAGGAAAACCAACTCTCTCTCTCCTAGCACCTTTCAATTTCCAATAGCTCCTCAGCTATGGCTAGGACTTTGTGCCTACCTCCTTGCTTCATGGTAGGATTTTGCCTGGTCTTGTGCATACTGTCACAATTGCTGTGAGTCCATGCATGTAACTGCCCTATTGTATACTGAAAACTGTTTCTTTGCAGTCCTGCATTACCTCATGTTCATACAATCTTTCTACCCCTTCTTCTGTGATAATCTCTGAGTCTTAGGAGGAGAGGATGTGATATAGATGCTTCATTTAGGGTTGAGGACTCCACAGTCTCTTATTCTTTACATGTTGACTGGTTGTGCATTTCTGAGTCATGTATTGCCAAAATAAATTCTGTTGAGGGCTGAGAGATGCACTAATCTAGGAATATAATTATAAGTCATTAGGAGTCAGTTTAGTACTATGCCAATTTAGTAGAATAGTGGTAGTAGGTTCTCCCCTGGTCTATGACCTACTCAGCCACAGGTTTGTTGCCCTAATGGTGCCAGGTATGAGTTCCATCTTGTGCAGGCCTTAAACTCAATCAGAAAGTGATTGGTTACTCCCATAACATTTGTGTCACAGGAGGCTTATCTTTCCAGGACATTCTGTAGCTCATAGGCTTCTGTGCTGGGTAAGATTGGTGATTGCTTTTCTTTTTCAGTAATATGCATACACTTTCCAGCACTATGAAAGCTAGCCAGTAGGGACAAAGTTTCCAGTTCAGCATCAGCCTGATTTCTCTGTATTCCATGACCTATGTATGTGATGTCTTAAGCAGTAGATCTCACCATCATGTTCTGAAGGGTAACCAAGAGCAATGACAATAGTCTGTAGTATTTGGGGGGGATCTACAGAACCCCACTGGCCAACAACTCCAAAAGAAATAACACATTCCTGGTGCTGGGCTTTTTATTTAATACCCTATGGTGTCTAGGAGGGGCATTGTCCTTGTTATAGGCTAACTCCATTTAAACTTTTTATATACATAGATATTTTGTGAATATATATTTCAAAGGTGTTTACTATTATTTACCTCTCACATACTCCCTCCTTTACCCTGTGCTCCTACCCTCCACCCATCCAATCCTTCCTGCTCCATTATTCTCTGTTCTGTCTTTATACCACTTGTGCTCCATCTCCTCCCTTGAAACCTCCTCCCATTTTGGGCCCTTACTGGTTTTCTCACTCCATGCATACTCACATTTAAATATATACATCCAAAGATTCAAAACTAGAATCTACATATGAGAGAACATATGTCATTTGTCTTTCTGGGTCTGGGTTACCTCATTCAGAATACTTCCATTTCTATCCATTTGTCTTTAAATTTCATAATCTAATTTTTATTAACAGCTGAATAATATTACATTAAATAAATGTACCATATTTTCATTATCCATTCATCAGTTGGTGGATATCTAGGATGTTTCTACTTTCTGGCTATTGTGAATAGAGCAATGAATGTTGATGAACAAGTAGCTCTGTAGTAGGATGTAGAGTCTTTTGGGCATATATCCAAGAGTGGAATGGCTGGATCGTATGGTAGATCTATTTCTGGGTTTTTGAGGAACCTCCCCTCTGATTTCCATAGTGACTGCACCACTTTGCACTCCTGCCAGCAGTGAGTAAGTATTCCCCTTTCCCCTCACCCATACCAGCATTTGTTTTTCAGATTGTAGCCATTCTGATTGGGATAAGATGAAAACTCAAAGTAGTTTTAATTTGCATTTATTACTGATGGATAAGGATGTTGGAAGTTAAAAAAAAACAAAAACATTTCTTGACCATTTGTGTTTCTTCTTCTGAGAACTCTCTGGTTAGTTACATGCTCCAATGTTTAGTTGGGTTGTTTTCTTGGTGTTGAGGTTTTTTTTAGTTCTTTGTATAGTCAGACACCAGCCCTTTGTCAGATGTATAGCTGATCAAGATTTTTTTGCCCATTCTGTAGGTCGCCTCTTCACTTCAGTGATAGTGTCCCTCGCTATACTGAAGCTGTTTAGTCTCATGAGATCCTATTTGTCAGTTGTTGGTCTGAATGCCTGCACTATTAGAGTCTTGTTCAGAAAGCTATTTCTTGTGCTTATAAGTTATAGCATGCTCTCTACTTTCTCCTCTAACAGATTCCGGGTTATTGGTCAAGGCCCTTGATTCATTTGGATCATTTTGTATAGAGTGAGAGATAAAGTTCAAGTTTAATTTTTCCCCTTGTAGCTATGCAGTTTGTTGCACTGATCAATGTATCTGTTTTTATACTAGTACCATACAGTTTTTATTATTATAACTGTGTAGTACAACTTGAAATCAGGAATGGTAATACCTCCATCAGTGTTTAAATTGTTCAGCATTGTTTTGACTGTCATGGGTCTTTTGTGTTCCCATATGAAATTTCAGATTATAAATTGTGTTGAATCCGTACACTGCTTTTGGTAGGATGACTAATTTTACAATATTAATTTTATGAATCCATGAAGATTTTCCGTCTTCTAGTATCTTCTTCAATTTCTTTCTTCAGTATCTTTAAGTTTTCATTGTATAAGTGTTTCATTTTCGTAGTTAGATTTATTCTAAGATTTTTTGGGGGGGCTATTGCAAATGGGATTATTTCCCTGATTTCTCAGTATGTTTGTTGTTTGACTAGAAGGGCTACTGGTTTTCATGTGTTAATTTTTATCCTGCTACTTTGCTGAATGTATTTATCAGCTATAGGAATTTTCTGATGGAATCTTTAGGGTCTTTTACTATAGAATCATATCATCTGCAAATAAGGATATTTTGACTTCTTCCTTTCTAATTTGTATCCCCTCCACTTGTCTTGTTGCTCCAGCCAAGACTTCAAGCCCTATACTGAACAGCAATGAAGAGAGTAGACAGCCTTATCTTATTCTTGATTTTAGTGAAAAAGCTTGAAGTTTTTCTCTGTTTAACATGATGTTGACCTTGCTGTATACTACCTTTATTATGTTGAGCTATTCCTCTTGTATCTCTAGATTCTCTTGTTTCCTAATTTTTTGTATTTATTTTTATGTCACATGAACAGGTATATTGCCTGTAAGTAAGTGCACCCATGTTATACAGAGCCTGCAGGGGCCAGAAGAGGGCATCATTGGTTCCCTTGGAACTAGAGTTAAGATGGTTGTTAGCTACCATACAGGTGCTGAAAACTGAACCCAGATCCTCTGCAAGAGCAGCCAGTGCTCTTACTGCTGAGCCATCTCTCCAGCCCCTTCCTGGTTTTCTTAAAGTATGAACTCTTCTCGCCTTGTCTTCCATTTTTCCAATTCTGGTACATTTCTATGAGAAAAACAATGATGCATGTTGATAAAGGAGGACTGACACTTAGCTTTAGTATCAGGGAGGCAATAAGTAATGGACCTGGCACACTGGCAACAAATTCTTCCTTCAGGAGACATACCAGCCACTCAGTTCAGGAGGTTATTATCACATAGGAACATTAGCTACCTCTTCTTTACCCCCCTTCCTCTTCACCTTCCTTTTTTGAGGAGAGGCAGAAGGCAGATAGCTGGTTTAGATTTCATGTAAATGTTTAATTTTGCATCTTACACTCAGCATAAAAATATTGTGTAGGCCAGCCTGGTCTACATAGTGAGTTCCAGGACAGCTGGG
>NW_008339767.1:2853412-2861676 GCF_000622305.1 Nannospalax galili | reverse complement strand
ACACACACACACACACACACACACACACACACACACACACACAATTGTGTAGATCAATTTGAAATTACATGCCTTTAGTTATTACCTTTTAAAAAATTACAGTCTATTGGGACTGTATAGATGGCTCAGCTGTTAAGAGCACTGGCTTCTCTTGCAGAGGACCTGGGTTTGATTTCTAGCACTGACATGGTGGCTAACAGCCATCCATAACTCCAGTTCCAAGGGATCTGGTACCCTCTTCTGACCTCCATGGGCACTGCATGACACAGGTGCACTTACATGCATGCATGCAACACACTCATACATATAAAATAAAATTCAGTTTGTGTTCTCTCCATGAGAACTATCTAAAGTCTTTGGGAATAAGTAGCTTGACTTAAAATAACATTATTATTAATGATTTCTTGGTTGTGTATTGTTATTCCTGTTTTACAAATAAAAGTGTTTAGATAGAAGTAACATTTCTGTGGTCTTGAAAAAAGTCTCTCCCCCAAGAAAATAGTATCAGAACATAGGACTTTTGTGAGAATTTCGATACAATCTATGTGAAAGATTTTGTAAACCATAAAGCATTGTTCAGATACTGGCTTATAAAGTAATAAAAGAGGCCTTCCTCATGAGCTCTAAGAGTGAAGGAAGGCGAGATTTGTTTGTTTTCTAGCTGGAAACAGATTTTGATGAGAAACACTACACGTGTGGAGAAAGAACATTCTGGAACTACCGAGGGGGCTGGGCTGACTGAGGAAAGGCCAGAACATGATTTCTTATGTCTTTCTGGAACTCTTTGGAACATTAGTGCTTGTAGAAATAAGTAGCTCTGGTGTTCATTTAGAAAACTGAATATAATTGTGTGACCTAAACACAAATAGGTCTATTAAGCACATGTTGGGAAAGTTGGGAAATTGTCAAATTGCAGAAACCTTTAGGATGAAGCTAGAAAATTTGAGCTTTATTTTGCGAGAATAGGCATTATTAGAGGTTTTGGAGAGGCAAGAATAATAGTTTTACTTTAATTTAAGGGGGTGAGGTAAAACTTCTTTAACAGTGAGTAGTTTGATTGATAGCTTTGGGGAACTGACCAGAGACTAGGAGGCAAGTCTATCCATATGGGAAGACACTCAACAAATGTAAAGGGTGTTTTGTACTGAAGTGTAGGGCAGGGAGAAAACTGCCATATTCATTCCCTTGTCTTTGATAAAGGCAAACTTTTAATGTTGGTTACATATTAAAGAATATTACTAGGAAATATTTGATTTAGGTTATAGACTGAAACCAATAAACACGTACATTATTGAATCTGATCCATTTTCCCCATCCTCAGCAGTTTAGAGCCATGAAAACCCTGGAAAGAATGAGGAACATTAACTATGCCTAGAAAAATTTAAGTATGTAAAGAAAAATCCATTTTTCTGGCACCTCTTGATGCTCTGAAGTTCATGAAATTAGGCGCACTGACGGTATGAGCTGGGTCTGCAGCAATGGTGTTTTCTCCGAGGTGTTGGTGGGGCACTATAATGTCCTCTCATCGCCTTTTCAGTGGCATCTTTAGTCTTTGCTTCATTCACTTGCTTCAGAATATTATGCAGAATGACTTAGAATCTCTGTTCAGTTTAGCAGCTTATACCAACTTGTTTTCTTGTCCTTCCTAAGTTGCTTAGGTAGGTTGTTTCAACCGTGCAGCTTTTGTTTCTTTTCTCCCTATAACATCCTTTACCTAACAGTTAGTAACTTGTCTAGTTCTGTTGGAAGCTGGTTTCTCAGGCCTCTTAGAAATAGTCTATTCAGATGAGAAATGGTCAAGAGACTTTCTTCAATATGGGATTTTTTTCCTGTGTCTATGTCAGTTTCAACATCCATGGATGTTTAAAGGAGTATTGGTATTGGATTTCTCTTTGCAAGTCTTTAACTTCAAGTTTAGCTTGTAAATAGCTGGCTCAAGAGAAATCTAGGAAAAACAAATCTGGAGTAAAAGGAATGTATGCAGATGGACTTAGACTAACATCATGCATTAACCACAGCAGTTGTGCTGGTTACAGTTCACACTTTGGAAGATTACTTAATAGGTAGTGTAAATGTCCTTTCAAAGACATTTTTCCTATTTCACTCAAAAGGCGATGAATTAGTCCTGGACAGCTGCCATCTATCATTTCCAGCAGAACTGCCCTTCTATATTACATATTAGATTTTAGTGCTGGGTATTTCACCATCAAATAACATCTTGTTTCCCATGTGGGAAAGAGAGTTGAAGATGAGAATAATGTCCGGAGTACAGACAAAAATTACATTATTTTTTTTTGCATGACAGGCACACTTACCTACATGCAGGCAATACATGCATATACATAAAATAAAAATAATAAAAATTACATTTTTTGGACATAAGTTGTTTTAGTTTTATTTCTAAAGTTAAGAGTAAATACATGTTTAGATCAGGAACTATATGTGATGTAATACCTATTTTAAGATTTATTTTAAAAATGAGTATTTTTCAAATGGTCTCGAGTATTATACTTTAAATTATGTAGACAGGCCTGGTTTCCATCTTAGCTTAGTCTTCTGTCAAGTGTGATATCGGTAAATTACCCTCTGAGCCTCAATTCTCTCAGTGCAAAATGAGGACAATAACAGCTACTTTCTAAGGTGTCTTTGAGAATTAAACAGGCAATGCTTAGAAAGCATTTAGCAGAGCTTACAGCACAGTCTAGGCCCTCCATAAATGGTAGCTGTAATTATTATTGAGTGAGCTCCTTCCAAAAGTTGACCTATACCTTGTTTTTAACTATCACATGTAATTTTAGAATATTTGATTTCAGATATTACTTTGTAGGATTTGAAACAAGAGTGGATGACTTAGAATCTAGGCCCTTCCATTTACTAGGCCATGACTGCCTTCACCTACTTACATACTTATTCAGTGAAATTTAGTGCCATTCTATGCTAGTGTCTAAGCTCTGGGGATAAAGAGATGTAGAAGAAAGACAAGATCTTTTTCCTTATTGTGCTTCTTGGCATTCTAATAACACATGCTAAAAATGAAGGGGATAAATAATAAATGAAAACAACTTGGACTGGCATTATGGAAAAAGTAGAAATAGACCATTGTGTTGAGGAATAATTAGGGGGGAAGATACGCTGACAAGGGCTAAGTATTGTAAGTAGGATTCAAATCACAAAACTGAACATGCAAGGATCTGTGAAGAACATTGCCGATGGAGGGCATTGTCAGTGTCAAATCCTAGAGGAAGTCAGCCTTGACTTGGTGGAGGACAGAAGGAACTGGAATGTAATGAGCAAAGGGAGAGTGGTAGAAAACATGTACAAACAGGCATTTGGGGCTGCATGAGAGGGATCCTGTTCACTCTGGAGGAAAGAAAACTAGACAGAATTTTAAAAACAATAGGAAGCTACTGAGATTTTAATTTTAATCAGAAGGAGGTCATGTTCTAAGTTTTATTATTTAGCCTTTATTGGAAACATGGTTCTTTAAAAAAAAAAAGATTTATTTTTATTTTATGTGTGTTTTGACTGCATGTATATAAGTGCACCATGCACATGCAGTGTCTTCAGAGACCAGAAGAGGGCAGAAGATCCCCTGCCACTGTAGCTACAGGTGGTTTTAAGCTGCCTTGTGGGTTCTGAGAACTGAACCTGGGTCTTCTGCAAGAGCAGCAAGTGCTCATAACTGCTGAGTCATTTCTGCAGTCTCCTTTCTTTTTTTAGACACACTTAAAATTTTATTCTTTCAGCTGGGCATGGTGGCACACGCCTGTAGTCCCAGCACTTGGGAGCAGAGGCAGGCGGATCTCTGTGAGTTCAAGGCCAGCCTGGTCTACATAGTGAGTTCCAGGCTAGTGGGGCTACAGGGAGACCTGCTTCAAAAAGACAAAAAACAAAAACAAAAACAAAAACAAAAACAAACCCCCCCCCCAAAAAAACAAAAAAAAAACCTCCCCCAAAATCTGATTCTTTCACAATTTCATACATGTACATAATATATTTTGATCATATTCCCTCCCCCTATCATCCTCTCTAGTCCCCTTCCCACCAACCCCCTTTTCTTCCAGGAACTGCTCTTCCTACTTTTATGTAGGCTTGCCTTCCTGAGCATGAGTGGAAGGACACTTGAACAAAGGAAACTTCCTAGAGGCTACCCTTGACTTCCCCTGTCCCAACAACCATTAACTGCCTCTCTAGCTACCCATGGAGGGGTGGGGCCACAGAGGCCCCTCCCCCATCCCCAATGGAATATTGGCAGGGCAAATGATGTGCCAGGGAACTTATTTCTTAAATGTAAAAAGTCAGTATCACAGTAGTCGCACCTGGTTGGGGGACTGAATGAGAGAAGAATTTGAGAGAAGCCCTGGGGTATATAGACACAAAATACAGGTAGGTCTTGTTATTTGTGTGTATCAACACAGTTGTTAATGGACTGAAAATTTTGTCTCTCCCAATTCATATGTCAAAGCCCCAGTACAACTTTATTTGGGGTTAAAGCCTTAAGGAGGTAATTAAAGTTAAACAGGTCACTACTGGTAGGACTGATGACTTACACAAAAAACATGAAACACCAGAGTTGTCTTTCCATACTACAGGACATAACGAGGAAGGTTGTTGTGACATGGGTATGTTTGATTTGTGATAATAGAGTTATTTTTTTGTGCATTTTCCTGTATGCATTTTATCTTAAAAATGTATGCAATGAAAGGAACAAATTAGATAATAAAAAACAGGCTACAAAACAGACTATGGAGGAGATAAAGATAATTTATTTCGAGTGGGAATATGCTTTCTTTTCAGAAATAAGAAAAGCAAAATTATATTCTTGTGTTAATGTCTGAACCCTTGTCTGTGACAGGCCCAGGTTCAGGCTGATAGTCCAGGACCCTCAAGTGGGGTAGGCTTGGCTGGCCAGGAGTGATCAGGGCTGGATTGTCACATAGGAGCACTGTGAAGCAGGCCAGCAGGTGGGTAGCTGAGATCTGAGAGCCCTGGCAGTGACCTGTAGCAGATGTCCTGGCTGGTGGGTTAGGGCTCTCATGCTGGCAGCAGGCAGGCAGTGAGTGTCCAAGCAGGCAGGTGGTTGGTGTGGAGAGGACACATAGCAAGTAGTACTGATGATGCTCTTGTAATAGGGCTGAGAGCCTAACCCCCGACATCATGAGAGGAATGAGAGGAAATGAAATCAAGTCCAGAGGAATCATGTACAAGGCAGGAAATCAGGCTGCCACTCAGTTCTTGAAATGGGTTATAATGGGGAGGTTTGGTCATAAGAATCCCTGAGCCTGAAGCTATTTTGAGCCTACAGGTGGGAGTAGAGTATTTATAGCTCTGCAGCTTGGAGGCTAGGAGAGAGAACTGGGGAACTAGGCTGAAATATAATTTACAGTGCCCAGGGAGAGTATCAGACACATAGAATAGCACCAGAAGGGACCTTAAAACTCATCTCACTCTTCAGTTTACAGGAAAGGAGACTGAGTTTCACCTGAGCAAAGCACTGGTAATTACTTTTCACAAGCCAATCCACCTGATTCCCATAATACCCTGCGAAGAAACAGAGACCTTAAGAACCTTCCTTTGTGTTAGCACAGTCAGTGTTTTCATTCAAAGCTGTACAATCTGAAAACCCGTGCTCTTTCCACTTCACTAAATAGCATGTTATGGAATTGGGTTTAAAATTCAGCCTCCTGACTGGTTTATTCTACCATAACATACATAGCTGTAATTTTATTTACATGGTGTATTAGCTACTTTTTCCATTGTTTTGACAAAATTCCTGACAGGAGTAACTTAGAGAAGAATTTATTTTGGCTCACTGCCTAAGAAGGGCAGGAAGGCAAGACAGCAAGATCACGGTGAGGTGGCTGGTCACACTGTCTCCAGTCAGAAGAAAGGAGAGGAACGCTGGTGCTCCAGGACTCCAGCTGATGGGCTGGTGCTGTTCACACTCAGGCAAGTGTTCTTCTTTGGTTAAACCTCTTTAGGAACACCCCATGGACATACCTAGAGGTGTGTGTCTCCTACGTGATTCTGAATCCATTCAAGTTGATGAAGATTAGCCATCACATACAAATTGACTAACAAGGAGCGGATCTACTTTTCTGTATTCCTTTTATTTTACCTGCACTAAAAACATGGCTTGATTAATGCTAAATTATACTGGAAACATTGGGTTCCCTTGTTGGAAGGATGTTGAAAATCTGATTTATGGCTGAAATGGCTTCAAGCACAGAGAGATGGATGAATAGATCAAATTATATTTTTAATTTTTCAATTGAATTTTTCTATCTGTAGCTGTAGTGCAGGAAAATCAGAGCACGTTAAAGTAAAAAAAATATAGGCAAGAAAATCAAATAGGAAAGTTCTAGCCAACTGTTCTGATTCACTTTTTGGCGAGGGGTGAGCTGATAGAGTGGGGAGAGGCTAATGACACCCTTGCAGCCTGCTATCAGAGAACGATTAGCCCTGCAGTGGCAGTGCAGAAGACAATGGAAGTCCTACACTGGGATAGAGGGGGAGAAATTTCCAAAGCCACCTGAAAAGCTGAATAATTATAGAGAGGCACCTGAAATTCAGCCAGAAACACGGCATGGATAAGTCACTTAACACCTTTATTCATCCTGTCTGAATTGCAGATAAAAGCTCTTTATCCACTTACCTTATGGAGGCATGTAATTTGTTGTAAGATTCTTCCAGCTATTCCACAAAGAATCCCATCTAAAGACAATGTATTGTTATTGCAATTTCTTTTTTGCTTTATGTGTAAGGAGATATTTGAAGATGTTTTGACTGGTTTGCGTTCCCATCTTCCAGGAGACTGGGGTCTATGGATGGCAAGCATTTCCCCCCAGCATGTACAAGCAGAAGTATAAATGAACACATCAACCTGCATATGAAATATGGAGAAGAGGTAATTGTTATACTGTGTGAAACGCCCTCTTGTTGGCCAGATGAGTCTTTTTGTTCTATCTGTCAAGGCATAGGCTTCAATCTTTCCCTCCTTCCTGCTTGGTTCTGTTCTGCACTTAAAATTTATTTTTATTTTATGTATATGAGTGTTATGCCTGTATGTATGTAGGTGCACCTGTGTCATGCCTTGCCTGTGGAGGACAGAAAAGGGGATTCCCCAGAACTGGAGTTATGGATGGTTGTTAGCCACCATGTAGGTACTGGGTTTTGAACCTGGGTCTTCTACAAAAGCAGCCAGTGCTCTTAACTGCTGAGCCATCTCTCCAATCCCTGTTCTGCACTTTTTAATCTAGATTTTCTACATTTATTGAGATGCTATTCTACTTCCAAGGCTTTTTACTAATCATGACTTTTCCTTCATTTTATAAGCCTGACCACTTCTTTCTTGAATTATTATTCTATCTACAGAGTAAAATATAGATATTAATCATTTTCTAACTGTTCCACATTTTCAATTTCTGTGACTCAATTTCAGCCTTTATAAGAATCTTATTTCATACACTAATTTTTGGTAACCTATTATGCCAAGCGAAGTCCAGGCATGTGAAAGTGCTGCACAAATGTTCATTTGCTCCTTGCTTCCTTCTCCCCTCCTTCCTTTTTTCTTTCCTTCCATTTCTCCCTTCCTTCCTCCTTGGTCTTGGTAAACCAAGAAAAAAAGAGAATTTTTTTTTTTTTATCATGAATGTTTTATTTCTTCTTCCTATGTGGCAGCAAATAGCCAGATGTTCCTAAGCATCTGGAAGACTAGTGCATTATGGGAACAGATAAATGTATTTAATTTTAATTCAGTTTGGGACAAATATTATAAGCAAATGTTCTTGTGGGAAAGCTAAGAAAAATGTGGCTTGGGACTGGAGCAATGGCTCAAGGTTAAGAGCACTTACTACTGTACGAGAGGACGGGTTTGGTTCCCAGCACCCAGTACCCATGTGGTGCCTAATAACTGTCTGTAACTCCAGTTTCAGGAGATCAGATGCTCTATTCTAGCCTCCATGGGTACTGCACACATGTGGTGCACTACATACATGCAGATAAAACACAGAAATACATAAATAAAATAAATCTAAAAATGATCATTAAAAAAGAAAGAAAAACATGGCTCCTTCAGTCTCTACTTAAATTTTATTTCATTCATATTTATGAATATGAAATGCAAAAGAGACTATGAACACTTGGAGATAATGAATTATTGGTGGTGATGATGGAACAATGTTGGTCAAAAGGTACAAGGTTTCAGCTAGTCAGGATAAATATATTCTGGATATCTATTTTATTGAGTATATATATTAAAATAT
>NW_008339767.1:2806483-2853195 GCF_000622305.1 Nannospalax galili | reverse complement strand
GGTCTCATTATAAAAAATGTTAAACATGTAGGGTGGCAGATAGGTTAGTTAGGTTGCTTTAGTCATTTCATGATACCTACATGTGTAAAAAATATCAGGCCACTGGAAGCCTGCACATGTGAACCTGAGGCAATAGTGGCATCGAGCACAGGACCCATACAGCTCAATCAGACAAGGGCTCCAAGTGGAGAGAAATGGGTGGTGGGCCAGCCCTAGAATGGGAACTATTGAAGACTGATTGCTACTGGGTGAGGGAGAGTATGCCTTACTGACAATCTCTTGATGGGCTGGCTAGACTCCAGTGGATGAATTTGCACCAAGGGCTCCAAGTGGAGAGAAATGGGTGGTGGGCCAGCCCTAGAATGGGAACCATTGAAGACTGATTGCTACTGGGTGAGGGAGAGTATGCCTTACTGACGATCTCTTGATGGGCTGGCTAGACTCCAGTGGATGAATTTGCACTGAAGGACATTTGGGTACAAATGCTTGACTGAATAGGACTTAACATATATGGCGAATACATGAGGTCTGTTGGGGGGTTGGGGGAGCGTGGATGGAGGAGGGGGTCTAAATTTGATTAAGAACTGTTGTATGAAATGTACAAAAGCTCAATAAAAATTAAAAAAAAAATACCAAAACCATCTTATCACTGTCTGTCAATTACACCTTCTTAAAGCTGGGAAGAACCGCCCCCCCAAATAACCCAGACTCAGTTCTGGAGATAAGATGAGGTGGTGAAGACCATCCAGTATGACTCAACATACATATGGAAACATGAGTTTAGTGTTGACAGAGTTTTAAAGTTTTTAGGAAAATTTGGAAATTTTTATTTTTAATGAGAAATTTCATTTAACTTTTCAAATACTGTCAATTACTTAAAAAAACTTTTGAAATACCCTGTAAGACAGATTAAATATGTCTCTGGTTCAAATTCTGCTCACATGTCCCAGTCTCTAGTCTTTTTGTCTGGGTGGCCCCATTGTCCTCCTGCTTCAGTTTTCTAAGTACTGGGACCAGAGACATATGCATTCATTTGGCTTTCAGTCTCTTCAGTCTTTGGGGTGAGATGTTGGTGAGAAATTTGCATTTGTTTTCCTGTGCGTATAATGGGAAGTCATTGGATAGTCTTCATAAGAGTGATTTCATGTAATTTTCATTTCTGTACATTTAGTGTTTTTACTATAATATCCTGTGGGGAGTTACTGTTCTGGTCCTGTCTATTTGGTGTTCTGTGTACTTCTTATATCTGTATGGGTATGTCTTTCCTTAATTTAGGGAAATTCTTTTCTATAATCCTGTTGAAGATCTGGTCAATGCCATTGATCTGAGATTCATCTCTTTCCTCTATGCCTATGATGTATAAATTTGGTCTTTTCATGTTGTCTTGCAGTTCCTGAATGTTCAATTCTTGTGTTAATTTTTTTTCATATTCTTTGCTTGAGTGGTTCAATTCTTCAACTTTATTGTCCAGTCTTGATATTCTATTTTCCATTTCATTCATTCTGTTGGTGAGGCTTTTCCCTCTTGTTTCAAATTGGCTTATTGAGCTTTTCAATTCCTTCTTCATCTCAGCCTGAATTTTCTTCCATATTTCTATCTCATTTGTGAATTCACTTTTCAAATCCTGAATTGCCTTTGTTATTTCATTCATCCATATATTTTTATTTCCTTGAGCTTCAGTTAGGAGTTTATCTCTATCCTCTTTGAGTTGTTTGTGTATTCTTTAAAGTTTTTTTTTTTTGGTTTATTTATTTTTATTTGGTGTATCAGTGTTATGCCTGTGTGTAAGTGTACCTGTGTCATACAATGCCCATGGAGGATGGACGAGGGCATTGGATCCCCTGGAACTGGAGTCATTGATGGTTGGTAGCTGTCATGTGGGTGCTGAGATTCAAACCCAGATCTTCTGCAAGAGTAACCAAGTACTCTTTACTGCTGAGCCATATCCCCAGCGCCATTGTTTGTGTATTCTTTAAATTCATTGAATTCTTTAACCATGTTTATGATTGTTCTTTTAAATTCTGTGTCCTGGGTTCCTCTAGGTAGCTCTCATGGTAAAACACTTCTATAGGACTGTTGGGGTTTGGTGGGGACATATTATTTTGATTTTTTATATTATTTGTATTTTTTCATTGTGATCTGAGCATGTGGATTTCTTTTGTTGCTTGTGTTTCTGGTATGAAATTCAAGCCTCCCTTTGTTGAGCTGAAGTTTGATTCTGTTTATATTATTGATGTAGCTTGGTTGCTTTCAGATCCAGTATGAATAGTTAGCTGGTCTGGGCTCTGGGTTCTTCTTTTAACTTTTTATTAGAGGGATCAGATAGATCCAGGCAGGCTAGTTAGGAGCTCTCCAGGTCAAAGCAGCCCCAGCTAGTCAGATGCTCTCAGGTGCTCTCTCTTAGCCTCAGCAGGACAGGGCCAAGGCCCAAGGAATCTAATAGTCGTTTCTGAACAAACCAGGCTATGGTGTGGCTTTTAAGGAGGACAAAAGTTGAAGCAAGGAAGCAAGGAGGAGGATGTTACAGTGTCCAAGGGAGAGTGAGGGGCCTTAGAATGTTGAGGTGACAGTTAAGTTAGAGAATTTGGATTGCATTTTGGAGTTAAGATCAGCAAGGAAAGGGAGTGATCAAAGGTTCCACACAAATTTGGGGTTAAGATCACTGGGTTGATGATGGTGCTAATGACTGAGATGGTGAAGAGGAGAAAGGGATGTTTCAGAAGGAATTTTTTCCGAGTTTCTCTAGTTTCTACAGAAAATCTTCACTCACTATTTCTTTTGATTTTTGACTTTATTTAATTTTTAAAAAATATTTTGTTATTATTTTATTATTTTATTTTATGTGCACGAGTGTATTGCCTGTGTGTGTTTAAGTGCACCTGTGTTATGCAATGCCCACGGAGGTCAGAAGAAAGCCTGGAATCCCTGGAACTGCAGTTACAGATGGTTGTTAGCTGTAACGTGGGTGTTGGGAATTGAACCTGGGTCCCCTGCAAGAGCAGTCAGTGCTCTTAACTGCTGAGCCATCCCTTCAGCCCTACTTATTTAATTTTTCAAATTTATGTGTATGAGTATTTTGTCTGCACATATATAAGTTCATATGTGTGTGTATTGACTGTGGAGGCCAGAAGAGGGCATTGGATCTCCTAGAACTG
Organism: Nannospalax galili; assembly: GCF_000622305.1. Classification (NCBI taxonomy): domain Eukaryota; kingdom Metazoa; phylum Chordata; class Mammalia; order Rodentia; family Spalacidae; genus Nannospalax; species Nannospalax galili. The sequence continues at coordinate 2,850,040 of NW_008339767.1, read as the reverse complement.
GAGTCAGGGATGATTGTTAGCTGTCATGTGGGTGCTGGGATTCAAACCCGAGTCCTCTGCAAGAGCAGCCAGTGCTCTTAACTGCTGAACCATCTCTCCAGTTCCCCCTCCCTTTTTCAAAAGGCAGCGTCTCTCAGTGGCCTGAAATTTGCCAAGCAGGTTAGGCAGGCTGGCCATCTAACCCTAGGGTTGCCTTCTCCCCAGTGATGTGATTATAAACTCATGTCACTGTGCATGGCTTATTTATTTATTTAATTAATTATTTATTTAATTGATTTATTTTAATTTGTGTGTATGAATGTTTTCCTGCATGTACGTAAGTGCACCTCTGTGTGCATTACCTGTGGAGTCCAGAAGAGGGCATAGGAACTCCTGGAATTGGAATTATGGGTGGTTGTTAGTCACCATGTGAGTACTGGGAACTGAGCCCAGGTCGTCTGCAAGTGGAACCAGTGTTCTTAACTGCTGACCATCTCTCTAGCCCCTCAGGATTTCTTTTAAAAATGACAACTTTTCTGTTTTGGTAATGTTAGTCATTTTTGTTGGTTCCCCCAATTGTCTGGTTTTTTTTTTTTTGTTTCCTTTTTGCCCTAAGTTTGTTTAGCAGACCATTCTTAGATGTCTAGAAACTCTGAAATTTTTATTGACTCTTTTTAGTTGTATTGTGATTAGAAATAGAGTCTGGGGTCCGGAGACATGACTCGGTGGATAAACTGCTTGCTCTTCAAATGTGAGAACCTGAATTTAGAACCCCAGAATGTATGTAAAAAGCTGGGTATGGTGGTACGTATCTGTAACTCCAGTGCTAGGGGGCAGGGGTGGAGACAGGTGGACTCCAGAGCTTGCTAGCCAGCCAGTCTAGCCCAAATGCAAGCTTCAGGTTGAGTGACAGGCAGACTCCTAGTCAAAAAATGATAGAGGACAGTGAAAAGTCAATTCCTGGACACATGTGTACCCAGATGAGCACACTCCCACATGTGTACATCTACCACACACAAACACACTAAATAATTAAAAAAAGATAATCCAGTGTGTTCACATTCTGCTTTTATGGATTTCTTGATATTTTATTTTTATTTAATATAAAACTCTTTTGAATAAAGTATCTATTTTCTTTCAATTTAACTTTACCAAGGCCTTTAATATGTTTAAAATCCTAGCAGCATGTCTTTACCTGGGTTTCAGTATCCAACTCATGTCATTTAAGAAATAATGTTCATTCTTCTTAATACATGGCTGATCTACTCTATTTTTGAAATTATACCTAACACAAAATTAAATTTAAGAGGTTATGTTATACCTTCTTTTCATATGAGTTTTTAAGTGAAAAACTGAAAATTTGCAGTAGAGCTATTGTCTTTCTTTTCCTTTCTTATTTTATTTACTTATTCATCCATTTATTATTTATTTATTTATTTATTAAGACAGGGTCTCCCTGTAGCCCCAGGTGACCTGGAACTCACTATATAGATTAGGCTGGCTTCAGTCTCACAGAGATCCACCTGCCTCTGCCCCCTGAGTGCTGGAATTAAAGGTATGCACCACCATGCATGGTGATATTCTTTTTTTAAAATATATTTTTATTGTATATGTGTAATGTATGTGTGTGTGTGTGTGTGTGTGTGTGTGTGTGTGTGCGTGTGTGTATGCATGTGTGCATACCATGGCACCCCTGAGTGCGCGAATAAGATATGTACCACCACATGCAGGGATATTTTTTTTTTAAAATATATTTTTTTTTTATATATGTGTAATGTATGTGTGTGTGTGTGTGTGTGTGTGTGTGTGTGTGCGTGTGTGTATGCATGTGTGCATACCATGGCACTCAAGTGGTGGTCATAGGATGGCTTTGTGGTGTTAGTGGTTCTCTCCTTTTACCTTTACCTGGGTTTCAGTATCCAGCTCATGTCATCAGGCTTCCACTGTAAGTGATTTTACTGGCTAAGCCATCTCACCAACCCCGGAGTCATTTTCTTTATTTCATACTTTGGCAAATGCTAATTTCATTTTGGACTTGATCCAAGGGAATTTGATCACTTCTGAAGGGTTTAAGCCATGAAGGCTAGCACGTTGCAGGGAGTATCTGGGGCACTTTCTCAAAGCATCACATGAGTTCTGAGCCCTTACACAACCTGCTGCTCTTTCCATCCCAGATGTTTTCCCCTGTGTCTTTCTGCTGCCCTCAGATGCTCTTGTACACCGCCCCCCCACACTTCATAACACTCATTTCTGTGAGTTCTTTGATGGCCATCTGTGAACTGTGTTTTATCCACATAGATTTCTTTTCATTTTCTTTTTATTTTATGTGTATGAGTGTTTTGCCTGCATGTATGTAAGTGCACCATGTGCATTCAATTAGGGGAATAGAAAAGTGTGTTAGATTCCCTGGTACTGGAATCTGGTTGGTAGTTAGCCAGGTTGTGGGTGCTGGGAACCAAATCCCGGTCTTCTGCAAGAGCAGCCAGGGCTCTTAGCTGCTGAATCATCTCTCCAACCTCCACATAGATTTCTTGGTATTTCCCTTTTTGGCCTTTCTGGTTAGATATTTCACAAATGCTTTGCACTGGAGTGACAATTATCTTACTACTCTCCGCCCCCAATAATGGCTCTCTTAATCTCTTTTCTCTGCTTTTTAGTAAATGGTCCAGTAGAGAAAAGTCTTGCAAAAGTCCTGTTTTTCATTGCATTCACATGACTTGTTTTGTTTGCTTATTTTATTTTTAAGCTTTCTTTTCTCTTTTGATTCCTACAGAAAACCTCTTGGGAGAGTAGAAATTGTTTATTTCATAAGCAAAAAAAGTAATTCTGTTTTACTCATTATAACAAGGTATTCAATATTAAATCTGTTTATTCCACAGTCTTGGACTTCAACTTACACGTTATTATATTCGCTTTGTGAATGGCTAAACTCAATTTTCAAGAGAAAGAAAATATTGAAAAGAGTCTAATGAAGCACATTTATAGCCGAGAGCTCATGGAGGAAGAGACCATCTCTTATTCAGCAGCTTCTGAAATATCACCAAACTAAAGGTTGTGCTAAGGGTGAGGTAAGGTCAAGAATCCAATTTCTCTCCCAACTGTTAGCCAATATTTCTAGTGTACACTGAAAAATAAGTAGTTTACCAGTTACTAAGTAGGCTTGAATACATTATCACAGGCAAAAGATGATATGGGAGTTAAGTGCAAGCTCAGGAGGAGAGAAGCTGAGGCTGGTTCCTCGTGTTCGTTGGTCTCCACTTCATTCCAGCTTGCTTCTGAAAGAAGCAATCAGCAGTGGCTTATAATGCTCAGGCGTTTCTGTGATGCGCACTCACTGAAAATCATTGATGTTTCTGCTTTAACTAGATTAGTTACTTTGGGTAGAAAGCTCCGTGCTGCTTGAAATCCCATTTTACTAAACCTGCCAGTGAGTAAAACCACTGAAAATTCCATTGCACAGTTAGAGGAAGCTGTTAATTAAAGCTACAATCAGCTCTAAAGCACTACCTTAAAGGTACAGGAATTCTGCCTGCTCCAGCTGGTCTTTGTATCCAACCCATGTGGTGCTATTCAAGTGGCATCATGTGGCTTAGCTTCTTTTGATGTGTTTCCTGGGAACCTATGATTATTGTGTCCCTGTAGAATGCTTTGAGATCGAGGTCACATATTTTTTTAGGCATCTTGTCCCTTTTTCATTTCTGGGATTCCAGGCCTCTGTTTCCTTCCTATCCCCCCATTTAGTGAAACAGCTAATTCTTAAAAAAATAAATAGAACCAACTCTATACTCAATTATTTGTGTAACTGGTCCCTTTGCACACAAAATGTTACCTTGGGAACTGAGACAAATTGCAGGCTATGGATTATGAAGGTTGTTTTTTTTTTTACCTTAATGAAAATTTAATTTGTTATGAATGGTTCATCATAACATATGCCAAGAAGAGCATGCCAGAAATAACAATCTGAAGGAACACATGGGATCTAATGCGGCCACACTTTTCCAAGAGTAAGAGAGATCATTGAAACAACACATGTCAGATACTATTACTATCATATTGTTGAGGCCATCTGTTAAAAACCAGGACCAGGACCTGCTGCGTTCTTTGAATTTGCAGTTCTGGGAAGGACAATGTCACATAAAATTAAGTGGATTCTGTTAAGAGGTGTGTACCTGAGGGATTAATATTTTTTTTTCCTTAAGGGATGAATCCATGTTATCTGTATAGCTAGCCCTACAATGTACAGCTTTTTTAAAGAACTTGAATTTTCCACACTATACCAGTTGTTCAATTTTTGAAATGCAAAATTACAATAACAGTTTGTGTATTTGGATAGATATTTGAATGTGTGCATGTAAAGATATAGAATCTAGTTACAGACCTGATAAAGCTGGTGTTTAGAACACTTATGGGCTTTCAGAATAAATCAAGGATGACCATAAAAGAATATCTGATAGCTCCTAAATGAGAAAGAAAGCACTGCTTCCTTTGATATTCTGATGAGGCTTGAAAAGTGGGGTGGAAAAGTGGTTTTTAATGAGATGCTTGCTCACTTTCCAGCCATTCTTGCTTTTATAGGGAAATATCAAGCTGTTTTTATTAAACAATAACGACACGGGCCCCCTTATTTGATAGAATACTTCTTTGTGTAGGATTTCAAATGTTCCTGTGAACATTCCATTTGTATGTATTTTGTACTTTTTCATATTTGCTTGCAATGCACCTTTCCATCATACAAGTAACAAAAGAATAAAACTTCTCTTGCTATTTCTTAACTCTGATCATTCTTTATGATTCTTTAGTAATGAATTGATTTTTAACCAGTGGCTAAAATTATTAGGAAAGTGATGAATAATCTTTTGAGCCCAGTTCCCTCATCTGTGAATTGTCTGGAATAGTTTAAAGGTCACCAATATCCCACCCATCTTTAAAAGTTCAGGATTCTTGGGAAGGTATAACCCTATATATTTCTTTAAAAATTCAAAAATTAGTTTTTGAGAGAGGATATTTCTGGTAGCCTGGGGTGGCCTTGAACTTCAGATCCTTCTTCTTGGTCTCCTAAGTGTTGGGAATACAAACGTGTGTCATTATACCTGCCATGTCTGGAATATATCTAAAAGGCAAAATAAGATATTATGTTTTAAATTTATATCAGTAGATGATGTGGATGTATAGTACAATTTCAGAAAAATCTAGACTCAGACTGTGTTTGGCATAAATCTTTAGTCATTAAAGATGAGGACATGCATTTGAAATAGTTCTCTGATTTTTCTCTCTATTTCCATTGAGAATTCTTTTATCTTATTCCACATTTCATTACAAACTTATCTCCTCCTACCCATCCATCAGTAAAGTTTCTTTGAAGTCATTAATGACTTAGGCCCATACAGCTTGTTTCTTTATTATGAAGGTCAAAGCTGTTTGCATGTTATGGTAAGTCCAGGGACTTATTCGTAGTCTTCCCACACATTAAAATTGGGGATTGGAAGGGAGGCAAAGTAGAGATCAAAATGAAATGGATGTGGACATCAATACTTCGAACTATAGGGTGACAGTGGTAGGGTGGCTGTGGGAGTGGGGAGAGAAGACTCATGTTAAGGGTTTTGGGTGGAACTTTATTGCCCAAATCCTGTCATTTATCACTCTATATCCTAAAATTTACAAAAGAGGGAACACAGACACTAAGAAGTAATTTTTAAATAGAAAATAGCATCTGAGTAATTGACCAATGTCCCCACTTAGCAGAGATGTTAAAGCACAAAGCTTAGGCTTGGATGCTTAAGAGCAGATTCCCCTTCCCTCTTTCCTGCTAGGGAATCTTCAGGTAGACTGACCTCATCTGATTCATCCAGCCATAAATTCAGAGTTAGGATGTTTCATTTCACTTCAGTGACCCTATCTACTTAAAAAATAGGTCCAATTTCTGCCTTGGGGTCTGACTAAACCATACTGTACATGCTCTGTGAGAACCTGGAGAACAGCATGTGTGTGTGTATGTGTGTGTGTGTGTCTGTCTGTCTGTCTGTGTCTGTGTGTCTGTGTGTGTCTGGATGTGTATGTAGGGAATTCATCTAGTCAGGGAGCCAACAGTATTGAAAGCATAGGCAGAAGGTGTCTCTGTGTATAGATCAGAAATAAAAGAGAGAAGCGGAAATGTTCCCTGGTTCAGAAGTTCATATTCAAAAAGTAAAATGCTAAGCATGATAAGTTGCTTACCTTCTTGGTTCTATTTATAATACTCAGGGGACCTGTTGCCTTCTATTCTAGATTGTTTTTAGTGTTAGTATAATGAAATTATGTTTATTTTCATTTGAGAATCAAAATGCTTTATGCTTTGGGCTTTACACTTCCAATAATGAGGCGTCTGCTTATGTACTTGATTGGCATTTTCTGTGAACTTTGAAAAAGAATTCTAGTGACACTGTAACTTGCTGATTCATTTTGACTTTTCATAGGTTGAAAGAGGGTCCAAAACTGATGGGGAAACTTTGAATTATTATTTACATATATTTGATTAAATTCAACAAAATTTTTTTTTACTATACATAAGGATATACAGTGTACAAAATAGAGTTTCCTGTTCTTGAGAATCTTACAGCTTGGCTAAAATAGTACATATATTGATTCTAAGATACATATCTGTAACATTTCTAAAACTGAAATTCCTCATGTGACTCATAGCAGGACATCATTTTATTGATAGCATTTAAAATTTCTTAATGATATATAGATCTATATCTATAGATCTCTATCTATCTATCTATCTATCATCTATCATCAAGATTATCTATCTATCTATCTATCTATCATCTATTATCTATCTATCTATCATCATCATCATCTATCTATCATCTATCTATCTATCATCTATCTATCTATCTATCTATCTATCTATCTATCTATCTATCTATCATCTATCTATCAGTCATCAATCATCTATCTATAATTGTGTCTTATAGCTAATGCCTTCCTATTCAAGGATGTATAGCAGCACCAGAAATTTGGGCAGTTCTACCTGCTGTTTCACTTGGTAAGTGTGCTAGGAGTGACCACAGGTTAGGAAACAGGAATCAACAGTTTGGAGTTGATCTCACCCAGTTCTCACATGCCTCTCATTTGCATCTCTCCAGATAACAGTGATTCCATGATTTAAAGATTCATCACTACATGAGGTAATGTAGACCAGTTACCTCATTTGACATTCAGTGGATGAACTAGAAATCTTTTACAGTAGCAGAGGGAACACTGAATGTTTTAATGAAATGGAAAAATAATGTGAAGAACTTCAACTCGATTCATCTTTAAGAGATTTTTAAACACAAATGTGACTGTATGGGATTTTTTCACATATGATAACAAGGTGCCTGCCTGATCTGGGAAAGTATGTTAGAGAAAGGTCAAGAGATACCATTATAGGGGCTGTAGATATGGCTCAGTGGTTAAGAGCACTGACTGCTCTTGCAGAGGACCTGAGTTTGGTTCCCACCTGGCAGCTAACAACCATCCATAACTCTAGTTTCAGGGGATCTGATGCCCCCCTCTGATCTCCACAGGCATTGCATGACATGCATGCACTTATAGATATACAGGCAATACACTCATAATAAAATAAAATCTACTTTTAAAATATTTTATTAATTTTTATTTTGTGTGTCTGAGTATATTGCCTGCATGTATGTGAGTGCACCATGTCATGCAATGCCTTGGAGGTCAGAAGAGGGCATAGGATTCCCCTGGAACTGGAGTTAAGTACGGTTCATAGTCACCATGTGGGTGCTGGGAATTGAACCCAGGTCCTCTGCAAGAGCAGTCAGTGCTCTTAACTGCTGAGCCATTTCTCCAGCCCCAAAGTAAAATATTTTTAAAAGAGATGTAATTATAGATTTTTTTTCCTTTTGAGGCCTTTGTAGACTATGCAAATATTTAAATGGATAAATATTTACAATTATTGATGTTATTAAATATTGTCATAGTTTAGCATGTATTTAGAGCAATGTTTGGGGCACACTAAGAGCTAAATGAAAGTGTTAAAAGCAAGCAAGCAAACAGAGGAAGAGCAAAGCATAAAGCATGGTACACTAGAGAAGAGGTGCTGTAAGAACGGTGTCAAAAATGCTGTGGAAATTCAAGTGGAGAGATGTGCTTCAGCAGGGGTGTTCCAAGAGCAAGGGAGCAGTTGACTGTCATCTGCAAAACAGAAGGATTCCATAAAGAGATGAAGGACAAAGCATCCCTGATTCAAAGAAGAGCATCAGAGGAAATGTTTATGTAAGCTAAGCACATTTATCTGCTGCAGAGAGGAGTCAGATAGGACAACGACTGAGGACTTAGGAGACAGATGAGATTGGTGCTAAGACACGACTGGGGAAGAGGTAAGAGATGATGGGATCTAAGACATGGTCGGGAGGATAAACCTTAAAATCAGTGATAGCTGTGCCTCTGAGGCAGCAAGAAAAGAAGGGGAGTAGCTATAGACACAGAGAAGTTAATTGGGCGGGGGTCAGGAATTTGGAACTAGAGAAGTTTATCTGTATTAGATTCTATTTTCTCTTTGAAATAGTAGGTTTCTCTGGTGATATGGAGGAGGGTGGAGCCTGTGGTAGCCCTGATGAGTTGGCAAGGATTGATCACAGTGACAAAGTCTTGAAATAACTGTTCAGGGAATGGGAGAGAAAATTGAACATAGACAATAAGAAAAAAATATTGCTGAGAAACACTGGAGGCCCATTTTAGATTGGGAAGTTTAAGTAGTCTGTGATGTTGTGTGATTCCCCTAGCAGCCCTTACCAGCTGAGGTATAGGTCAGGAGGAGATGTGGAACAGCAGAGGCATCACAAAGTCCGGTAATCTCAGAAGGTACAGCCAGTAGTGAAGGAAATGAAGCCGCATGTATCCAAGGAGAAGGAAATGGTTGGGTCAGTATTTAGAGGCCTGGAAGAAGTTTAGCACTAGGTCTTGTGGGAGTGAGGGAGTGGGCTGGGCAGAGTACGAGGCTGAGTTTGCAGGACAGGGTATTAGAGTGTTAGGTGTTTCCACTGGAAAAGGTCTCAGCAGTGGAAAGGGGCTTTTGGATAGTTATCTATATTGATATAAAATTAACTCGGCTTTCAAATAGTCAATGAATCTTGAGAAGTGACTGCTAGGTGGTAACACAGAGGATTGGAAGGAGTTATAAGAGAATCAAAGAAGTGAAGCCACATCAAAAAACCTGAGGATGTAGAGAATAAACAGGACCTTCAAGAAGAGTGAGAAAAGGGGTGATATTCAAATGTTTTAGCCTTAAAGTACACAGATTGCACAAGAAAGAGCATTGGAGATATATTGTATGCATTTCTTTTGCATTGCTATGACCAAAATACCTGACAGAAATAAGAAGAAAGGTTCATGTTGGTTCATGGTCTCTGTTCATCATAAGGAACACATGACAAGAGGGCTCCTGTCCATGGTGATGTGAATGTATGATGGTGGCTGTTCACACAGCATGGGTTGGAACCAAGAGCCAAAAGGGTCTTCAAAGCCTTCTCCTAGTGAAAGACTCCCAAAGATTCCATAGCCTCTACAAACAGCCAACATCGGAAAGCCTTACTTTTAGGGGAAGATTGCCTTGAAGATTAGGTAGGTTGCAGTCCAGCGCTCTGGATTGATGCAGGGGTTACCGAATCAGACAAAACCGAGTTAACTTCAGTTTATAGAGCTGTGTGACTTTGCACAGCACAGCTTTGCCATGCCTCAGTTACCTTCTCTGTAACATGGAAATAGTGGTGACTGGTTAACATGGATTAAATGCTAAAACCATCCTCCTAGTTTGTGTATCTGTCATCCTTGGTTCTTTCGTTCTTTCATCTTTCTGGAGTTTTAATGTTAAAGGGTTTTAGAGGCTCAGATTTTCTTGTGTTTCATTTTCTGCTGTCTTCTCTCCTTTCTTTTCTTTCACCTTGATTTTTTCCTCTCATCAGTCAGACTTACTGTTTTAAATATTATCCATATGCTGATGAGTGCTGAATTTTAACTCTAATACAGTTCTTTCTCCCAAACTTCAAACTTATATAGTCACTTTGTTTGTTAGATCTACCCATCTGAATGGCTGCTAGGTAGCCCCAGCTTGATGTGTCCAAAAACTAAAGCTGAGGTCTTCATCCCCAAACTTACTTGCTCCACAGTCTACCCCATCTCACTGGTAGTAACTGTCCAGCTACAAAAGTCAAAATCCTTGATAGCCACCCTTACCGTTCTTTCTTTCAGAGTTGGCTTGCACCTGGCTCTATCTATAAAACACATGCTGAATTTACAACTCTGCTTGCTACTATCCCGATGATATAAGTCCTCTGCCACTCCCAACATCTGAAGTCATCTCCATCATTTCTTCTCCAGTCCTTTCTCAGCATGGCTTGAGATTTCCATGGAGATCTTTAAAAATGTCAGTCAGACCATATTCTTCTAATCCCTCGGTGGATTTCATTTCTCTTAGAAAGCCAAAGTCCTGACAAAGACCTGCAAGGCTATATGCAGTCTATACCCCACCTCCCCTCTCTGTCCTCATCATCTTTTGCTCTGATTTTTTTTTTCTCACCTGGTCAATGTCTATTTAGCTGGTCACTGAAGGAATCATTTACCCTTTTACTCTAGAGCTGAGTGCTCATTAATGTTCTCCATTTAGAATGCTCTTCCTTCATGCGTTTTCTTGTTGAGCCTCCTTCAAATCTTTGTTCAAATCTTACTTTCTCATCAAAACCTGTGCTGACTACCCCATTTAACAAGGCAGTACATAACACCTGCTCTCCCATTCCTGGCCATGGAATGTCTAATTGTGTGTGTGTGTTGCATATATGTGTGTGTCCATGTGGATGTTTGCACATGTGCATGTAGATGTGCAGGTGTGTGTTTTGCATGTGAAGGCCAGAGGTTAGGTGTCTTTCTTAAGCTCTGCACCTTAATTTTTAAGATAGGGTCTCTCACTGAACTTGGAGCTCACCAGTTTACTAAGCCAGCTGGCCAATGAGCTACAGGGATCTTCTTGTCTCCCTCCACCCCAGTGATGCCATACCCAGCTTTTACATGAGTATTGAAGATCTGAACTTAAGTCCTTATCATTGACCCAGCTTTTACATGAGTATTGAGGATCTGAACTTAGGTCCTTATCATTGCGCAGTAAGCACTTTACCAATGGAGTCATCGCCCCAGGCTCAGCATTTCTTAGCCCTGCTTTCATTTTTATTATCAACTGTTTAATCCTATATAGTTCATTACTTTATTATGGTTATTCTTCATTCCATTTTCCATGCAATGGACACAGTGAGCAGAGCTTGTTATCTACTTTCTTCACTGATCTATCATAAGAGTCTAGTATGGTACCTGACAAGGGTAGGTACTCAAATATTTATTAATGGAACGACTTTAAATAAATAAATGAATGAATGTTCATAGAGCACTTCCTATGTGGTGGATATACTAGACATTCCATTAATGTTGCTCGCTCTTTACATTATTTTTCAGCTGGAGGGAGGTGATTGTAAAGATTGTATCCTGGAAAGGTTTGTGAAAAGAGGATAGGAAGGAAAAAATTTAATATAGCATAGATTGGCAAGTGGGTTATGACCTTAAAATAAACCTTAGCCGGCTATTGGTTTTTCTGTAAGAGCGCTCTGGAAGAAGGCACCTTAGGGAGAGAACAGGTAAGAAATAATTTACCCAGAGATAATTATTACTAACAGGAATGAATCTTTTCTCACCCTGACTCACTCAGTGGAGACTACTTTTAAGTAATTATCTTGGTTAAGTTTTATTAATCTTTTGGCACTGAACAAGATGGTGTACTTCATTGGAGGACACAGTTCACCACTGAGATTTGAAAGCTCTTGGGGGAGCATTTGAATGATAATAGAATTTGATAGCAGGATTGATTTAGGAGTGGTTGTTCACGTTTCCCTTACTGTTCCTCTTTTTATATCTTGCGTGTTTCAGCAATTAGTGATTTTGAGAGAGAATTGCAAAATTTTAGTTCCAAGAATACAGGATTTTCTGAGTAGTTTTTATGCCTTTTGAATTTTGATGCTTTGCATTCTTGTACTACCCGTTGCTTTACTGAAATGGCTTAATTGTTATGCTGGATGTGAGAGTTTTATGGTAGAGCTAGGGATATAGATAGATTTAAAAAATTAAATTAGCCTTTTATATGACTGACATAACTCATATTCATCACAAGCAACGTTAATAATGCAGAAAATGTACAAAGTAGAAAAATTAGCCCTTATTCATCCCTGGAGAGTCACTGTTAGCCTACTGATATACTGCACATGTTTTACCAGGAGTCATTTCAACAAGTGGATGGATATATTTCCCTTGAAACTTGCCCTTTTGTCATACAAACAACCTCATACTCCACAGGGCAGTGAGTTCTATGAATTTCATTTTTTTAAAGAGCTGAATAACATCACATTGTGTATGTGTACCTTACCTTCATCATCCATTCATTAATTGATGGACATCTATAGGTTGTTTCCGATTCCTCCCTATTATGGAAAGGGCAGCAATTAATACGGCTGAACAGGTATTTCTGTAGTAGTGCATGGAGTACTTTGAATATGTGTCCAAGAGTGGCGTAGCTGGATCGTATGGTGGTCAGTGTTGAGCTTTTTGAAGAATTCCCACATTGATTTCCACAATGGCGCTCCTGCCTGCAGTGGATAGTAGTTCCCCTTTCTCCACATCCTCCCCAGCATTGGTTGTTGTTTGGTTTTTGGATCTTAGTTCTTCTGGGTGAGGTAAGATGAAATCTCAAAGTGGTTTTAATTTGCATTTCTCTGATGACTAAAGATGTGGAGTTAAAAAATATTTAGTATTTTTATTTTATGTGGATGCATGTATTGCCTGCAGGTATTCCTGTGTCGTGCAATGCCTGTGGAGGTCAGAAGAGGCTGTCTGATCCCCTGGGACTGGAGTTACCGACAGTTGTTAGCTGTCATGTGGGTGCTGGGATTCGAGCCCGGGTCTTCTGCAAGAAAGTCAGTGTTCTTAACCGCTGAGCCATCTCTCCAGCCCCAAGATGTGGAATTTAAAAAAAAAGTATTTCTCATTCTTTTGCATTTCATCTTTAGAGAACTCCCGGTTCAGCTTTTTGTTCCACTTTTTAATTAGTTTTTTTTTTATGTTTAGGTTTTTGGTTCTTTGTACACCGTCCCTCTGTTAGAAGCATAGCTGGTAGCCTTTTTCCCATTCTGTAGCTTACCTCCTCACTGGAATGGTGGTTTCCTTTGCTGTAGAGAAGCTTTTTTCAGTTTCATGAGGTCCCCATTTGTCAATTGTTGGACTTGAACCTGAATTATAATAGTCCTACTCACAAAGTTCTTTCTTATGTCTCTAAGTTACAGTGTAGTCTCTATTTTCTCCTTTATAGATTCAGGGTAACTGGTCTCTTGAGTTGAGGTCTTTGATCCATTGGGATTTGAGTTTTGGGCATGGTGAGAGATAGGGGTCTAGTTTTATTCTTTTACATACCACTATCCAGTTTGACCAGCACCATTTATTGAATAGGCTGTCTTTTCTCCAGAGTGTGTTTGTGTCTCCTTTGTCCAAACTCAGATGGCTGTAAATGCTTGGGCTTGCAAGCATTTATTTCACTGATCAATGTGTCTGTTTTACACTAGTATCATGCTGTTTTTGTTACTATAGCTCTGTAGTATAATTTGAGATCAGGGATGGTAATGCCTCCAGCAGTTCCTTTATTGTTCAGAATTACTTTGCTTATCCTGAGTTTTTTGTGTTTCCATATAAAATTTGAGATCATTTTTCAATTTCTATGAAGGATTGTGTTGGAATTTTAATGGATATTGCATTGAATTTGTAGGTTGTTTTTGATAGGATGGCCATTTACACAATATCAATCCTGCCAATCCATTAGCATGGGAGGTCTTTCCATTTTCTGGTATCTTCCTCAATTTCTTTTTTTCATTGTCTTAAAGTTTTTCCTTCTTGGTTCCTGGTAGAGCTCTCATTGATTCATTTGGTCAGACTGACCTGACTTGTACCTTGGGTGAGAGGCACCGGAACCAACTGCAGAGCTGTTTCATGGTCTAACAGTGAAGGATGACATTTGTACTTCTGTCTCTGGAGACACTAACAGGCATGTCTTCTGGTGGGTCCCTGGAAGGACAGTACTGCTTCAAGCCTGTATCAGAAAGAGGATAGAATTACAAGGACCTGTTAAGAGGATGAGGTTAATAGATTTGCCTGCAAGTGTACGGATGGATCTCTTTTCTGGATCCTATATAGGCCAGAATGGAGATATAGGGCCACTTCAGAGTTCACAGGCAGTATCTAGTACTTAATGACTCTATAACCTAAGGCATGGGTATACAAAGATCCCTTAGCAGATGATTCTAGTGGTAAGCCTTAGGGCTGTCGGGGACACAGCTAAATCCACAGGGGAATAAGGCTATTTCTGGGTCTGGATCTGGGTCTGCCACCTGGGCATGAGTCTGCCCTCTCTACATGTCTCTTCTTAGTCTTGGACTCCAGAAGGAGTTCATAACTTCCTACCTGAATGTCACAGTTCTCACAAGGCAATTTTACCCTTGAATGGCTATGAAATTATTGCTGCTAAGGGGAGAGATGTAATTCTACAATCTTGCTGACTTTATTGCCTTCAAACCTTTCTTGGTCATCTTGAAATATCTTCTTTCTTTGAACAGAAATTTCCCAAGAACATGTCAACACCGTGTGAAGGACTAGATATTTTTGTTACAACTTCTGTCTTTGGGACCTAAATTGTTTTCTACTGGACAAGTAAAACTTTCACTTGACACAGCTGAAAAATTGTGACACTGTGGTTCTTCTAGTGGTTCTGTGTTACTTCGGTTAGACTGCTGCATACACTCAAAGTCCCTATCGTTACCATTTTTTTGTCGTTTTACTCATTATGTGGACCAGACTGGCTTTATCCCACAGAGATTTGCCTTCTGCTGCCTCTTGGGTGGTGGGATTAAAGGTGTGCACTACTACACCTGACTTTCATTACCATTTTTAGAAGCGTGACACATGTCCACTTTTAAAACAATATCATAAAGGTTGGAACTGGAAAGAGGACAATATCCACTTTGGCATTTGAAGTCAGTACCAATACGGACAGGAATGTAGATTCTAGGAAGGAGAGTGGTTAGTGGTCCTTGATGAGACAGGATATTACAGTTGAGTGTAGATGGTAATTTAGAGGTCATTAGCTCTACCCTGACCCCATAGAGTTCAGGAAATTGAAGTCTATCTTGGTTAAATGATTTACTTACATTGCATCCAAAGCTGTAATGAGAGGTCAGGTCTTCTTACTCCAGAAGCAATGTTCTATTCCTATAAAGCATGGTTCTTCTGTCTTTTGACTTCGAAGTCAATGATAGCAAGCTGGAGATCTGGACTTTGTAAGTCATAAAGCTGATGACATGACTAAGACGAAGTGCAGCATTGTAGCTTCCCTGGGTTTCAGTGTGATGTGGTAGTTTATTCTGCTTATTTTGGATTTGTCTGCCTCCACTGTCATATAAGCCAATGCCTTAAAGTCTCTCTCTCTCTCTCTCTCTCCCTCCCTCCCTCCCTCCCTCCCCTCCCTTCCTAGCGCTCATGTATCTATTAGCTCTCTCATTTCCTTTATGCCCTAGAGAACTCAACTAATACATTTAGGGAACTATTGTTTCTCTAATCCAGCATTTGGACCTTAAATATCTGTACCCAGAGAGTATTTTGTGTGATGTTTTGGATAATCATGTGTTATTATATATCTTTTTAATGTTCTGTAAATACAAAGATGCTTCCCTTTTATTTTGTTTCTAAAAGAGAACTTTAAAAATCATGCCTTACTTGTTTTCATAGTGCCAGAAGATTCTGTACAGGCATTGAGGGGAGAAAAGGCATCAGTGGTCTTACACAGCACTGGGCTGTGTAAAATGTGCCAGGAAAAATGTGCCCACTGGAGTAATGGTGGCATAACTCTCATGAGATGACCAGCTGCTTTCTGAGTGGATTTGAGGTTTGCTCCACAGGATGGAATTTCATGCCGGGCACTATAAAACCTGATTTTGGGAAGGGAATAAGAAGCTACTATTGTTATTATGCTAAATGGTGATAAATATTTATGTATATCATATAGACTTGGATCGCTCTTAACCTTGGTCAGAGAAGCTTCTTTTTGCCATGGGCAACAGTCAGTGGCGAGATTCCAAACTGGTTGAAGTGCTGAGAATAAGTGACTGAGTGCTCAGCCCCAAGTGGAATATTTTTGTTAACCCCAGCCTCCTCTAGTGCTGCCAAGGCTCAGTGAACACCATGGAAGAGAAGACAGAAAGAACATGAGCTGGAGGATGAGTAGGAGTGCTGTGAAATGCTGTCTTCTGGACAAGTGTGGTTACCTGCACCAGACCCGTGTAAGATCAAGTTAGCCAATATTCCGGTATAGGTAGGAAGTGTTCTCTGCTATTGGCTGGGGGAGGGAGAACCATTCTTTTTTGAGGATTTAGCCACTGGTAGGTTGTCCATGCTCCAGAGGACAGCCCCACACCTATGTACACAATTGGATGTAGTGGGTATTAAAAAAGGAAAAGAAGAGGACATGAAGCTTGGAGGAGGACATATTGGGGATTCAAGGGACATTTGAGGGGGGCAGTGGGGGTTGTTATAGTTATATTTCATTGTTTATATGTATGGAATTCTCAAATAATAGAAAACCATGCCCTATAACTAGTCATATCGTATTCTCTGTGATTATTCCTATTAGACCCCTGAGATCAGTGCTGCTGTCTGTACCTCTTGAAGAGTCAGGTAGCTTTTTTGGTTTCAGTGGTAGAGAGGCAAGCAAGGAAGCATGCACATATTCACACAACTATTTCCATTTTTCCTCTGAAATGATAGCCATTCTTATGCTAAGCCCTCTATTCTGTTTTCCCAAGATACTTCCATGTTACCGGTGTCCTTCTTTTGTAGAAGAGATTTCATAATGTTGTATTTTGCCAGACTGCTTTTGTTTTTGATTAACAGAAAATAGCGAAAATCTTAGTCAATGAGTTCTTTAGACATGTTTTCACTTTTTACTTTCTTTCTCCTGATATACTTTCCATAAACTCCCTTGTACAGAAGATGGTTTAGTGTACTGGAGAAGGTGAGATCATAAAGAAACAGATTAAGATAATCTAGATAATAGTTTGAGCCAACTGCCACGTTTATATATGGAGACATCTTGGACTTCTCAGCCCAGATACTGTCTTGCTGATGGATAGAGTCTCCAGAAAGAATCTGCCCAGCCCCAGTCTACAGAGCAATAAAAATAATGAATGATTGTTTAATATAATTAACTTTTCATAATAATAGATATGTTACATAATAGAGGTAACCAAGGTAGCATCTCACTGTGAGGCTCTTCAGTTAGGAAGACTCATGTTTTACTTTTAGATTATGATATGATAACTGATAAGTAACAATTGATTACATGTAGCTTAAATACATGACTTGTCAATTGATTTAATATTTTCTCATTTCTGTATACCAGCTGTATATCAGAAAAATCTTTTTTTCTTATTTATTATTTTTATGTTATGTGTGTGAGTATAATGCCTGCATGTAGGTGGGTATGCCAGTGTTGTGCAATGCCCGTGGAGGTCAGAAGAGGGTGTCAAATCCCCTGGAAACTGGTGTTACAGATGGTTGTTAGCTGTCATGTGGGTGCTGGGAATCGAACCCGGTCCTCTGCAAGAAGAATGCTGAGTCATCTCTCCAGCCTCAGGAAAATCATCTTAATGTCAACAATTCTAAACTTTTTTTTTATTAGCATGTGGAAATGTTAATGTAATTAAAAATAGTCAATGGTTTAATAAAGATATGTACCCAGTGTTTCTTTCTTAGGTTAATATTTATATAGACTCAAATCTAACCTTACAAATGTCTCAGTGAAAAAATATACATTACCATATTCTAAGACATTATGGAATTCCAGAGTGTAGGCTCAGAAGGCAGTTCAAAGACAATTTTCTGAAAGACATTGAGTAGCTATCATCTCGACTTGTGTGTTAGTATTTATTTTAACATCAGTGATAACTCTTTAGCTCAATATATTCTGAAAGGGTTCATTGCTTTAGAAATTCCAGGAAAGTATTGGGCACATGGAGATTTCCATGGATAGTGCAGATGTGAAGTGTAATGAAATACTTCAGATCTTCATTTACACAGTGATTAAGGAGTCAGTCTTTGGAATTATACTTGGGGTTTTACAGTCTCCTTATATCACTTACAGACCTAGGCAGGCTGGGTAACCTCGTGGTGTCCCTGTTCCTTCAACTGTAAAATAGGGTTGAAAACAAGACTCCTCTTTGTTTCTTCTCTGCTTCTATCATTACTCTTTATGCTCTTTGATTGGCCTCTCATATGAACTATCTTATTTCTAGTTTCTTTTCAAGACTCCAGGACTCTGAACAACTAACACAAAGCCAACAACTTGTGGTCAGATTTTGTTACTACAGCCCATAGATATTCAAGATGAGGTCAATATAGAGTAGCATGAAAGACGCTCTCATTGTGTTGAACTAGATTATCAGTGTGTTATTTTAACAGTCATGCATCTCTTTTGGACATACTTTCTATTCCCACGAGAGAGAAGATATAGATATCTAGAGACAAGATATATAAATAAAGAGCTCTGAAAATTGCTGCCTCCCTTGGGCACCAGGTGAAAAATATGCGTTTTGAAATGGAAATTACTTCTCTTACTTGTACTTAACTTTCCAAGATATATTGTGATCATGACCTAGTCATTCTGCCAAAGTGTAAGTTTTATTTCCATTTATTGAATTGCTGACTGTGTCATTGACTCCCTTGCAACATGGTAAGGTTACATCGGTCTGGGGCTAATGGCAACTCATCCCTTAACACGATTCCTTATACTTTCTTCCAAATTGCTTTGATTCGTTTTGGCTGCTAAATTCAACACAAAGTACATTCTGGGTCTTGTGGCTACATGTATCCAAATTCAGAAGTAAATGAAGGGTAAAGTGGTGTGCTAGTGTGACTGCAGTCTGACTAATTTGAATCTATTTGCCCTCCATCATTTCTGTGTCAGTGTAGTTATACCAAACTGAATTCTGTGCAGCTGATTGAATCATTGCATCTAGAAGCTTAATAAGCTGCTAAAATGTAAATACTGACCTGGGGAGTTTTGCATGGCTAATGAAGGCAAGAGTTCGGACTCTATGATTCTATTGCATAGCTTTACCCAAACACCCAATAAATGTTTACAAATCCATTTGATCCACTCAGTTTGCCTGCTCACAATGTTGATGGGCTGAATATATTTCAATAATAATTTAACTCTTTCAGGGACAGTGGCATGAAAGGAACGAGGCAATGGATATAGGATGTGTGTCTGCTTTGAGCCTTGGTCCAAGGATGGTTGATGCACAGTCTTCAAAGAAATTTTGTTTGGTGATACAGTGTCAGTTCTAAGAATGAGGAGCTTTCCGGCAATAAGTCTTATAAATAGTTTTGCTTCTGGAAGGAAATTGAGGGGAGAATGGAGAAAAAAGAGAATACAAATGCTTTGTGTTACTAATGCTGGATCTTTCCACCTGAAATCTGTAAATACAATATAGATTTTCCTGGCATTGAGTTAGATCTGGCATATTCCTCATTCCATTGATCTTTAAGGTAATAATATTTATCATAGTGTAATACTTAGTGGAAGCAAAAATACTGACTGAAGAGACATTCCCATTATTCATGTCCTTTTGTTATTGTGCTATTATCTTTATGTTTGTTTTGTCTGACTGTTTAGACAAAGAGAGGACGGACTGAGAAGAATGTAGAATTTGAAATGGTGTGGGGTGTGTACTCTGGAAAATGATAAATGCATATGTAATTTTTCACTTTGGATTAGAGGCAGAGTTCACATTCAAACCCGAAGTATAATTAGTTATAAAGACAGCCCATTTTGTTTAGATCATTTTAAATTTCAAAGTGTGTAGTTAAATGCATGAATTCTTTCTTTTCATCTTATCCTGTGTGTGTCTTTGCTTAAAGCGAGGGTCTCCAGAATGGAACAGAGGGAATCTTTATGAAATAGTAATCAAGCATAATGAACATAATTGGGAGGGCAGATCTGGTTTAAGATACGTTTTTCATAGCCCTCAGGTGTGCTTCATATCTGTGGGTGCTCAGTCCACACTCCAGGTACCTGGCAGTCTGAATGCCCTCCTACTTTTCCAATATCCCCTCCAGATAATAGCAGGGCTCTGAGTAGGGCATTAGGAGGGGGCGAAGTGACATACTTAAATGTATAGTGACTTCAAAGGAGTGCTCTCTAGAGCTATACTAGTTCAGTCACCCAGAAGCTTCTCCAAATGTGCAAGATGAGTTTGACTCCTAGGACACAGTGGAATGCTGGTAAGTTGATACGTCCACTGGCTACTCGAGTAACATTCCTGTCTAGATGACCTGGACTCAATTGTGAGACCTGACTTTGTAGGGTCATCTGATTCTATGTCTCAGTCTTACCTTAACCTCAGTCTGAAATTTGGCTTCTTATGCCATTAAATTCCAACTTTGTGCTTTAAGTGATAATAGCCAGAAAATATATATTTTGCTATTGGGCATACTAGCAAAACCTTGGGAATTTAAGGGAAGGAGAAAGGGATACTATGGGGAGTCACTGATACCATGTGTGGTGGTTTGAATGAAAATGTCCCCCATAGGCTCCAAGTGTTTGAACATTTTGTCCCCCAGATGATGGCGCTGTTTTGGAAGGTCTTAGAAGGTGTGGCTATCCTAGAGGAAGCACATCACTGGGGATGGGCTTAGAGAGTTCTTAAGCCTTGCCAGATCTCCAGTCGCTCTCTTGCTTCCCGTGCCTGAGTGATGATGTGAGAGCTTAGCTTCTGCTGCTCCTGCTCCAGTCACCTCCAGCCACCATGCCTGCCTCCCTACCATGATGGACTGTAATTCCCCTGGAACCGTAAGCTCAAATAAACTCTATCTTCTATAAATTGCTTTGGTCAGTGTTTCTATCACAGTAACAGAAAAATGACTAATACATCACGTAACTCTCCAACCTGTAACTTGCGTGTGTGTGTGTGTGTGTGTGTGTGTGTGTGTGTGTATGAACATGTTCATGTGTATGTGTATATGTATGTATACATTCATGTGTGTGCATGCATATGGAGGCCAGAGATCAACCCTAGAGGTGGTAATTCAGCAGCCATCTTCTTGATTTTTGAGACGGGGTCTTTCACTGGCCTGGGGCTTGTCCAGTAGGCTAGGGTGCTGGGCAGGGAGCCTCAGGGATCCTGCTAGCTCCATTTCTCAGAGCTGGGATTATAACAGTGCACCACTACCTCTGACTCTTGGGTCTATATTCTGGGGATTGAACTCAGGCCCTCATATTTGTGAGGCTAGCTCTTTACTGACTGAGCTATCTTTCCAGCCCTCCAACCTATAACATAAAAAAAAATGCTCCCAGCCAAGCATGGTGGTACACACCTTTAATCTCAGCACTAAAGAGGCAGAGGCAGACATATTTCTGTGAGATCAAGGCTAGTCTGGTCTACATAGTGAGTTCCAGGTCAGCTGGGGCTACAGGGAGACCCTGTCCCAAACAACAACAACAGCAGCAGCAGCAACAGCAACAGCAACAACAGAAACAACAGTAGCAACATGTTCCTATGAAGGCAGACAGTATGTAGGCAGATTCCAATGTATAATAATCGTGGCTGCACCATCTAGATTGCCTTTCAAGAAAGGGCTTTTTGCCATAGTTTGTGGGAGAACCCTCAGTCAACAGTCTGTAAGTACTGACTCAACAGCAGAGAGTGAACCACTCACCCCAAATTGCCTGGACAGCTACAGGCAGTGCCTGATGTACACTTGGCCATTTTTCTTCAGCTCTGGACCACTGTGACAACTCTGCCTGTATCAGGTCTCCCTAACGACCTGCATTGTAATGTACTTCCTTCTCTGACAGTCCTCCTTCTCCTTTCCAAGTGCGGTATCTGGACACAATTACTTTTTGGAGTTGGCTTCCCAAATGCCTAAAGTTGAGTCACAAAGTGAACATTTAGGTCATAATTGAAAATACATATAGAATCTAGTGAGGTATTATGAATGTGCCCTGATTTGAAAGGTGGAAAGGGTAGATATTAAGGCTCTTTGTTCATAGATCCTGCCCTACCTGTGTCAACTCCAGTTTTGAAAATATCTTAGAAAAGTATCATGATATAATTATTGCTAAATATCATTTTAATAAATCCCACACAAAGTCTTCTACTACCTAAAGGAATGCTGTCTTTAGGGGGCAGAATTCAGTGAGAACTCTTGGGGAGTGGCTCAGTGAGTAAGAGCACTTATCACACAAGCAAAAGGACCTGAATTTGGATTTCCAAAACCCATATAAAAAGCCAGACAAGGCCACGCATGCCTGTAACCTGAACACTGTGGGTGGCAGAGATCGGAGGATATTGGGGGCTTGTTGGGCAGTCAGTCAAGTCAAAACAATGAGCTGCAGATTCAGTGAGAGACCTTATGTCAAGGGAATACAGTACAGAATTAGAGATGATAATACCTGAGGTCCTCCTCTGGTCTCTGTAACTGTGTGCACCCCACCACACATGTACATATACCATACAATATAACACCTCCTCACAGAAATGGGGGCTGCTTTAATGCTTAACCTGATTATGAGGAAAAGAGAATAATATGGCAGAAAGTAGCTGGAACACTGTTAATAGCATATCTTGCATGAAATATCCATTTACAGATATAGAAGAATCTGTGAAAGCCAGGAAGAATGGGAATGTCTTGAGTGTGTGTGTGTGTATATGTGTGTGTGTGTGTGTTGGTGCATATGTACGTGCATGTATGTGAAGCCAGAGGTTGATGTCTGATATCTTTCTCAATTTTTCCCCACCTTATTTTTTTTGAAAGAGAGTCTCTCCCTATACATGGAGTTTGCCAATGGGTTAGACTATCTGGCCAGTGAGCTCTAGGGATCCACCTGTCATTGCAAGTGCTAATCCATCTCTCCAGCCCCAGGAATATCTTTTAATTGTGTTGTTTTGGTTTTTTAATGTACCCAAAGTCTGTACTTCCTTAAAATATTTTATTTATTTTTATTTTATTTATGAGTGTATTGCCCGCATGCACATAAGGGCACCTGTGTTGTGTAATGCCTACAGAGGTCAGAAGAGGACGTCAGATCCCCTAGAACTGGAGTTACAGATGGTTGTTAGCTGCCATGTGTGTGCTGGGAACTGAACCCAGGTTCTCTGCCAGAGCAACCAGTGCTCTTAACCACTGAACCATCTCTCCATCCTCAGTCCGTACTTCTTTATTAAAGGAATATGTTTTTCAAATTGATTATTTACCAATGAGAATATAAGTTCTTTAAGAGTGCTGTCTTAGTTTGAAAATAGTGAATCAGAGACTTAAATACAAAGAAACCTCTTGTTTTGTCTTCAGGAGGAGCTACAGCGAATGCTGATAGGGAAGCAGAAAGGACTAGAACAAAGGAGAGGTTAATAATGTGCCCATTTTTAGGGTGTTTATAGTGGGCCTCTCTTGTGTTTCAGCACTGTCTCTCACCTTCTGGGGTGTGTTTGTAAATCCTTTTTTAGTAGTCACTGTTTGAGAGCTGTGGGGCAGCATAGAGCGGGTTAAACAGGCATAGGGAGTTAGTAATTCCCTGGTACTTCTGGACTGCTTTGCTCAGGGCAAGTGGCTTTGAAGAGCAATTCCTCAGGCTCAGAGATGCAGATGGTAGCAGGTAGAAGTTGGAACACAACTTTGTGAAATCCAGAATATATGGGTGTGAGGATAGAAACTGGCTGTTCAGGCATGGATTATTTCATTCTTCTATTCCCTTCTCTGCACCATGTGTGGCACATCCTGTGCACTTAGTCACTGTTTCCCGACTTCCTTAAATCGAGACTAAGCTGTCCTATGTAGTTTTTGTGTGTGAGGGTCCATGACTTTGAGGCTAGAGAAGATAAATGTGCATGGCTCAGGTCATCTCTTGTTTCTGGAAGACAGACGGGAGAGGGTGAAGCACACTTAGACTCAGTTCTTAAAGATTAATGTAATACTCTGTTTTCCTGATAAGCTCTAAATTAAAGTGGGAAATTGCCTTAGTGCAATTCACCAAGGTGCATACACAAGAAGGGAGAAAAAAATTCTGATTAAGGTTTTATTTGCTGACACTTTTTAACAATTTATGTTCAAGTGCTATTTTGCTAATTAATGGCTGCTCAAGAAATGCCATGTGTCAGCAATGAATCACTTACTTTACTTGCTCTTCAATGGTTATAAGGATAATGAACAAGGACAATTCATATAATTAAAGCTGAAAATAGCCTGGCTTTGGAATAGAGGCCTGTCAATAGGGAAAGGATATATTTGTCAGTATCCCTGCCAGTCTGTTAACAGTTAAATTAGCCAAAGCTACAAGAAAGGATTTCACAGACAAGTGTCAATATACATACCCCAGCAATCAAAGAAGTAGAAGAACAGGTAGAGCTCCCTTCAGGGCATTTGAATACCCTCCACCCTCCCACTTTCCACCTCTCCTCTGTCTCTCTTCTCTGTGCTTCCTTCAACTTGTCGTACTAGCTTTTCCAAGGAGTTGGAGCCATGGATATCAGCATCTTCAGGAACACAGCTAACAGAGCAGAGAGCTCAGCTTGTTTACTCAAGTTTGAAGTACAGGAACCCTCTACATCTACAGGTTTTGCATCTGAAAATTGACCAGCTGTGAATAAAAAAATATTTGGAAAAATTTGCTATTGTGCTTAACATGTACAGACCTTTTCTTTCCTAAAATTTAATATAAAAATCACCGATAGAGCATTTATGTTGTATTAAGTATTACAAGTGATCTAGAGATGACTTAGTGTATGGGAAGAAGTGGAAAAGTTATATGTAACCTCTATGCCATTTTCTATGAGGGACCTGAGCATCTACAGAGCTTGCTGTCCTTGTGGAGTATTGGAACCAAGCTCTGGTTGTTGAGGGATGACGGTAGTTAAAGGAGAGTTTATCTGGACTTGAGAGTCATATGGTCAAGAAAGTGGGCCTCAGTCTTTAAAATCACATGGTTTTGCAGTCTCAGAAGAAGCGAAAGATGCATTTGTAGGTAAATGGGACAATATACTTATTAAGTATAAGTAGTAAAAGGATGTGCATAGTTGAAATTCCAAGTGAAAGAACTGGATTGAAACTGCCATTGTTATTCAGAAAAAGAGAGAAAATGCAGCTCAAGTGTTGGGGAGATAGGACACCAACATGATTTGATTAATGGGCACAAAGAGAGAAAAGGGCAGTTCAGATAAATGAGGCAGAGTGAGTAGAGCGCTGATTTGAAGGCAGGGCACTGGCGAGACTGGTTCAGCTGAGCAGAACTAGCTCATTCTTGGAAGCAGAATGAGACTGGAGGCAAAAAAAGTGTGTACAGCTGTGACCGTCAGGCATGGAAATAACAGAATTTGAGTTCGAGAATAATTTGATTAATAATAATGGCAGCAATAGCAAATATTTATGCAGCGTTTATTCTTGGATGAGGCACTACCTTGAGTGCTTTATATAATATTGACTCAATACATGAACTCTCTAAGCACAATAATTCCTTTTTTTGTATGTGTGGATGTAGGTATGTGTGTGTATACATGTGTGTGTAGGTGTGTGTGCCCATGTACAATCACAGAGGCCAGAGGAGGATGTTAAGTTTCTTCCTCTGTCCTCTGTTTTATTCCCTTGAGACAGAGACTTTCACTGAGCCCTGAAGCTCACCATTTTCCCTGGAAGCTAGAGGCCAGCAAGCCGCAGAGATCTTGTGCACACCCACACGCTCAACTTTAGGGTTACAAACTTGTGCACTTGGCCATTCCTGGCTTTGCAGGTGGGTGCTGGTGATCCGAACTCAGAGTTCATGTTTACACAGCAACTGTTTATACTTAATCCACTGAGCCATCTTTTCAGTCTCTATTTTTCTGGTTTTAAAGAGGAGAAAACTGAGGCATGAGTTTTAGATGGTCAAGATCATGTAGGTAACAAACAACAATCTAGCTCCAAAGTCCATGTTTTAAAACATTTAAAGATAATATATCTTGAACTTTAAGTTTAGTAACCTCTGCTAATCATTGTTTATTGTTTATTTTATTTATTATTTTTATTTTATGTGTGTGAGTGTATTGCCTGCATGGATGTGAGTGCACCTGGGTTGTGAATGCTGTGGAGGTCAGAAGAGGGCTTTGGATTCCCCTGGAACTGGAGTTAAGGATGGTTCGTAGCCACCATGTGGGTGCTGGGAATCGAACCCGGGTCCTCTGCAAGAGCAGTCAGTGCTCTTAACTGCTGAGCCATCTCTCCAGCCTCTGTTCATTAAGTTTTACATGCTACAAATATTTTTATTTGTGCTAATTCATTTGAGCTTCATAACAATTCCATGAATCCAGCAGAGCAACTGTTTATTTTTATCCCTATTTTTTGAAACTGTTGAGGTTTACCTTTCTCATCTTAATCAATTTCTATAAATTCATGTGACTGGAAACGGATTGGACTTAGGCCAGAGTTTAGAATTCTTGGGTCTGGTTGGTGTTTTTGCACCACTGCCTGAACATTAGCTTGTTGCTGTTACATCTACCTTCATAGTGCTAGCTTGGGAAAACAGAATGTATAAATGGTTCCAGAGGCAGTGTCGGGTATCTGAAGTGGGGGAGAGGGGAACAGTAAGAGTCTGAGTTGGAAAGTTCTATTTGCTTCCCAAATCGGGAGGCTGTTTTAACTTGAAGCATTAATTTAAATGCTTTCTGATTTCTTAAAAAGTGAAACTAATCATGTTGAGATAGTTTTCCTAAGGAAAAATCATGTAGAAAATTGAAATTACCTAATTTAAAAAATAAACACTTCAATCTTAAGACTTTAGTCAATAAGTGTGAAAAATACTAAAATATTCTTGTAAATTAATTTTAACGGGGTAAATAAAATTCATTTTTCAGAATGAAAAAGGAGAACCAAAAGGAATTGTATATTGAGAGAGATGAGAGAGAGAAATATATATTAGAGAGAGAGAGAATAAACAAAATTGAGATCATGTAAGTGAATGAGGTTGCACAGAATATGGAGATCCAGGAGCATACTGGAACCACCAGTTGTGCACATATACACAAAAGTCTCCATACTCCACCACAGAGATAATAGCACATCCATGCTTACAGATATTCTATTTACAATGGCAAGGAACTGGAATCAGCCTGGAGGCTTACACACACACATACACATACACGTACACACACATACACACACACACATACACACACATAAACATACACACACACACACACTTTTAAAAAGATGTATTTTGGTCTGTAAAGTTCAAAGCAAATGATGTTTGTGAGATTTCTGCTTGTTTGGAACCTTTGTTGCAGGAGAAAGGGCCAAGATCTGATTGTTCAGGAGGTGGGGCTCTTCCCAGGGGTGAACAAAGAATTGAATGCCTACACATGAAGGAAGCAAAGACACAGAGAGGCTGAAAGTAGGCATTTATTAAAGCAGAAAGCGCCCTGTCAGGAAGGGTGGGGTCTCCAGAGCTGGTAGCCCTTCAAGTGGTCTCTGGGCTGGTCTTTTTTATAGGGCCTCTGGTCTGTCTTTCCTTTGATCGTCCCTCCTCATGCTTCATTCCCAGCCCAGATGGCCTTAGTCTGTATAGCGATAATTAGCACAAGTGGCCTAGTCAGGCAGATAGTCTTGTTTTTGGTGCGTATCCTTGTCAGACATATTCTGGCCATTGTGTGGGAATGTTATCTGTCTTCCTCCCTCTGACCTTTCCCCTAACTGCCTGCCCCTCGCTGTCTCCTAACACTTTGACTATTTAAAAAATTATTCATTATTTTTATTTTATGTGTATGAGTATCTTGCTTGCGTGCATGAAACTGCACCACGTGTGTACAATGCTCTGCAGAGGCCAGAAGAAGGTGTTGGATCCTGGGAACTGAAGTTACAGATGGTTGTTAGCTACCATGTGGGTGCTGGAATGTAAACTAGGTCTTCTGGAAGAACATCCAGGGTTCTTAACCACTGAACCATTTCTCCAGACCCACTTTGACTATTGTTTTAAAATCATTTTTTTAGATTTGTTTTTCAGTTTTTATTTTATACGTATGAGTGTTTTGCCTGAATGTATGTATGTACACCACGTGTACAGCACTCATGGAGGCCAGAATAGGGTGTCAGATTCCCTGGAACTGGAGTTACAGGTAGTTGTGAACCACCATATGGGTGCTGAGAATCAAACCTGGGTCCTCTGGAAGAACAGCCAGTGTTCTTAACCACTGAGCGATCTTTCCAACTCTACTTTGACTATTTTTAAAGTCTTTAAAGTAAAAAACAATCTCTTTTAGATAGGGTTTTGCTGTGTAACCCAGGCTGGTGATTGAACTGGTGATTCTTCCTCAGCCTCAGTGCTGAGATTATGGACAAGTACCACTGAACCTGGCTGGTAAATTCTACACTTAATGTGATGAACAGAAGGATGGAATGTAGTAGACATTTCCACATTGTAAACATACTGATAACTTCCTTCCACTAGTTTATTAATTTAACAGACAGCCATTGAACATCTTCCATTTTCTGTCCACTATCCTAGGTGGTCCTCCGCATTTCAGTGAAACACAGAGAAAAAAAGTATGTTCTCTATTGTCCTAGTTTGTCTGCATTGCTGTGACAAAACACTCTGACCAATACCAACTTGGGGAGGAAAGGGTTTATTTAGCTTTCATCTCCCAAGTCACAGTCCATCCAGGAGCCCAAGGTAGGAACTCAGGGCAGGAACCTGGAGGTAGGAGCTGGAGCACAGGCTATGGAGGAATGCTGCTTACTGGCTTGTTCCCCTGGGCCCTGCTCAGGCTGCTTTCTTATGCAACACAGGCCCACCTGGCCAGGGGTGGCACCATCCACAATGGGCTGGGCCCTCCCACATCACTCATCAAGAAGACGCCCCTCTTCTTGAGGGGCAGTCCAATAGAGGAAATTCCCCAATTGAGGCTCCCTCAACCCAGGTGTGTCAAGTTGACACTAAAGCTATCCAGCGCATCTGTGTTCTGATCCATTATCTTATTAACAACTTGTAGGGTACCATCTTCTTCAAGTGATAGGTGATGAATCTGAGATTTGTGAATAAAATGTTACTTGAAGTTCTGAAAATAGAAACATTCCACTCTCAGACTGTATAGATTCAAGCCCATACCTGGAACTGATCTCCCATTTATGAATGCTTCATCCACATTCTGAGTTTCGGGTAAACGTTGAGCAATGGCATTGCTATTATAATTCACTCATTCTGCCACTAGTCTAAGGCCTCCACGAACTTTGTTGCTCTTTTAGCCAGAAAAATATGAACCTTAAACAAAGAACGAGAAGTCAAATTTGGTATTGGTATCATCTGTCATATGACAGTCTAAAAATGTGCTTTCCCTGTGTATATCCATGAAACATGACTTTTTTCCTTGTCTAGAAGTCATTTCTAATTATCCTGACATGGGTCAAGGGTTACATATAGTAACATGGGTGACTGTAAGGCATGCACATCACCCCAAAGAAAAGTCCATCCTAATATGGATCCCTGGAGCTCCCTGCCCTTTGCAGACAGCTCCAGCAAAGAGTTTCCTGGCCGCAGCAATTGCTTACTGCTTTTATCACCTTGGAGAGAGGCCTTCTGAGTCTTGTTTCACGAACTTCCTGGAGTCTTATGAAACAGCTACACATCTATGAGCAAGTGTAGATGCTGAGAGAGTCCCCAGGACCTAGCTGTAACTGTGACTTCATTTACTCCACTAGATATTTTTGTTGCTTGGCTATAAGGAGTTAGGTGAGTGCTCTTTCACGGAAGCCTTCAGAGTCTTTCAACAAATTGCACCATCCTCTACTTCTTATCTTCTATATTGGTGTCGCCTAGAGCTAAATCCTAAAGGTGCCTGTGGCATTTGAAAATGCCAAATTTTCAACCTTCAAAGCTACTGTGGCGCTTGAATGAGTAACTAAAGTACTGGACACCACAGAGAGACTCTGCGGGACTGAGGCATGCCAATGACTTTGATCATATTCTGGGAAGCTAATACGAACCTATTATTAAAGGGCTTGACAATTTTTTGAAATCTATTATATGAATTGACTGAAACTTATTGAAAAATGCATCGCTGCTTCACTTGTTAGTTTAAAGGGTACCTC
Source organism: Nannospalax galili (assembly GCF_000622305.1). Classification (NCBI taxonomy): domain Eukaryota; kingdom Metazoa; phylum Chordata; class Mammalia; order Rodentia; family Spalacidae; genus Nannospalax; species Nannospalax galili. Next base: position 2,819,836 of record NW_008339767.1, on the reverse strand, counting down.
CTCACTTCTTCGGACCCAGGTACTCTAACAGCCTAGCTGATGACATGACCTTTTTCTCTGCCTGCTCCCCTCTGGCAGTGTCTCAGAGTTCAAGTACAAAGAAGTGGCCACACTTCAGATCACAAGATTATGGCTTCCTGGTCAAATGCCAGGCATAGCCAAGGGAGGGCATAGCAATGATACTCAGTTTACCGAATTACGGTAAGTTCTGCTGTCCTGTATCAGTAACAGAAAACAGGTATGATTTATTCAGGAAATAGGGATCATTAAAAATAGATCAATTTGCATTTTTCTGATGACTAGTATAGCCGTTATGGAAATCATTGTGGATGTTTCTAAAAAAAAAATAAAAAAAATAGAACTACCATATGACCCGGCTATACCACTCCTGGGTATATACGCAAAAGACTTTATACCCCACTACTTGTATGTGCATGTTTATTGCTGCTCTATTCACAGTAGCAAAGAATTGAAATCAGCCTAGCTGTCCATCAACAGATGAATGGATAATGAAAATGTGGTACATAGTCACAATGGAATTTTATTTATTTGTAAGGAAAAATGGAATTATGAAGTTTTAAGAAATAAATGGATGGATCTGGAACATATATTAAGTGATGTCACCCCAACTCAAAGACAAAAAACTCACGTTCTCTCTCATATGTGGGTCCTAGTGTGTAATGTATGCTTCTATATATATATGGTATTAATGTGCGTCAGGCCTAAAACACTAGACAGAAAACCAAGAGAAGGTAAAAAGAGATGCTGAAAATGGCAGAGGCCAAAGGTCACATATGATATGACAGTGGAAAGGAGATGGGGTTTGTGAGGAAGAGGTAACATGGGGGGTTTGGGGAGGGTGGGTGGATGTGAGGGGGGGAAGATAATCTAATAAAACACACTTTGTTTGAAAATGCCATGATGCCTAATACTTTGTATGCTGACTGAAAATATATTAATTAATTAATTAAAGTGGAATAGATGATTGTATGATTGTAGAAGTATGTTATCCAAATAAATGGATCTATAAGATTGAAGTCAGTTAAGGAACTTATATATTGGATTTTCTTGTTGTGGCAGCTGCTGTGACAATTAGAAGATCAGACCTTATGCTCTGTCTAGAGCAGGAGAGGAATGAAGCTAGGGATAGTTTTCAGTTTTCATAAATGTTGACAGAATAATCATAGTATAATATGATAGCTCTTAGGAACTCAGAACACTGATACATGTTTTTTTCAAGCTAACATCATCCTATTTGCAAAATGGATAGACACTGTTTATTTTTGCAAGTAGTCAACTAGGCTAATGTGAGTGCCAGCATCTTTGATGTTTCAGCTTTAAGAAAGTTGCATTAATGGAGGGCAATTATGGTAATTTGAATTAGGAATGGAATTATGGTAATTGAAAACTTTGTGCTGACAGGTATTTGTGAGACCCCGGTGTTCTGGTGCAGTTCAGAACTGCTATTAAGCCCATGGTAATTAGCATTTCCCCCTCTAAAATGGTTGAAAGAATAAGGGAACATAAAACAGAATTTGACAGTATGAGAAGGGAACTGGCAACAACATCAAAACCTACAGTCAACAGAAAGAAACACAAACATGCATGCAGTCTTGGGATTTAAAAACACAGAATCACAGGAAAATCACAGCTTTGTTTGGGGCAGTGGGGAGGCTAAGCATTTATGTTGTGGGCCTGCAGTATAGAGCCATTTGCAACAAAAAGGTGGGGCATAGAAAACCATTCTTGTTTTTTGACTGTATTTCCAAACCAAATAGTTGCAGGGGTCTATAGACCCTGAATAATATAAGTGTTTGAAAGCTACAACAAAATCAGATGACTCACTCCACGGTGTTCATGAAGTCATTCAACAAATGCTCATGGACTTCCCATCACAAATCAGTCAATTTGCTAGTGCTTTAAATATAAGTAAGACAAAGTTCCTGCCCTTTCAGAGCTGTTTCAATTGAGTATAAGAATTGAGATCTACTGTATGGTCTTAAACACCCAAAAGGAAAATATAATCAAAGATCAAAGTGATCAGTATATTTCTTTAAGAGTTCAAGGGATTACACTTCCCAGACATTAGACTTAAGTCCAAATAAATTGTTATATAGACAATTATTTCTCATTGATGATTTTGTTTCTAATAAGAAAGTGCTGCTCAGATGTAAGACTTCAAATCTTCGTCTGCAATATTGTAGTGCCCACCTGTAGTTAAGAGAGACAACCAGGTATTGTTCTAAAATGATGGCTAAATTTGTCTTCTCCTCCAGTGTCAGAGGGAACTGACACTGAGTCTAGCCATTCCAACAGCTATCAAAGTGCTTGAAAACAAATCCTGAGTTCATCACTCTTGAGTCCAGCTTTAGCAGGCAAAAGAAAAATGAGGAGGAACCCAATAGAGGGATGCTTATGGAAGCGCTCGTCAAGAAAGTCCAATGGACTCTGATATAAACATTTGAAATTTGCCCTGTTCTGACTTTTTCTGGTTCCTTGTCTAGAACTTGTAATGCTAACTACTCTTGCCTTCTCCTTCACATCCCATATTCACCAGTCAAGGACTTTCTTTTCTTCCTACAGTTAGGAGTTATGCAATTTGGGAGTCTTTTAGATACTCCAGTTGCCTCACCCTGCATTCCTGTTCAGCATGGAAGAAGCCAGAGTGGTCTGTGTCCAATTCCCTGTTGGAAATTTGGGTAACCCCTTCAGAGGATGGTGTGATAAGAATAGGAGGCAGGAATTGACTAGGCAGTTAGGGTAAAAAGACCCCAAAAAAAGCAACCAGTTTCTTGGCTAAAAGTCAAAATGTCCTTGGGCGTCTTAGCAACATACTCTGTTCCAAAGCCAAATATGTCAAAAGTATTTGGAAGCTTTTATCTAATCCCTAAAAACTTTTAGGGTTACCTTTTTAGAGAGGGAGAATGTTAGAGTAGCAAAAAGCCCCATAAAAACAAAAGAAAGAAAGAAAGAAAAAGAAAGAAAGAGTACATGAAGTTGTCAGAAAAAAGTGATGGGGAGATATGGGAGGAATTGGAGGGGAGGGAGTGGGTGTGGATTTGATCAAAACACCTTACATACATGTATAAAATTCTAACTTAATTAAAAAAATAATAAAAGAATTGAGATCTATTTAGCCCCATCTTAAAGGCAACAAGCATTGTTCAGATCCAGAGTTTGTGCTTTTTGGCTTTGCTCTTCCTGGATGGGCTCATAATGCTAATCTAACTCTCTCTCTCTGTGTGTGTGTGTGTGTGTGTGTGTGTGTGTGTGTGTGTGTGATATGCACCCATGTGCAGGGGCCAGAGGATGTCAGGTATCTTATTGCTCGCCACCTGATTTTTGAGATAGATTCTCTTGCTAAATCTGAAACTTGCTGTTTCAGATAGGCAGCTGGTTAGTGAGTGCCTGGGATCCACCTGTCTCTGTCCTCCAATGCTGAGGGTACAGGTAGACACAGTCATGCTCAGTTTTTGTGTGGGAGATGGGGATTTGAACTCAGGACCTCTTGGTTGCACAGCAAATGCTCTTACCTACTCATTCATCTCTTCAGCTCACTAGTTTACCTCTTAATCCCTTAGATTTTGTTTCTGTTTTGACGGTTTCTCTTGAGGTCTCTAAGGATAATAAAAAGTCAAAATGCTTTAAATAAGCACATGCTTGGCTTGCAAATAATACAATACATGATAAATACCTGATTATATGTGACTTAATCACACACAAGTAGGAAAATCCTGTACTAGGTAGCAGCTTAGTGGTGTGTGTGTGTGTGTGTGTGTGTGTGTGTGTGTGGTACAGAGAGAGAGAGAGAGAGAGAGAGAGAGAGAGAGAGAGAGAGAGTGAGAGCAAGAGAGAGAGACTTAATCACACACAAATAGGAAATTCCTGTGCTAAGGAAGCAGCTCAGTGGTTTCCCTTATAATCCAGACTCTGATCTTTGTTTTTTCTGTCCTCCATTTCCTTTCAAAGCCCATCTTAGAAATAAGATCATTTGACTCCTAGGAAATGGTCATCTAGGTTTTTTTTTGTTTTTTTTTTTTTAATGTGTTCTGAACTCATTTGTTTGTAGCCTACCTCTAGTCTGGCAAGAGAATAATCATTTTGGGAGAAAAATTAAAAGCTTCACCTATTAAATATATCTGATTAAATAACTCTGGCTTTTTTGATAAGTAAGAAATGTCATCACTGCTATTCTGCAATGGTTCATTTCATATGAATACTGGTAGGTGATTTGAATACACAGAGAGGGAAGAAATAGGGATCTCTGACTAAAGGAGGAACGATTGTCTTATAAATGAGCCCAAAAGGTCAATAGAGATTTGTGTTAGTGTTTTAATGGGAGAGAAATGATGAAGGATAGGGCAAAATCTCAATTTTCTCAAATGAGAACTACGATCTATTATGTCGGCAAGGTTAAGTGTATCTCTTTTCCCATCACTCCCGAGCAATCTGTGTCTATGGGATGTGTTGTATAGACCTCAGTACGGCAGACAGTAATTGACCAAGTCAACTTTGCCCGTCGGTGCTTGTCATTAGGCTATTCCAAGCCCTCTGTGAGGAATCTGAGGTGAAATCCAGTTATTAGAGTCCCCTTTCCAGACAGTAATTGTTTTCTGGCAGTTGAATGTTAACTCAGTGTTACAGATGTGATTCAAACAACAAAGCAGTCCATCTCAGAGTGAAGGGTGACTGCTTCTATTGATAATCTGATTTCTACATCCTGACGACTTATGCCAGACACATGATGGCACAGGGTTTGACAGCCCCTGGTGACAAAAAGATCATGAACTGAGGGGGAGTCTGTAGCGTGATCACTGTCTCTGCTCCATTTCTCATACTATTTAATAAGGAAACACACAAAACTCATTTCTCAGTTTAGAAAGACTACATACTGACTCCTTTATAAGTATGGTTTGGAAGAAAACAGAATGGTATAGTTTGTTGTACTGGGAAGATAATCTCATTTGGGAGTATGAAAGAACAATTTGACAATTATCTCCATAGTTCTAAGGTCTGTGGAAGAGAAACGACAACATTTTATTATAAAGCACTTTTAATTGAAGTAATTAGAAGCAGTACTAGTACAGGCTGAAAGATTGTCAGGAGGAAAAGAGAGTTCTGGTCAAGTTTACTGAGCACAGAGGCTCCTGACGAACTTCAAGATAATAATTAACATAATACTTCTGAGGCATTTTCAGCCTTACCAGAAATTATTTTTCTCTGCCTTGTTCTTCTTTCAGATGAAATAATAATGTTTGGCACTTAGCCGGCATCTTTCATTCTGATGAGTCCCCTGGTTCTTAAACAATTTTTCTATCTCCACATGTGTGAATATGTGTCTACACAGAGTAATTTCAGCAATTGCCAAAATTTTCAGCAATCCCACTGGGCAGCACACTGCAGCTGTTCAGTATAATCTAGTACAGTGTTGGGGTAGAGAATATAACATCAAAAAAAAAAAAAAAAAGAGTAAAAACCATGTTAATGCTGTAGGAAGAATCTGGAAGGTATGAATGTGTGTATATACAAAAGATTTTGCTCAGCATATCCCTCCTCCTACTCCTAATATATAAGGCACATTGTATCTGGGAGCCAGGAGGGGATTGCAAAGTCAGTTTTAAAATACCTTTTGAAATGTGGTGCTCTCAACAGCAGGGCTTCCTGATTCTGTACTGGGACATCATTCAACATGGATGCAAAACAGTGTATGCCACTGCATTGAATTGGCAATATACCTCACGTAGCATGCTGCGTTTGCTTTAGAGGTCCCACACAAGGACTGGCTGAGTGTGCTTTTTAAGTTTTAGGAGCTGATAAACAACTGTGATTAGTCATTCAGATTTCATTTGAAAAGAAATAAAATTATTTAATTGCTTTAAAAATATATGTGCACCATAGCCTTGGAATACATGGAATTTGAAAATGACTACTTTCCCTAACAAGTGGAACAACACTGGGCACACAGTAGGCACTATTAAATGATAAAATGAAAGCTTTCAATTCCTGTTAACAGTCTTCGTATTTGTATGGTGGTAAATACTTTGCAATGCACTTTCACAGATGTCAAGTTTTTTTTTTTTTTTATCTCATTGATATTCTACCAGAGTTAATTTGATATTGTTAATGCTGGAAGAATTCAATGTAAGAAATTCATCATAATAAGTGAGTTTTCACTTCTTGGGAAGCCATTCCTCACACTCAATGCTTCTCTGTTCACATTGTATTCTGTGGAAACCGCCTTGCTCCAGAGACTTTGTTGCCTGTGTATAACCGTCTTTTAACCTACATGTTTTCTCCCCCATTTTGTTGCCTTTGAATAAGTTACATGACCTCAAGGGTACGTATTTCTCCCAATAGTCATTGGTATACAAGCTGGCCAAGAATGTATGGCTCATGTTCTTCTTCCCAAAAGGAATTGACTCAAGTAGACTTTCTCTCCAGAATGTGAAGTTAAGCTGGCCATAGTAGCTCATGGCTGGGATTCCAGCACTAAGAAGGCTGAGGTAGGAGGATTGCTGTGAGTTTCAAGGCATAATGAGTTTCAGGGCAGCCTGGAATACAGTGTGAAACCATCGGAAAAACAAAAAAAGAATTTAACATTAGTAATCTGGGAAAGAGGGCCAGCAAGGTGACCCAGTGTATAAAGACACTTACCGTCAACCTGATGACCTGAGTTCAGTCCCTGGGACCCACATGGTGGAAGGAGAGAAGAGACTCCTGCAAGTTGCTCTCTGACCTCCACACATGTGCACTGGCATGTGTGTATGTGATAATAAATAAATGTAAAAAAAGAAACAAATATGGGGGAGAATTTCCATCTACCAGAGAAGCTGGAATTGGAATGAGTACGTGAATTAAATAGCTATAGCAAGGCAAAGCCATATTTGAATGATGACAGATCAGAGAAGACAGAGTTCTGTGACAGAGCTGTCTTCTCTTGGTGAAGCTGAGACTGTTCATGGCTGATGAGGGCATGAAGTCTGTGTGTGTGTGTGTGTGTGAGAGAGAGAGAGAGAGAGAGAGAGAGAGAGAGAGAGAGAGAAATTAGGAATTATAGTGACAACTTCCTGTTCCAACTGCATCTACTTTTGCCATGAACACTTTTATTTCTTGATCCCAGGAGAAAGATTATATATTTCTTATTATGACACAGTATCAAATGATTGATTTTGTGGTGTTAGGAATCAATGGACCATTGCATTATAAGGTGACATCAACTTTCTGATCCACCTGGGCTCTCTATTCTGAGTCACAACATTATTTTGGTGCTGCTGAGAATATCGTTTATATGAGGTTCCTTGAGCTTTAAAGGTTTATATTCTAAAGCAGATAATTATTTGGTAAGGTCTTATCTGTGAGGGTTTGGGCCAGGATCTTCCCTGGCCTTCCCAGCCTCCAAGAGGTTAGCTTACCACAGTAGGGCGAGCAGCAGGTCTTGCATGTGAAATGAGAAATCTACGGTAGTACTCTTTTCTTAATTTTATTCATGTATTCCTGGGTCTATCACTTTGGGGGATGAAAAACAAATAAAGGAGAATGTTGGGTAGTAACTCTGCTGATCTTATCTCTTCATTGGGGGGCTCTTCCCTGACAGTAATCTTAAAATAATAACTGGAAGGTGAGGGGGGTAGGAGTTGGTGATCAAAACTACAGGTGTTTAATTGAACTACAGATGTCTGTAAAATACAGGAAATAGTTTTTGTCTACCTCACAGAAATGTTGTGAGACTCAACTGCTAAAGCACACAAACTAAGTTTTATTGAGCTCTCAAATATGGACACACGAAATTTTATTCTGCAGGATGGGGCATTTTACCTTTCCTGTCTCTATGTGTCTTACAAGGGCATTCTTGAAGACACATGGCTCTCTCTTTGGGTGCATGCTCTTCCCCGTAGAACTAATTACTTTGCCTGTGGAGAATGATCTTGCCTATGCTGATGACTCCACTCTTCTTTAATTCTGGACTCCAACATTAAACTTCTTATCAAATAGTCCCATCCAAATATTTCATGGGCAGATCAAGAACATTCTAAAGTATGTACAGTGTCTTGGTGGTGAGAGGGAAAGTGGCTTGTGAACTAAATTTAGGGATGTGGAGACGTTAAGGAGTATAAGCAAGGAGTAAAGATGGGGCTCAGGAGCTTATTTCTATGCTGGTCTGTTCCCTGACAATCTAACTAAGGCCAAACTATGTTCCTTAGAATTCTCTTCATGATGCGTCCCTGCAGCGTTAGGGCTGATAAAAGAGAAACTTGATCAATATCTGGAAAGTGGCAGCAGCCGGATGTCAGTGAGGGGGTAGATGTCTCATGACCTACCAGCTGACCTGGCTGGCATAGAGCAGGAACCAGGCTAGCTATGAGTCTCTTCTCTACATTTCCACCTCTTCCCTCCTTTAGTGTCTCTGAACCACAACCTTGGCTTTGTGGTAAAGGAAACCTATTGCTTTGTATGTCATTGACACCAAAAAGGGTGGTGGTAGTGAGAGAAATGAGGGTCTGGTTGTCCATTTCGTCCTCCGTAGCTCCAGGTGCTTTCATTCTTACTCACATCACAGCCATAATTTCTTCTGTACTATTGGCCTTGCGAATTTCAGGCTTAACCCTGGAGACAGAAGCCGTAGCTCACAGGAATGCACAGGGCTTGACCTTGGTGACCAGCTCTTGATTTGTCCTCATTCACTGTGCTTTTGCTCTTATGATAGAACTCTGTTGTTACTTATTAAATTGGCACTTTTCTATTGGTTTAATTAGTTCACTGATTAATTATTATAGAAAATTTTTTCTCTATATAAGGACTTTAGACAGGGACAAAACAGACTGCTTTGGCAGTTTTAGGAAGTATATGGCAGCAAATTCTTTGCTTAAAAAATGTCCAGTTTTTGAGGAATGTTTTCCTGCAGGAGAACATGTCCAAGAAACTGACTTTTGTAAAGAGAAATTCCAGGGAACTCTCTTTTTCCATAATGCTGTTATGTATCTTTTAATTGCCTTGGTAAAGAAGGCATTTTTCACTGGAAGCTCAATTCTAAACAGAACATCATATGTCAACATAAGAAAGGATATCACTTTGTGTATTTGAGAGTAATTATATGTAGATTAGTCTAGAGGTCAAAGAATTCATTAATCCCCCAAAATAGGTTTATATGTAAGTGAAAAAAAAACCCAGTTGATCTTTTTTTTCTTTTGTTCACAAGGCACTTCATAACCTAAATATTTAAAATAGATTTAAATATATTGCAGGACTTTAAAATTATAACAGCTATTTCTTAACAAAGAATCTTGTGGTTCTTAAAGCAAAGTGACAAACAAGGCTGTCATAAAAAAGAAAACACTCAGTTCTAATGCCTGTTAGCCACTGTCAGACTGGTAGATAGCTCAATGTTTATGTATCTGACATTTTAAAAATGTGTGCTTTTTATAGTTTGCAGACTATGAATACAGAGCTGTCTGCTTACTAAGTGGTTCTTGCACACTTAGTTAATCTAATGGAAACAGACTATGAGAGATGGTGTACACCAGAAAAAACTGGACTTAACCATTTTTTTTTTTAAGATTGAGGACAAATTTATTAGTTTGAGAGGAAAAACAACAGTAGAGGCAAGCTAAACATCCTGGCATCCACCAGGAGGAGAGGAGATGGAAAAAGAGTCATGCCTTTTAAAGGAGGCGTAGTTGTCAGAGAAACAGTGAGAAAGCCCAGAGTGTCAAAGAAGGAATGGTTAAGAGTCCTGAACCATGGATCTGAGTTTAGAGGGCACCTGCTTCCAGGCTCTTGTGTCCCAGGGCAAAGGATTATACGAAGGATGCTTGGCTAGAAATAGAAAGAGCTTGTTAAGAAAGGAAAAGCACTAGCAAGAACAAAGAATCAGTGTTGGCTAGTGAGCTGAGGAACGCATGCCTCTGCAGAGCCTTAATCTTCTGAGTCATGGGAAACCATTATTAGTTCTTGAGCAAGGGGATAAATGTTTCAGGAAGATTAATCCTGTGGAGACACAAAAGATGGGTCAGAAATGATGGCTGAGTATGAGCAACTAAATATATTAAACTTTTTTTTCTGTCACGAAAAGACTATATTATCAGTAGAGGAAATCTGAAAAATTCAGGTAAATTGGAAGGAAAAAATGTACCCATAAAGCATCATGATTGAATCTCAAATATTGCTCATAGTTCCTCCTGGCTGTGGTGTAAACATGATACACAAATGATTTTTTTCCTTTTAAATTTTTTTGAGAATTTCCTACATGAGTATCCCTCTCCAACTTCTCCCATGTCCCCCTCCTCCCTCTTCCCAATTATTTGTCCTCTTCTTTGATTACTATAATCCATTTAGTGGTGATTATGTGTACCTGTGTTTAGCGCTGTCCACTTGGGATTAGATAACCTCTTAGGGAAATAATCCCTAGGGAGAAAACTAAACTGATTCTCCCTCCCTCAGCGTCTATTGATTGCCTGTAGTTCTGCATCTTGAGTTGGGATCCCATCAAGTTTTCTCATCCACCTTGACATATCGACTGTTTTTGTCATTATGCAGATCCTGTTAGACTACCATATTGTGGCAATTTCAATGCTGTAGCTTCCCTGTCACATCTAGAATGTGTTAACTAGCAGCAGGTGGGTTGTCCCTCTGACTCTTACATTCTTTCCACCTCCTCTTTCCTGAGCCTTAAATGAAGAGGTTGTCTTATAGATGTAATGCTTAGGTTTGGACATCTCACAGTCACTTATTCTCTGTGTTTGACTTTGCAATACTCTCCATCTGTTGCAAAAAGAAACTTCTTTGATGAGTGGTGAGAGATACACTTGTCTGTAATTTAAGACTGCATACTAAATGATTTTATACTGATTTTTTTCATTTAACATTATTTATATATTTGACAGTTTAAATAAATTATCATCTGAGCAAATATTTTGCCTTTCTTATTTTATATATTTTTAATGGCTAAAGTATGATTTTATAATAAACATATATAATGTAAAACATTTGATGAGACCATTACATACATATATACCAATCACGCTGTAATCAAAATCAAGATATTGTGCATTTTCTATCATCTCCAAAGGTTTTGTCATGTCTTGATACATTCATCTTTCCCCATGCAACCACTGATCTGTGTGCATTTTCTGGACTTTTCTATGATAGAAAACCTAATATATATACATATATATTAGGATATATATGTATATATATATATCCCCATTTGTCAGGCCTTTTTACTTAGCATAATTAATGCATTTACTGCTCATCCAGGATGCTATATGTATCAGTGGTTTGTTCCTGTTTATCACACAGAGTGTGTGACTATATAGCATGGAATTTTCTCCATGAACACACAGAGAACTACAAAGCACAGATGCCAGGGTTCTCCTGTATATGAATCTCCAGTATAGCTGATATGTACTGCCTGTGAATCAAATTAACACTTCAATAAACCGTGTGTATTTGTATGTCATATCCTAGAATCTCTGTTTATTCATTCATTTAAAATGTCTAAAAAATTACAGTCTCTTCTAAGTACTTGAGATATCTTGAAAACATACACGTTTTCTTACTAAGATCATACTGTTAAAGGGAAGATAGGAAATTTTGTTTATAATAAATGGTAAATATGAACACATAAGTCTTCTGGCTAGTTGGAAGGTCAGAAGTTTTACATAAAAAAGAACACTAGATCTAGGTTAGGTAGATCATGAAAGGGGTGCATTAGGGGATAGAAATAGGTAGCAAAATGAAATTGAGTTACCAAGTTGGCCTTAGTGGTGCCTACAGCTTAAAATCTGAACATGTCAAGGGATGTATTCATCATAGTATTTTCAGTTTAATTCTTTACAAACACCATGTGTCTATGTAACATCAAATGAGAAATTATATCATATTTTTCTTATCGGATCTGTCATGAAACATTCAGATAGATTCTAATTACCATTATATGTAGTAGTGCTATGAATATTATGAATAATGATTTTGTCTACTGTTCACTTAAAGATAATATTGGGGGAGGTTAAGATCTTAATATATAGCCCAGTCTGGCTTTCAATACATGATCCTCCTGCCTCTGGGATTATAGGAATATACTAGTATTCCCAGTTATTTAGGATAGATTCTGAAGAGTAGAATTTTCCTAACAAAGACAAACTTTTTATGTTTTTAGATTTTCAAATGTTGAATTATGACTGTATGCTTAATATAAATCTTTAGATACATTTTTTCCTCAACATTGATATCAAACTTATACAACCATTTGTAACTCCAGTTCCAAGGGATCTGACACCTTCTTCTGGCTTCCTAGGGCACAAGGCACTCTTGTGGTGACTTACACACATGCAGGTAAACATTCATGAACATAAAATATATGAAAAAAATCTTTAAAAAACAAAATGCTTGTTAATATTTAAGACTTTACATATATTAAAAAGTGTCCCTCAATTGACAAGTGGCTAATGAAAATATGGTTCATTTATACGATGGAGTTTTACTCAGCAATAAAGAAGGATGAAATCATGAAACTTACAGGTAAATGGATGGAACTAGAAACTGTTATACTAAGTGAAGTAACACAGACTGAGGAAAAAAAATGACCGTATGTGGATCTTAGCACCAAATCCTTATAAGTGAGTATGTATCCAGTCGTAACTACAGGAACCAGGATAATGAAAAGGAACCAGGGAGGTTAAGGAAAAGAACCAGGGAGGTAAAGGAAAAGAAAGAACCTGAAAGAGAAGAACAGTAGGAAACAGGCCTTAATAAGGGAGATATGGATAAAAATAGGGTTAGTTTAAGGGAGGGCAGAGGAAAGGGTGTACAAGGAACCTAGGGGATAAAGGGAAAGAAGGATGTCAAGAGAGGTAGGACTATAGGAGAAGGGTATTATTAAGGGAGAAAGGGGGGAAATGGGGGCACCTTAAGTGGGAAAACCACGATGGATGGGTGAGACAATGCGAGAGATAAATAATGCCTAGCTAGTCTTGAAAACCAGAGGGAACCATATTACTCCTATAACCTACTGACAAATTATACATAGCAGATCAAGAAATATATGTCTAGATAAGGTTTATCTGAGAACAATTGGTCTTTGCCCAAGATTTATCTACATGACATACAGTAATTAAAAGTACCAGACTGGTGGAACTAACATTCTTGGATGTTTCACAGACGTACTTTGAGGCCTAAAGTAATTTGTTCAGAGGGACATAAAGGACAGTTTTTGCTCCTTGCCCTTCTAGGTCGACTAGTTCCAGGGGACTATGAGCATCTCTCAAAATGTCCTGTAATTGTGGTGGGTCACCTGTCCTCTTGATCAAGGAGGCTGAGGAGACCCCACCAGATGGACTTGAACCAGTGTCCAGTCTA
>NW_008339767.1:2805472-2806167 GCF_000622305.1 Nannospalax galili | reverse complement strand
ACCCCAGTCTTATCTAAAGGAATATTGACAACTGATTGCTGCTAGATGAGGAAGAGCTGATCTTCCTAAAACAAGGAACTGTAGATAGACTGACTAGATTCACCAGAAGGGCAAGTAGTGGGGAATGGGCTGGGGTGCCAACAACACAGCAGACAGTAGCAGGGACATCAGAATATAAGGGCTCTAGTGGGGGGAGGGAGACCATGGGAGGGTGCCATCCGGGAAGTGGGTGTATAGTCGAATAAGTTGGTTTGGGATGTTCTGTGTGATATACACACACATTAAAAAAATCAACAAATTTTAAAAAATGTATTCTATTTGAGGAGGAAGCATGGGAATTTATGTCATGCTAATTAGTAGAGGTGATAAACATAACCATTGAAATCTGTCTGATGACTTCATAGACATAAACAGGCTCCAAGGATCCAAGTGCAACTGATTATGACTAGTAATAATCAGATGCATACAGATTAGAGATGCATGTACCAACATTTCAGTGTTAGTAGCAAAAACAATGAGTCTTTCTGAAAGGAACAATATATTCTAAAATGAAATGGAGATCTTTCTTAAAGTTTAAAAACTCATTCAATTTCATATCTTATAGGGTTTATGCTGAGTACAATATTGTATAACTGTAATAAATGAACTGTAAACCTAAAAATTTACAGCCAATTTTGAAAGAGATGCATCTTAGC
>NW_008339767.1:2798130-2805392 GCF_000622305.1 Nannospalax galili | reverse complement strand
ACCACTGAAATCTACCTGATGACTTTATATCCATGCTCAGATGCCAAGGAGCTCAGAAAGTAACAGACTATCACTAGTAATAATCAGATATATACAGATTAGAAACGCATGTACAAACAACTTAATGTCAATTGCATTGAAAATGAATTTTTCTGTATGAAACTGTGTATTTTAATAATGAAATGGAGATCGTTTTTTAACAGTTAAAACCTCATTTAACTTTACGTCTTATAGGGTTTATACTGAGTACAATATTGTATAACTGTAATATTTCAACTGTAAACCTAAAAATTATAGCCAATTCTGAAAAAGATGCATCTTAGCTCAGAAAATTGTTAGTGTATATGTCAATGCTGTTGTAATGAACTGCTTCTTCTAAGTATGTGGTTATTAAATAAATAATTAACAAAGAAAGTGATAGATATTTTTCTGGAGAGATGGCTCAGCGGTTAAGAGCACTGACTGCTTTTGCAGAGGACCCGGGTTCGATTCCCAGCACTCACATGGTGGCTACGAGCTGTCCTTAACTCCAGTTCCAGGGGAATCAGAAGCCCTCTTCTGACCTCCGCGGCATTGCACAATACGGGTGCACTCACACACAGGCAATACACTCCTACACATAAAAAAAAGTGATACATATTTTTAATGCTTCATTTTGCAGCACTAAGTTATGGTTGCTCTATCACTATAAAATGTATAGGTATCTTCTGTTTTCTCAAATAGTTTTAGGTATAGAATTTTGTTTCTTTGAAAGTATGAAAGAACATTACCTACAAATCTCTTGTCCTCTGAGTCCTTACGGTAGAAGAGATTTTTTTCATATTGTTTCTGATTATTAATTTTTTTCTTTAAGTTTTTTTTTTCTTACTGCTGTTTATGTTGCTTGTCTAATTACTTTAGCTAAATGCTTTACTCATTGATAAATTAGACATAAGGTGCCTGTCAAAGAGCTGCTCACATTCATGGGAAGAAGGAGCATGGTCATTCTTCTTGGTCATCATCTTCCATCTCTAGCCCTCTTTTCCCTCTGCCATCTACTCTTGTGTATTTAGTATTCGATCTTCCACTCACTGTGCATCTGTATGCAGCCATAGTACTGGAGATGAGCAAGCTGTGCCAAAACAGATCTGTGTGGATGGTGCTCCTTGAGTGTGCAGCAGAGTAGTAGTCAGTATGTGGGAGCATGGAGACTCTCTGGGGTCAGGGAGCATTCACCCTGGGACAGGAACAGTGTCTGTTCCTACCACCCCATCCAGAAAACCCAATCATTCATAGCACGTTGAGTACACAGAAGGGCCTTGTCTCAGTAATGGAGACTATGTAGCCTGGGAACTATTACTGCCCCATATTTTTCTGACAAATAAGACCTGAAATGATCAAACTATGACCCTGTTGCATTCTAGGATAAATAAAAAATGTACAGGAAGACAAAAGACCCAACAATATAAATGAGATAGCTGGCCTACAACCACAGATTACCAGGCATGCAAAAAAGCATGATGATACGATCCATAAAAATTCAGTTGAGCTGGAAAAGAGCTGACATAGATGTTAAATGTCCAGATCAGGACTTTAAAGCAGGATTAAATTATGTCATATGCTTTAAAAGTTAAATACAAAAAGTAGATAAAGGTAAAAGATTTATAAGATTTGAAGAGAAACCAAAGTAGAGACAATATTTTGTTTAAAGTTTAAAAAGAAATTTCAGGATTTAAAACTAAAATGTGTGTGATAAAAATTTCTCTGCATGGGATTAATACCAGATAAGGTATTGCAGAGGAAAAGATTAGTGAATTTGAAATCATTGCTGCAGAACTACAAAACAAAACAGAAGGGGGATTAAAATGGAAACAGCACCAGGTAGCTGTAAGACACGTCCAGGTAAGCTAATCTACATGCTACTGGAGCTGCAACATACTGAGAAACACAAGGAATATCTGAAAAAAAGATAATGGCTGAAAAATTTCCAAACCCAGTGTGTACGGTCTACCCGCAGAATTTCAAAGAACACCAATGGCAGGAAGAGAAAGAAAACAACTCCAAGGTACATCACCATCAAATTGCCTTGAATCAGTGTTAAAGAGGAAATATTAAAAGCAGCCAGAGAAAGTGTCACAGTATGTACAGAGGAACAAAGACACGTATGACAGCAGATTTCTCTTTGGAAACAGTGTGAGTAGTATCTTTAAAGTACTGAAAGAAAAAAGTCCACTTAGAACTAACTCTATACCCAGAATCATGACATTAAAAAACAAACAAAATGCTATTGCAGACATACAAAACTGAAAAAAATTTATCCACTAGCAGAACTGCAGTAAGTGCAATCGTGAAGGAATTTCTTTAGGTGGAAGGAAATTGACACCACATAGAAATATAGATGCACAGGAAGAGATGAAGAACACTGGGAACGGTAACATAGGTTGATATGACTTTTGATCATTAAACACAGGCCATGCTTACATATCCATTACTGAGGTGGCAAATTCCTTGAAGATCTCTAACCTATCACCAACACTTTGTAGATTGTGAGAACCCTTTTCATATTTTCTTGTGCTTCCATGCAGTATTTCTTGATGGTACTTTTTGGAAAACTGCCATTAAAAGAGAATTTCTAGATGACAAAAACTTCCTCCTAAACTTTTGTTTTTTGCAAGGAAACTTTGGATACATCCTGTGTTGTGAAACAAAGATAAAAACAGCCACTGTGACTGTCCAAACAGTACTGTAGCTCCTGGATACTGGCAGTAAATGATAAATACTTTTCTTAATGGGCAAAATTTTCATTATTTTTCAGACAGAATAATTGTTTCATATGACAATTATATAATATATATAATTATATAATATAATAATTGTTTCACACAGACCCAGGATAGGTCTGTAAGATTGCTTGATTAAAAAATTCAATTTTATTTCCATATACCAGTAAAGATCAATACAAGTAGGTATTCACAATAGAACAAAATTGTAAGTTACTCAGATTCCAAATAAAGTGCACATAAGACTCTCACAGAGAAATGTTTTACATTTCTATGAAAGGACACAAAATAATAATAAATGAAGAGCTAAATCACAGTCATTGTTGGAATAAAGTCATATTAAAGATTAAGTTTTATTCCAAATTACTCTAAATCCAATGAAAAGTCATTTAGAAAAATAAGCCTTCCTAAATATTTCTGAATATTAAAGCATAGTAAAAGTGTAAAAGTCATGTTTATCACTACAGTGTAGTATTGGTATTGAGACCAACAAAGAGGTAAATATTAATAGTAGTTTAAAGAGAAAATGATGATTGTTTAGTACAAAGTCTCCAGATGATGGGAAAAAAGCAAACAAGAAAATGTAGAAGACTGGCACTGTGACTTTGGAATGCGGAAGGATTTGATAAGTGAGAAAAAACAAAAACGAAACCAGAAAACATTATGAGCAGTTCTAATGGCTCTGCCTTCGTGAAAATAAGTTCGCTGCCTGTTGAAGAACACCACAAAGTTAACAGCCGGGTGACAGCCTGAGGGAAAATATAATGCAAAAAGCTTGAGAAACGCAGTGGAAGAATGGACAAAGCAATTATCTAATAAGCACGTGAAAGATTTTTAATGCTCCTATTAATTGAGAAAAGCAAATTAATATGTAACTGAAAACAACACCATTGAACAAAAATGAGAACTCAAGGTACTAGCAACTACTGGTGAAGGTCAGAGGAAAGTGCTGCCTGAATGTACTCTTCGCGGGTCATAAGTTGGAGATGCCATTTTGGAAAGCAATATGGCAAAAATAAGAATCTATGGGGCTGTGGATATGGCTCACTGAGCAAAAGTATTTGCTGTTTAAACATGAGGATCTATGTTTGAATCCCCAGCACCAATGTAAAAAGCCAGGTATGGCTGTGTGTGCCTGTAACCCCAGCATTGGGGGATAGAGATAGTTCTTGGGAGCTCACTGGGGCAGGCGTTCTAGCTGAAATATTCAGTGAGAGATCCTGTCTCAAAGTAGTAGAGCGTGGTAGAGGAAGGTAAGACACTTGGCGTCCTCTGGCCTCTATATTCATATGCATGGATGTGTGCGCTTGCACACTAATGTGCATACATCAGACACATACATATACCACACACATACACATCCACACATACACAGCCACAAAGACATAGACACACACAGATATGCACACACACATACACACATAGAATCTATGTTTTTTATACATATTTCCAAATAGTTTTTTCAAAAGTACAGTGCCTAAGGTACTATTTGTTCTACTTAATATATGTGTTTTAAACTTACTAAAGTGATATTGTTATACTCATTTAATTTTTAAGTTTATAGCAAAACTGAACACTTTATATAACTTATTAGTTACTAGATTTCCTCTTCTGTAAGTTATTCATCTCCTATGCCCATATATTTTGAGGGAACTTAAGCATTTCCTTCTTACAAATTCATATAATTTTAAATATATAAAATACTTTTATTTTTTGTATATCTGTATAAAATATGTAGATTACTTTTGCATTTATCAATTGTGCTACAGTTACAAATGACCCTCAGATATCAACTATACAGGCACTGTTGGTAACAGCTCTCCTGGGATTTGCTAGAATTTGCTACATTTGTTCTAATCATTAGGACCCAACCCAGGAAGCTACCCAACTTCAGGACGTGCTTTCTTTCTTTGAAGGGTAAAAATAAAGAGGGCTGCGAGAAACAAATAATGACTCTTACAGCTTCTGTTCTTAACTAGCATTGTCATTTGTGCTCATGTGTCATTAGCAAAACGAGGGGGGAAATATCCTACACCTGCGAGGATGCCCAGCAAGTTACATGGCAATGGGTGGAAATGGATAATCTTCCTGTTGGGAACGGAGTCCTGAATGATCATGAACAATAATACAACCCACTACAGAGCTTATTTGCAGATAAATTTTTGTAAAAAAGAATTCAAGAATTCAACTCTTTATTCTTGCCCTGTGATGATGTTTACAATAGAATAAGTGTCTCAGGGAAGGACAATTTAACAATAAGAATTATCCCTGGAAAGCATTCTGTTGTAACTTTTGGAGCTTTCAGCCTGCAGCTAACTGGGATGGTTTAATTGAAGGAGGAAATGTGGTAAACCTGCTGGTTTGCCTGCTGGAGACTGGTACAGCTAGCTGCCTGTCTGAAGTAGTCTTGGTAATTAATAACACCCAATGAAAGAAGCTATGGTTTTGCAGCCAACAAGGAGTTTGAAGGCTGAAAGCATTTACCAATTTTGAGAGACACTAGCATCCTTTGTACTTTAGGAGAAACTTTTTTTTTTTTTTCAGTTTTTTTAAAGAAATTTTATATGCCCACAGGAACAAAACTACAAAGCAAAGCCAGGTCCATTCAGGTATAGGATTAAAACAAAACAAATAAAGTAACAGTAACATAAAATACCATAAAAATTAGTATAGTCTTCTCTATATGAGCTGGTCTGTTTTCTAGTTCCCAAACCTTTTTTGATTTAGAAAGTTAACGTGTAGAGTCTGACCTCCTTGCAACACCCTTATACTTCAATACTCCAAAAGTACTTGTGGCATATAAAATTTTTTTTTAAATAAATAAATAAATAAATAAATAAATATGACAATTCTCAGCTCTAAGTCTGCCTCATGCACTAATCCTTGGTGTTATGGGGATTATTTATGTCCAGGTTTTATGCAATGCATTCTTATGAAAGATCTGTGCTGGGTGCTAGGAACACAGACATGAAACGAACCTGATGAGCAGAGATGAACACACAGATAATTTTATTTTAAGGAGACTAAGTGTTACTATAAGAGAGCCCCAAAGAAGGATATAGTCATTCAGCCTGGAGGAGGGTGAGTCTGATGAAATTCATAGAAAAAATGGCATTTGAACTGCATCTTCCTCCCTTCCTTCCTTCCTTCCTTCCTTCCTTCCTTCCTTCCTTCCTTCCTTCCTTCCTTCCTTCCTTCTTCCCTCCATTTCTTGAGATAGGGTCTCAATATATCCCAGGCTGACCTTAAAGTTATATTGTAGCTGACGATTAACTCCTGCCTCTAATTCTCCAGTGCTGGGATTATAGGCATGTACTAGCACACTCAATTTTTATGGTACTAGGGATTGAATTCAGGACTTTTGTGCATGATAAGCAAGCGGTCTACCAGCTGAGTTACATTTCCAGCCCCTTGAAGTGAATCTTGATGGTAAAGATTTCCTTTTCTTTCTTTCTTTCTTTCTTTCTTTCTTTCTTTCTTTCTTTCTTTCTTTCTTTCTTTCTCTTTCTCTTTCTTTCTTTCTTTCTTTCTCTCTCTTTCTTTCTTTCTTTCTTCTTTCTTTTTCTTTTTTTAGCAGATAGCACATAAGCAAGAGCTTGAAGAAAATAGCAAAGTCTCAAGTGGCCAGAGTAGAGAGGTCCCTGGAGGGAATGGCATGAGGAAAGTCTCCATAGGTAGACTGGGGACATAACGAAGAGAGTGGATTAATGGGGAATGCGGAGACATTGAAATCTTTTGTTAATACACATATAGTAGCAGAGTATAGAGATTTGTACTCCAGGACACAGCTATTGACAATTTGAAGATGGATTACCTAAATGAATGTGGATGTTACAAAGTCTATGGAAGCCTAATGACACAGACCAAAGAAAGATGAACGAGTCAGAATGAAAGCAGCCACATATAAGTAAGAAGGAGGGGACGGATTCACGGGAGTTTCAGAGGTAGGACTGACATGGTCTGACAATTTGTGTATGGTGGGTAAGTAGGGATCAACAGTGGCTGAGGTGGCCATTGCCATGGGCTAGAAGAGTGAGAAAACACAGAGAGGCTGTGTGACAAAGTGGGAGGAGCTGGGGAAGGTAATAACATTAATCCAGGAGTCCCAGTAGAGCCCACCTGGGCTAGATCAAGCAACATCTGACTTTAATTTTCCATCTAGTGGTTGAATTTTTTAAATGAACTAAAATTACATTGACATCAGAGCTTTTATGCTAATCTAGTGATGCAGATGCTGTTACAGAGAAGCCTGTAGCTGGGTCCTCTTCAAAGCTGCATTCAAACAACTGAACATCTCTTTATCTATGCTCTACTGAGTACATTTTTTTATGACTAGAAATTAATTTTTGAGTGTTGGTTTAAACATTTCTTTTTATGCTTTGAAGAATTATTATTATTAATTTTAATTAAAAATTTGTAATAACTACATGATTAGAAGAAGCATTTCACTACAGCTTTGACATATTCAGTAAAACACTCCAGAACATGTAAGTGTTAGTAGCA
>NW_008339767.1:2754181-2797970 GCF_000622305.1 Nannospalax galili | reverse complement strand
AGGAAAGTATAACCAAAGATTAAAGGGGCCAATATAATTTCATAAGAGTCCATATGTATAGCTAAAGGCTACATAACAAGCAACAATGCCAGACAGGCGATACCTTCTTTTGAGTTGTTGGCCAGGGTGGCCAAAGGGATTCCCAGATAGTAACCCAGCATAGAACTGGAAAATTGAACAGCAGACCCCAATCTTGTCCAAAGGAATATAGACAATTGATTACCGCTAGATAAGGAACAGCTGACCCTCCTAAAACAAAGACCTCTAGATAGGCTGACTAGAAACATTTTTTTTTTTTAATGGAATACTTAAGTGCCTTCCTGTCTTGGTTGGCCCTGGCCTGAGATCACTGCTGGGACTGAGGAACCTGTGGCATTCCTTTCTTGACAGCAGCTGCATCTCTCATCACCTCCTCCTCTGCTTTCCCTGGGCGGCTGCTCTATATGCAGAGAGCTTGCACTGGAGGTAGGTGATGTTACTGACTGTGAGGAGAGCAAGTGGGACTTCTTCAGGACTTTGTTTGTCCTGGCAGCTGAAGTTGTTAAGTCACCTCTTGTGCTAATTAAAATTAGAGTTTGCCAGGGCCTTCGTCAAATCTTTCTTAGGCATAAGCATGAATATCTTGTGATGGAACTGACAGCTTTCCCTAATTGTTGCTGTGACTGGCTGATTGCTTGATTTTCTCCTCTGTAGGATTTGGATTGGAAGAATGAGTGTGGTTTGAGAATTTAAACCAAGGAAATAATTTCATTGTCCTTGGTCTCCCCTCATCCCTCAAGTTTGTATCTTAGAATTTTATGGAGAGAAGGCTGGTCCCCTTTAGGAATTATGCTACAAAGAGGGTGTGTTCTGAAATATTTGCAGAATCAATGTATTGTCCAGGCTTTAGAAAGAAAGAATTACAGGTGGCCCTGCTGTACAGGGCAAGGCAGATTTTCTTTATGTGTCATGGCTTCTCACTTGCAAAGCCTTTCCCTATGTTCCAGAGATGGGCCCGAGCTAGCAAAGCGTTACTGTAAAAACATCTGAAAAGGCTTTGTCTATTTTTATTCTCCAAAGGCTCCCCAATTTGTGTAACCTATAGACCCCACAGAACCTGACTCTATTCTTATGGACCTAATAAAAGAGAAGAAGGAAAAACTCTAATATGGAGGAGATCTTGTACTTCCTTTATGCTCTGCATTACTTTCTGGCTCACTGACATCCTGCAATTCTAAACGCAACTATCTTCAAAGCAGAGAAGTTTGGGGGCTGGGTGTAGAGAAGAGGGCAGGAGGCAGATTTCCGTTGGCCTGTTTAGTTCTGTGATTTGCATAATTCCAGACAAACAAATGATGAAAGCAATGACTAATAGTTATTGTGATACTGCCTTAATTATTTCAAGCCAACAGAATGGTAATATGTCATTTGATGCTAGACTATGCTTGCTCCATTTGGGGTATATATATATATATATATATATATATATATATATATATATATGAGCTTTAAAATTAGTCACCACAGTATGCAAAACACTATAAAAAAGGAAAAGGAAAAAGAAATATAAGGATGGGAGCACAAATACAAAAATGCATCAAACTCCAACATACAGCAGAGGAGAACTGGCAGTAAGCCCAGGACTTGTGGGATTTTGGACCTTAGTTCAGTCACTCAAAACTGGCACCTGAGTGTCATTTTCCAGAAGCATAATCAGAGTGGCCAGGTCTCCATAGGCTCTTCAGTTTTGTCGATTCTCTTCTGTTTATTATTAAATCGTCGTGTTCTTTCCAGCATTTCAGCACAGTCCTCTCGTTTGAAGTACACTTCCGTTCATTATGAGTTCTCCAGGACCCCCATGAGGTATGATGTCAGTTTTTTCAATCTGCTTTCTCCAGTGCTAACACTGGCCTTAGGTCGCACATTCGATCAATATCAGGGACAAAGCTCAGCATGGCTGGTAGACTTGCTAGCCCTGGCCTGGCTACTCAGACACTGCCTTCATGGGTTTTCTCAGTGTGTGTATTTTTTCCACCTACAAGTTGTTTTTAAATAAAAAGAGCAGGGGAAAATGTGTTCTTATCTTAGCTGCCTCACGTCCTGAAAAAACTCACAAGGGCTATTTACTGGTGATAAAATACAAGTGCCTCGTTGTGGGATGAGATCAATAAGCAGTGTTCTCTAGACTTAGTACTGAACTCCAAGGAGATTAAGTTTGTTTTGCTTCCACTGAGGATTCTTCTCCCTTTAGGAGCAAGCTGTCGTGCTGCTATCCAGGTCTTGGGTTGAGTTATGCTGCCGGGACAGATGTGCAGCCCCTGTGGCTCTGACTCTTTACAACCTCTCTTTTGTGATCTGCACTGACATACTGACACTGGACAGTTCACTAATGGTGATCTTGGGGCTCATTCTTTCTGCAGACATCTGCTCTTTTGCTTTTGCTGCTTGGTTTGGTGTGGCTGTAAGCATCCTGCTAATTTTCATGGACAAGGGTCTAGTGGTCATCCTTCATCTGGATCATGAGTGTGTCATGATGGAGTTGGGCTTCAATTAATTCAGATAATTCTGAAATTTCTGAGTTGCAACTGGCTTCAGGAGGGAGGACATCTTGGATTATTTTCAGTGCAGAATACAAGCAACTCTGTACTGTGAGGCTATGTGAACATCTGCAAAATGGGCTCTTTATGCTTTTTAAAAAATGTGCACTGTAGTGGAACAGACGCATAATATAACCCATTAGCATTAGTGTCAGCATAACAGCCTCTAGATTGCATATTGGTGGGAAAATATTGATAGCAAAGCGTAAACAACTGCAAATGGGAAATGCAGTAACGCTCTCTTCATAGAACTCGTAATTTACAATTAAACATGCTCTTTTGAAAAAATATGAAGCAAGAGGCAGGCATGTCCAAAATAACAGAAATGGGAAGTGGATGATTCTGTTTTCCTATTGACCTACAGGAGGATGAAATTCAAAAAGAAAGAAGTAAAAGATGTTCAAGGATTGTGTATCTAGCATATGGCTGTTTTGGGTACAAATATTGCTATTTACAGCTCAAGTTCTTTGAAAAATTTCAGAAGTTAACATCCAGGGTTCCACAACTAAAAAGTTTGGTGATAGTGATGACATTCTTTTTGGCACCTCCATATTCCACAGTGAGGGAATATACATGTGAGGGGGATTTTCTTATAGGTATACAGTTATATTTTTAGATGAGGGATGACTGGTTTATCCTAGTGAATTTTTATCCATTTTTATAGTCCCTAGCTTCAATTTTTTACATGTTAAGATTAGTGGGAGGCTCCTTCTAGGTTTGGTGCTGGCGGTAGGGACATTATTTGGATACAGATTAGGGAAGCACAGGCGGGGAAAAGAGGGCCTTTTAGGGCTGATTTGGGGTGAATTATCGTCAGTGTCATTATTAATTTTTCTTTCCTTGGACACCAGTCAAGGAAGAATCAACTTCTGTATTCCAGCCTCAGTTTCAGTAGAGATGATTGGATCCAGCCCTGTGAGACGATCAAAGGGAACTTCCTCTTAGTCCAAGGATGGCGCTGAGACTTTTCCAAGGTGATGGGTCTGGATGTGGGCAAGCCTGAAGCAAAAAAGTCCTTCTGACCTTGTGTTCTGGATTATGATCTGGACACAGCTTCCTGGGTGCTTCATTTGGAAGCCCTGTCACTAACAATGTGCAATCGTGATTCTTTGATAGGCAGAGAGAGGGGAAGGATAGTTCTTTAGGGAACAAAGTTCTCATCATCTGATGGCGTGGGTTGTTCTTAGACATGGTTGCTGCTGAGGACAACTTGTGGGAGGCCTGAGAACAGACTGCTATGCTCCCAACAGCAGTGTGCACTTTGTTTCCTCTGACAGCTTCTGGACCACCTGTTCTCTGCTGTGACTTCATAGGGCAACAGCAACAGTAACAATGATTGGAGGAACAGATTTTCCATTTTCTCTCTGGGGTCTGTGTCCTGTGGAAAGAATCTACTTAGAGATTTGGAGTTTATCATGGTTAGGCATTCCCAAGGTAGCAAATGGAGGATGCAAATTCATTCAAGTTGAGTGTTCTAGAAGTGACTTTTTTTTTTCCACCCTGAACTAGTGAAGCAGGGTATTTTTGATAGGTCCGTGTGAGAGAGGATCACATTCATAATTATGTTTACCATGGGCCACTGAATAAATAAGATCACTTATGGAGCAGCCTTAGGTTCCTAATATGTTGCTAATAATGTCTTTTTTCTTTTTTTGGTTCTTTTGAGACAGGGTCTCCCTGTAGCCCCAGCTGTCCCGGAACTCACTATGTAGACCAGGCTGGCCTTGAACACACAGAAATCTACCTGCCTCTGCCTCCCGAGTGCTGGGATTAAAGGCATGTGCCACCACTCCCAGCTGTCTTTTTTCATTTTTAAAGGATCCTTGTAGTACCTAATAGGCTAAGATGCTCGGGGTTCCTAAATAATCCCTATGTTTCCCATCATTTCACTCGTCTTTTGGAGAGATCACAGCTGTCTTCCCATTTTTTTCTAAGAGGAATATCAATACAGGAATCTACCCCGAACAAAAGGGAGCTCAAGGAGAGGAGGCAGTAAGCAAGGGAGGGGTAAGGTTATATCTTAAACCATGCATCGTTGTGTTCTTTTCCCCTGATTTTTACAGTATATTACTGTTTCCTGATCAGTCGGAAGTGGTCAGTTACAGGAGAATTACCTTGGTGATAGCAAAGGCAGAGAGAAAGGCATAGTTAGTGTTGTGTTAGCAACTTCCAAAACTGGTCCTTGAAATATATGTGAGAAACAGTAGTTGTAAAAGTTAAAATGATCTGTTTTCAAGAGCTAGCTTCTGTAAAACTGACACAAGCACCTCGAGATTTAAAGGTAAGACCCCTGAAGAAAGCTTGACATATAGTTATATTTACAGACAAATATCCCAGTCGCCACTCATCAAAGAAGCTCATTTTGCACCAGTCAGAGAGTATTATCAAGTACTACAACTGGTAACACATGGACATTGTCTGTGAATTGCCTAGGCCTAAGTGACACATCTACAATGCAACCTCTGTACCTAAGGCTTATGGAACATAGAACAGGGATAAATAAGGACACTAAGGAATCAGTTCTCAATAACTAAGCTCCCTCATGCAGTGGAGGGCCAGGAACACAAAAGGTCACAAATGGCCAAAGTGTAGAGCTCAAGAGTGTGCTAAATAACGGTCCTTGGACAGGACTCCTTTATTAAACTTTACTCACCCAAGGCTGAGGGACCATCATGGAAGAAGGGGCAGAAAGATTGTAAGAACCAGGGAGGAGGTACATGATCATGTGGAAACAGAGTCCTACAACCTCCTGGGAAACTGCTCATATGATTCTATGGCAATCGTGTCAGCATACACAAGTCCCGTGCAAACTTAGGCAGACAATGACCCAGCACAGAACTGAGAAAATGAACATCAGACCTTAATCTTATCTGAGGGAATGTTGGCAACTTATTGCTGCTAGATGAGGAAGAGCTGACCTTCCGAAAACAAGGGACTCTAGATAGACTGACTAGACTCAGTGGATGGACTTGCACTGGGGAACATCTTGGGACACTGTCAACACAGTGGGCCTTAACAGGGATGACAGAATATATGGGCTCCAGTGGGGGGAGGGGGCTATGGGAGGGTGCCAGTAGGGACAGGGGTATAAAGATGATTAAGATTGTTTGAGATGTTCTGTATGAAATACACAAAAAATTGGATAAAAAAGAAAATGACCATGCTTCTGAATCCTGGCTGCATATTAGAATTACCAGGGGAAGCTACTGAAATGCTGGTACCCAGGCATTGCTCTAGACTAACCAATTAGAACCTGGGAGGAAGGTCACTGGGCATTGGCACTTTAAATGAAAGCAAACACTGTGCTATCCAACTGAACAAAACTCCTTGAACTCTTCCTAATGTTTATCAAAGGTTGTAAAAATTGCAACTGAGAAAATTCAAGACCATTCAGATCTGGGAAGTGAGAAAGAGAAGGGACAGATGTGTAGGACTGAATTTAGGATTAGGAGAAAAGATCTGGGCATTTCTTATGAAGAGGACGCTTCAGTTTAAAAATGGTCCATCCAACAGAAACTCGGCTTGATAGGCTTTAGCATACATGACAGAATGCAAGAAAACCAATGTGGGGGGTATACGGGATGCAGGTAGTGTAGCGGTCTAAATATTATCAAGTTTTATGGTTTAATTCACAAAAAATCAATAAAAATAAAAATCCATTTCTATTTATTGCTGACATCAGTGGCTGTGTGAGGGTTGAGGCTGATGACATCATCATTTGATTCTGTGACTCTGAAGGCTCACATTAGCTGTATTTCACATTCTCTGGGGAGGATACTCCATAGTCCAGTATTTGTAGATAATCTAGAATTGAACAGCCAAAATGGAATGGATCTGTGCCAGGACATTGCTCGTCCTGTCCAAAGTGCCGTAGTTGACATGCCCATTTTTAATGGTGATGAAACATTAGGAAGGTGTCCTTAACATCTTGAAGTATAATGTTTCTCAAAAAGAAGCATCATCTAAGCTTGGCAGGAGGTAGAGGGGACTTGACTTTGTTAAAAGTCATTCTTTTTTAATATGAATAAGGCTTAACACACAAACACACACACACACACACACACACACACACACACACACAAATGATGGGCACTGGGTTTACTTCAGAAACAAGATGAATTATGTGAGCATAGCCTCTCCTAACGAGAGGTTACCATGGAGATTTTTTGAAACAATGCTTGAAGTACCTGGATATGCATTACGGTTTAGCTCTCCAGTTAAGTGAAGTTGAGATATTTTTTAAAAGGACGTTTAAAATTATAACTAACATACTTAAATGTAGAAGGAAAAATACAAATGAAGATGCTGGCGACAGATTTACTTCTACTCCCCAATTTTAAATGGTAGCTCTGTTTTTTTTTCTTTATTTTTAATGTGGTAATGGCTTTTATGTGTAAATTAAAAGACTTCTTTTTTTGAAGACAACATTTAGGTTTCTGAAAAATTTATAATGATAAAAAGCTTAGAAAGATCACAATAGTCATACTTGCATGACTTAAATGTTAAGTGCAAAAATTCCAAGATGTGTGTTTTATATAAAATGCATATAAAGACAGGAAATCTGCCTAGGGGAAAGTGGGAGATTATTGAATCCTTCTTGATGTCCATATGTAGCCATTATGAATAGAAATGTTTCCAGCCAAAGCAGGAGATTCAATTTTTACAAAAAGAAGCCTTAGGAATGTCACAGGTGGTGGTGTCGCCTGAACACAAAAATAGAGTGCTCTGTAGCTTGTGCCAAGTCAGCTGCCATTGAGCGCAACAGCACCAAGCCTTCCAAGGTCCTGCTGGATCAGCTCCTTATTACAATAAAATTATGCTATTAAGAGAAATAGCCTTATTTAACGAGAATATAATTATTTTTATTGTAACTTGTAACAGCCATAATGCAAGTGACTGAGTGTGCTAAGGAGCTGGCTAGCTCTGTAATCAGCCTGGGAATTCTCTGCTGCCCACCTTCCTGGTGCATCAACTTTCTCAGCAATGTGCTAAGGTAGTATTTCAATGGTTATCATGTCGTTTTGACAGAATAGCCAATAAAAAGTGGTGTAAATCACCAAGTGGAATATAAAATGTTCTCAAGCCAATAAACCAGCCAAGGAGAGAACAAAGAACTAACTGCTAAAATAGAGGGCTAAGCTCAAATTAATCAGAAAACTCCTACAAGGTAGTCACGTATAATGTTTTTCTCCCAAAGATTCTTTTTTCTTCCTCCCAATAAAAATACAGGATGTCATGTTAAATTAGCCTTTTTGATAAAGAACAATTCTTTTCAGATAAAGAATTATTCAAAAAGTATCTATCATCCAATACTTGGACTAGACTCATACTAAAATATAGCTTACCTTGTATTTTATCTGGCGACCTTAATGAGGTAGTCCTGCTGGTCCTTGAGGAAACATTTTGTGAATACATTGCTGTGCTGGATAGCTTTAGTGTCAACTTGACACACCTGGGTTGAGGGAGCCTAAATTGGGGAATTGCCTCCATTGGACTGGCCTGTGGCCATGTCTGTGGGGGCATTTTCTTGATTGTTGAGTGATGTGGGAGGGCCCAGCCCACTGTGGGTAGTGCCACCCCTGGGCAGTTTGGATAAGAGAGCAAGCTGAGCAGGGGCCAGGGTAGCAAGCCAGTAAGCGGCGTTCCTCCATGGCCTGTGCTCCAGCTCCTGCCTCCAGGTGGGTGGTGCCATCCATGGGCAGGTGGGCCTGTGTTGCATAAAAAACAGGCTGAGCAGGGGCCAGGGGAGCAAGCCAGTAAGTCGTGTTCCTCCATGGCCTGTGTCTCGGCTCCTGCCACCAGGTTCCTGCCCTGAGTTCCTACCTTGGGCTCCCTGTTGAACTGTGACCTGGGAGTTGTAAGCTGAATAAACCCTTTCCTCCTCAAGTTGGTATTGGTCAGAGTGTTTTGTCACAGCAATGGAGAAACAAACTAAGACAATTGCTTTCTTCTTCCCTCAGCTGCTCCCTTGCCTGATAGTCTAGGGCTTTTTTTCCATTAAAAAATTATTTGACATAGTTTCATACATGAATATAATGAAATTTAGTTGTTTTCATTTCCCATTTCTCATTTCCCTCCCTCATCCTGCCCCAGACAAACCCTTCTTCCCAGCAAGCCACCTCCCACTTTCATGCCTTCCTTTTGTGTGTGACCCACTGAGTTTCATTAGAGTTGCTTGCAAGAGCTTGAGTGGGAGGTTACCCAATGGAGCATGGGCAACTTATCAGTGGCCATACCACTGAAAAAAGTGACACTTCCCCAGCAACCATTAATTAGCAAGGGGCCCTCAGGGAGGGCCAAGGGCCCCTGCCCTATCCAGGAGGAAATGTTTTTGAGCCCAAATCTTGTACAGAAAACCACAGCTACAGTGAATTCATCAATGACTGTCATATCCAGAAGATATCTTTGCGCAGCACATCTTTTCCTCCTCTGGCTTTTATTTGCATTTGTTCTACCCCTTTTTGTCCAAGTCCCTGAGCTTTGGAAGGGGTGATATAGATGTCTTGTTTAGGGCCAAGCACTCAACCATCCCCCATTCTTAACACGTTCATCAGTTAAAGGTTTCTGCATTAGTGGCCACTTGCTGCACTAAGAAGCTTCCCTATGAAGGATGACCACACTGCTAATATATTGGTATGAGTATTTAATACATGAGTATTAAATACATGAGTGTTTAGAAGGCAAATTGACAGCATGACCAGTTAGCAAAACTGTAGTCATATGTTCCCTGCTAAGTCCTACTATGGATGCCCCAGTCACAGACTCTTGACCAGGTTTATAGAACCAGGCATGAGTTCCCTCCTGTGGAAAGTTGCTGACTTGATAATCCATTGTAAAATCATATCATTGAGTTAAGACATAATGTCCAAGAGGTCTTTGTTTAAATTTAAGCACATCTGTCAAACATTATCACATTATTTTATCTGAGTTTACCTGGGACTTTTTCTCTGTGCCCCCAGTACTCTACAGTCCTTAATAGCTACAAACAACATTTTTAAAATGAAGGCTTAGCTCTGTCCATCATCATCTAGTTCTGACCAAGGCAGACAATATACTTGATAGCTCAGAATGACTGGCAGGGGCTCTGGACTATTTTGGGGGCCCTAGTGTTAACTTTGGGGGGTGTCTTGCTTCCTTTTGAGTGGTTTTGTGCTACTGAAGCTGAAATCTTCACTCCTTTCTTCACTGCACATTTGAGCTCCTCTGTGCCTGGCATTATGCTGAGACTCTTACTGTTTCTCATCTTTAAGGAATTCATAACCAGAAAAAGCTAACAGATAACTCTGCTATAATGTTGGTCCTGCATAGATGTAGGCTAAGGATGCTATGGGAGTGTGGGAAATGAACCCTGAACCAGACTGGGAATAGCAAGGATGGCCTATAGAGGTGGGAAAGCTTTACCAGAGTTTACAATTATCATTGGAATAGGCCAGATGAGCAGAGTAGGGTGGAGAGAAAGAAAGACCCTCTCAGAAGAGATTTGTACTTGAAGGAAACAAGAGAAAATCCATGTGTTTGGAGGATTGCAAGTTCTTACTATGCTGGGATCCCAGCTGTCAGATTGGTTGTGCGGGGTGGTGAGAGTTCTCTAGAGCAGCATGAGATACAGCCGGAAGATATCTCCTACATGCTGAGAACTCACCTACATTTCCCTTATTCACCTGACTGACTTGGATTTTGCCTCACTTTTCCCTCTCTCATTTTTGGGCATATTCATGGGGAGGGGGTTGACAGTTGCTCTAACTTTCTTGGGCAGGAGTTATATTTCATCTTGCTTGGTTCTTTCCAGTTCTTTCTTAGTCCTAATGGAGGCATGCGTGTATATACAGGTAGAGGGTTAGAGGTGACCTAGATATTATTTCTTGAATTACTGGTTTGGGTCCGGATGTTAACATAGTCTTAAGAGCCTAATATCACACCCCAAATATCTTTTAAGTGACTTCACTGGTTTACATCTGCTTACATGTTCAATGATCATATTAAACATTCTTTGTTACTATGATCAACTTACTGAGAGTTAAGTTTATCACCCACTTTTGGAACTAGAGATTGGACAGATTAACACTGATTTTAATGAGCTACCCTATGCAGCATGCTAGTACCAGTCCTATGTAGCTTAATGTTTCTATTTTCCTAGAAAATCTTCACCCATGGCATCTTGCCATGCCTGAAAAATGAGCTTCTGGAGTGATAAGTAAGAAACAGTAGGGAGAGGAGGTACTTGCATGTTGTTTTGTTGTCAGACTCCTTTTGACTTTCTCTGCCTCCCTTCCTCCTTAAGACTCATCTGTCCCTACTTGGTCTGCCTCAGTTACTGTATCAACTGCTAACTGATTACTCTATTGTTTTTGATAATGTACTGGGGTGCATCTTTCTCAAGCATCTGATCCTACTGAAGCCTTTTGCCTAAGTCATCTTGAAGTCTCTGAGTTCAGCAGGGCTTTATTTAATGTCTCCTTTCTCCCTTGGCTTCTATCTGTTAAAATTTTTAGTGTCTAGTATTTCATTTGTATCCGTCACAATGTTACCATCCCCACTTCAATGGCTTACCATTAAGATTTCTATTGTTTCCATAATATCCCTAAACTTGAACTTTTTCTGCTACATATAAAGTTCTCTTAGAGATACAGGACTTTCCATTTTAATGGCTCCTTCTCTCCCTGGGAAGAACATCCCTGGGGTCTTCTGGAGATGGGTGCAGGGATAGCAGGTTGAGTTTACCTTTCTCAGTGTATGGGCCTTGTTCTGTTATGTGGCAGTGTGTGGTGTTTTCAGTGTTCCTTCCTGGTATCTGATGTCTGTCTTATGAGAGCACTAAAGAGAGGGTTATTGGGCCCAGTATTCTCATCCTGCTTAATCATAGTATAGATTCTGCTCTTCTACACAGACTGGTAGAGGAAGGGAGCCTCAGATTCTCACCATACTTGGTTGGCACAGAGCTTCTGTAACACTAGCTGGGGTGAGAGTGAACAGTGCTGGGAGACTGCTCCTGCCATGGAGAAGCCATCACACTGCACTGGGAACTGGAGGGATGAAGAGCTCTGTCATCTTGCTGCACCTGCCTGGAATGGAGCGTCTGTCACACTTAGCTGTTCTTATTGAGGTTTATTATATTTTCTTTAATAAATGTTTTTCCATTTTCTATATGCCTTTAGGAATTTTCCAAAGGCTCTGAATTGTTGTTATTGCTGTTGTTACCAATGTAATATTCTCTAGTGATGGTTGTTTTGCTGGAGAAAGAGTTCACAGAGATCTGTAAACTACCACTGAGCAGTGACTCATTAAAAAATGTCATAGAACCTTTGTTTTCATTTTGGGCATCTTAATTTTTCCACAACCCTATAGATACACTACACTTGTCATCAGCGTAGCTTGATCTTTATATATTTCCTGAACTATTTTGCAGGAATGTGTCTCATGGGTGATTCAAACTTAGTTCCTGGCTGGATTCTCACAAAAAGTTTACTCCACTAGGGCCTGACAGTAAAATATCATCTTTCTTAAATCATATTTTCATGAAATCAGTTCTGTGTAAACTTCAAACTCTGTACATACTTTTCTTAGTTCAAGGGAGATGCCTCTTCTATATGACACCTTTCTATGTCCTGCATATATCTTTTAGTCTTTAGGTCATTCGAGTAGCAGAGGTTCTAAGTTTAAACTTAGTAATTCATCAGATTTTTCTAGTTCTAATAACTCAGTCTTAGTTCTAGAATTTCTCTTTAAAATAAATTTTCTCTGGCCAGAAAGATGGCTCAACAGGTAAAAGCACTTGCTGCCAAGCCTCATGACCTGAGTTCAATCTCTACAACCCACATGGTAGAAGGAGAGACCCAACTCCTGAAAGTTGTCTTCTTTTTTTAGATTTTTATTTATTGTTTTTATTTTATATGTATGCATGTACTGCCTGCATGCAGGTAAGTGTACCTGTGCCATGCAATGCCCATGGAGGACAGAAGATGCTGTTGGATCCCCTGGAACTGGAGTTACAGACAGTTGTTAGCAGCCATGTGGTGCTGGGATTCGAACCTGGGTCTTCTGCAAGAGCAACCAGTGTTCCTAACCACTGAGCCATCTCTCCAGCCCCCTGAAAATTCGTCTTCTGATTTCCACATGTATGCTGTGACATGCTCATACAGTGCCCCCCACAATAAATAAATGCAACAAAAAACAATGTTCTCTTCTGATTGGATTTGAGGCCCATTCCATAGGAAGGGATTAACATTTGGTACTACAACCCTGATCAAAAGCCTTGGGAGTTGATAGGAACCAGTGGGGAAGCTGCTGCTGTTTTGTGCTAAATGAACATGATGTGCCCATCAGTTACCTTCTAAGTAATTATACTTATGCCCATGGATTAGTTCTGCTTTCAGCTTTGGTCAGAGACACTTCTTTTTGCTGTGGGGGTAGATACTTCAAAAACTCACAACTGGTCAAAGTGCTGAGAGTAAATGGTTGTTGAATGCTCAGCCCTAAATGGGACATCTATATCACTCCGTCCAAGGACCAAGGAACACTGGGGAAGAGGAAGCAGAAAGAATGTGAGAGCTGAAAGAAGAGGTGGAGTCTTGCAGAATGCTGTCTTCCAGGCATGACATGGCCATTGTGTCCTTAAACTGTCAACAGCTGTGATTACCTGCACAAGTCCTGCACAACATTAAGTTTGTCAACAGGCCATCATGGACAGAGGAAAGGCTCATGAGGTCTCACCATCCCTAAGACTTTGTAGGCAATTAATGGTTGCTGGGGGAGGAAGGGACATTTTCCTCAGTGGTGTGGCCACTGGTAAGTTGCCCGTGTTCCTTTAAACATCTCCTCACCTATTCTTCTGTAAACAATCATAAGTAAACTTATTATGTCACACACACATTGAAAGACATGAAAATAGAGTGCATACTAGAGACTAGTTGGGAAGAGGAAGTGGATCAGCAAGGTAATAGGAGAACAAAAGGGGAAATATGGGGTGAATATGTAAATGTTATTATGAACTCATTATTATGTATATTATATGTGCTAATAAAACTAAAGAATAGTGAATTATAATCAGTGCATGTAATGTGGTAGAGATGATTGAGTAAAATTTGTTGCAAAATTTTAGTAAAAAAATTGATTCTATGCAAAATTTTAGCAAAATAAAAAGTTAAAAAACATTTTTGCTAGCTATTCACATAGTCAAGTAGCAACAAATATATTGAAAACCATCATAACACATGATTTCCATAAAATATATGAATTGTTTCTTCATAGATTTTAGGAGTAGACAGACTCAGAATAGTAAATATTTCCTGTCCCAACATTTCCCAATTTCCTATAGGGACATTTCTAGTGATAACCATATTTTAAAACTCTTGCCTTTTATTAGGTATTTTTTACTAATAAAATTGTTCTATAAGAACAATAATAATAAGCAACTAATGAAATATTGTAAAACAATGACCTGTGCCATTCAGTCAATGAATGGTTCATAAAAGACCTGAGAAATGGATCTAAAAACAGAAAATAGGGCTGATACACATGCTTTGTGTCATAAATATCCACACATAACATGCACAGAGTAAATAAACAAATGCAATGAAAACTTCAAAACTCATTTCAAAACCGTAGGAAAAAAAATGGTATTTAAATTAATTAGAAAAGATTGAATTGTTAGGAGTGGTACGTGTCCCTGGGTAGGACTTCTATATTAAAACCTCTGCCACCCAAGGCTCAGGGACAATTGTGGAAGAGAGGGTGGAAAGACTGTAAGAGCCAGGGGTAGTAGATGACCACAAGGAAACAGAGTTTTCTAGGTGTCTGGGAACTTGCTTATATGAATTTACAGCAATGGAGACAGCATACACAGGACCTGTGCAGACTCAAACCAGATAAAAATCCAGCACAGAAGTGGGGAAATGGGTAAGAAGCTCTAGTCTTAGCTGAGAAACTATTTGCAGATAATCACTGCTGAGTGAGGGAAAATTGGCCTTTGTCAAGGGAGAGATTCTAGATAGGCTGACCAGGCTCCAGGAGATGGACTCACACCAAGAGACAAACTTGACGCAGTAGGTCTTAACATATATGACAGAATGCATGAAATCCAGTGGGGGACCAGATAGGGGAGGGGGTCTAAATATTATTAAGATGTTAGGGTTCTCCAAAGAAACAGAACCAGTAGAATGAATATATATGTATAGAGATTTATCAGCTTAGCTCACAGGATAGAGTCCAAGTAGTCAAATAATGGCTGCACCACATTGGAGAGGCTGAGAATCCATAGTCGCTCAGTCCATGAGGCTGGATGTCTCAGTAGTCCTAATCTGGTGCTGAAGGTCTGATGAATTCCAAAATATCAGCTAGTCTTCAGTCTACAGCAGCAAGTCAACTCACCAGCGAGAGAGAAGGCAAGCAGCAAGAAGAAGCTGGGTGGTCTCTGCCATGGCCTTTTATAAGGGCTGCCACAAGAAGGTAACACCCACATTTAGGGTATGTCTTCCACACCCTTCCATTTAGGGTGTGTCTTCAGATGATCCAATCAAGAAGATCTCTCTCATTTCAGTTAATTCCAGATCCAGTCAAGTTGACACCCAGGATTAGCCATCACAGATGTATTGTATGAAATGCACAAAAATTCAATAAAGCCTCCCAGTGTCTAGGGAGCAGCACTTCTTAGTCTGTTATGCTGCACTTCAAATATTGCTAGTTAGGTCTGCTCATTTGCCTAGCATCTATAGTTCAGCCTTACCTCTTGTTCCCATTTAGGTCACCTCTCCCTTCTGTGCTGCCTCCTCAATTTATTTCCATCTCTTATTCCAATTATTTTTCAAAGTCCACTATAATAGAATGGAGAAGCTAACTTTAGTGGGGGTAGTAATAAACCAGAAGCTCATAAGAGGGATGAATAATAAATCCAAAATATAAAAATAAAAAAGTGACTTTCAAATTAGTTTTCAAATTAGTTAGAAAGCATTGACTTATTCATATGGTCAAACATTTGATAAAAAAATAAAGTCATAGTTTTACTTCATTCTTATGTTAGCAGGGAAATCTCACTTGTCTAACAATGTATCTATGAAAAGAGCTCCTTTTTCAATTAAAAATAATTATGAATGCACAAGTGTATATATATATATATATATAAGATTCACTGTAAAATTTTCAAACATGCTTATATCCTGCTTTGACCACACCCACCTTTTGGGCTACCCTTTCTAACTCTTCTTGCCCACCAGCACCTTGCCCTTACCTAGTAGTAGAAGACTTGCTCTTTGAGAACAAGACCATCTTGGTCTCTTTAGGTACAATTTACCTACCTTGTGGAAGGTGTGACCTACTTGATGGAGGAATTAGGAGAAGGAGCAAACTCAGCTCAGTTCCTTCACGGACTCTCACATTTTCAGAGTGGGCTGTGCTCTGCTCATGTAAGTCTGGTTTGCTTTACCTTTGGGAGGTGAGATAGCAGCAGTTGTCCCAATCTATCAGTGTTGAATTCTAACTTTACTTGATGGAACATGATGGTGGCAATAGATTATTCTTCACTGTAGAATTTAGTTTTATTTTTAATAAATCTTAATAAAGATAAGTCTTTGAAAATAACATATTTATCAGTTGGCTTTGAACTTGGAGTAGGATAGAAACATGAATGTTTATCACTCAAAAACTTCACCCTCAAACTGAAGAAGCAGACAAAAAAATTAACAAAAAATTTCTGTCAGGGCTGGAGAGATGGTTCAGAGGTTAAGAGCACTGGCTGTTCTTGCAGAAGACCTGGGTTTGAATCCCAGCACCTACATGGTGACTAACAACCATCTGACCTTTGCAGTCATTGCACAATATGGGTACACTTACATACATGCAGGTGATATATTCGTATATATAAAATAAAATAATAAAATATTAAAAAATTCTGTCTATGGAGGCTCAAGACTTCTCTTACCATTGAAGGTCATGGTGAACTCTACTTTGTCTCCCAAATTACCTGCTGATGCCCAACATCTGCCATTCACTTGTTGGCATGTGTTTTTACAGTTCTAGTTTTGTGAGGCAGTCTTCACCAAGATGTAGATTTGCTGAAAGTAGACAGTGTTATGGTCATCTTTGAGTACTCAAAGTACTTTCTGATGAATGAACCTGGAGTCTCAACTGACATGAATAATTTTGCTAAGCAGCTCTTTTTATGATTGCTGCAAACTGGCTCCTGACCTGGTGACTTCTCTCCAACAATAATGATATTGAATTTGTTTTGTACTTTACAGTTTTCAAACTGCATCTCAAATGGCATGACTTGCTTTATTTAATCTTTAAAGTATCTTTTAAGATAGGCAGTGCAAATCTTATTTCCATTTCTTAGATGTGCCAAAAAAAAAATCTCTCAGAGAGGTGAGTTGCTTGTTTAGGGTCATGGTGCTTATAAATTACAAAATCCAAGACTTCCAATTCCTATAACTCTTTCATCCTGTCACAACTGTTTCTTGTATGGAGGTGAGAACCCCAAGTGACCTTCCAGAAATGGAAAGAATCCCACAGCGTTAGAAAATAAGCAACATTTCTAAAGCACTACTTGAAATTTGATGTGAAATTCCATCTGACATGTTTGTAACAGCTTTAATTATTTAATCAATTTAATAACAGAATATTTAAAGCATCAAAAAAATCACTTGATATAACCAATTTCATCCATAAATCAGATATTTTGCACCTCAATTTTCACTCTTCAGTTCTGTTTTGAGAACTAATTGGCCATACTTGATAAAAATTTAAGATGTAGACAGACTATCTTCAGAAGGAAATTAATTGATACATATGCACAAATGCACACAAGTATTCATAGCCTCTGATCCTGCCATGAAAAGAGCCCCAACAGTGTGGTTAGTTGCAATTATGGCTAAGTGTTATAAAAGAATTTTGGCATATCACGGTACCTCCAGAAATAACAGTGATCTCTCAGTTCTTGGTCTTCTGAGCACGTTTCAGTCTCATATGAATTTGTCCTTGCAGGTTTTCTCTATGCTGTTTTGTTTGTCAGGAAAGTAATTTGACTGCATCCTGCAACTCATTTTGTGATTTGGGGATGTTGTGAACGCAGCTATCTTGCAAGCTGGACTAGAACAAAGTGTGTCAGTATGATTTATAGGAATTGCTGTGACTGCTGCGATCAACAGACAACTCTATACATGCTGGCTCGTATGCTCAAATGACTTTTCACAATAACAGTTTCACTCAAATTTCCAGAGTTTTATAAATTCTTCCATAATTATATGGCTGTTATTGGATGTTTGAGCAGAAGCAGTCTTTGATTACTTACTGCTTTCTTTTTGACATGAGATTTTTTTTTTACTTGGTTGAAAATTATAAATCAAACAAATAACCTCTTTGAGTTTAGTCTAGACCATAATCTTGGCTGAAGGAGGCAATATTTGTCTCCAAAGTGTCATGTCAAGTATTCTTGGTACTCTGTATATGGTAATATGTATGGTAGGTAAGAAAACTCAGAATTGGTTGTGTCTCATAATTCTTTCTTCTCACATAACAAGAGTGAGAGAAAATATTATTTTGATGTTTTATTCTTCAGTCAAAATGAATTAGGAAAAAGGAATTACATGTGAGCTATCTGATACTTAGTTTTGGAGTCAATGTAGCTTCAAATAGAAAATGACATGTTTTAGAAATTTTTACTACTGTTTCTTTTGTTTCTAAAAGCCAGAGTCACCTAGCTTGGTATTTTAAAGTTGTCTCAAAGCAAAAAGATTAGAGTTTCCTTGAACACTTATGAAAAAGAACACCCATGTCTTTTCCTCCCTCAGAATACAGCAACTAATTATAAATAACCAAATGTATTAGCCAGTGTTCCCTAAATGAGCAGAACGAATAGAATATATGCAGAAGAAAAGTCATACAACAGTTTAGAAAGGCTCTTCTTTTTTTAAAAAAATTAAACTTTTAGTTATTTGTCTCGGTGTGTGTGTGTGTGTGTGTGTGTGTGTGTGTGTGTGTGTGCATGTGCACATGTATGTGCAGATGCCTGCACAGACCAGAAGAGGGCATTGGGTCCTCTGAAACTGGAGTTAAAGGTGGTTGTGAATCATCATCCAATGTGGGTGCTAGGAACTGAACTCTGGTCCTCAGCAAGAGCAGCAAGTGCTCTTAACTGCTAAGCCATCTAGCAATTGATGAAATGCTTAGAAATGCTTTTCTAAGGAAAGGGGATTTTAGAAGAAATGTGAAATTAGAGTTAGAAGGAGATAAATTTCCAAGTTATTTTCTCCACTCTGACTTGGAATAATTGTCATGTTTAAAAAAATCCTCAGGATGGGGAACTGTTGCTCAAATCCAGTGAGCCGTATGGTATAGGAAGAGGAAGGAAATAAAGAAGTGTGCAGAAGCTGATTTTTCTTTTGCATTTTGTGGACTATGATTAAGAGTGGGATTTTATTCTAAGAGGATTTTTTCCCTAAGTTCTAAATGGAATTCCCAGTGGGGCTTGGTGGGGAGGGGCAGGAAGGTGTGGCATCTCAAAAGCTAAATAAAGAAAGTATTGGAAACCCTGCTGGACTTATTGGACTCCATAATGTAAATTTTATGTTGTCAATGAAAACGAATTTGGTTGGAGATGTGGAGGAAAGTTTAATGACAGCTTGAAAAGAGGAGGAAATAGAAACAGGTTTTAGAGAATAGATTTTTATTAAAATGTAATATTTATTTAGTTTTTGCAATGAAAGCAGAAATATGAGAAGAGTTGGCATGGGATATGAATCACAGAAGACTCGCTTTTGTTTTATTTTTACATTTGTGTACTTATTTATTTATTTGTGTGTGTGTGTGTGTGTATGTGTGTACACAATGTCCTGTGGCACACATGTGGAGGCGAGGACAGCTTGTGGGACTCGGTTCTCTCCTTTTGCCAAGTGGGAGCCAGGGCCTGAACTCAGGTTGTCAGGTTGGCAGCAAGCAAGCACCTTTACCTGCTGAGCCACCTTACTGGCTCCAACAGTCAATTTTTTAACAGGTCGTTTAGGCATTCACTTTAAAACATAACACTTTATGACTAAATGTCTTAGTTTTGGCTTTATAGTTGTGATGATCTTATGTAGAATGAGTGTGGAAAGCAGGTTAATTTTGGGAGCTATTGTTGGAATACAGAGAAATATGATAGTAGTTTGGATGCAGTGTGAATGGTAGAGAGAAAAGAGAATGAACTGAAAATAGATTTGGAGTTAGAGTTGATGGGGGAAGCGTGGCAAAGAGAAATCAAAGTTGTAAATGGCCAAATTTCTCCCTGGGGCAACTAGATATTGTAGGTATAATTTAGTAAAATGGAAAAAAAAAACTAGAGGAGTAACATTTTTTTTTTGAGGTATGAGAATTTTGATTTTGATATGCTAAATATGAGGTTACATTTTAGGAGAAATTCTTTAATAGTAAACTGTCAGATCAAAGCATTAATTTTCTAGTATATATTTCTAAGTGAAGCCATCTTACAGTACCTGAGATTCCTTTTACTCTGGGCATCTCTGGATATTGTCTTTTAAAATTTTTATTTTATCATTTTTTATTTTTATGTATATGAGTATATTGCTTGCATGTGTCTAAGTACACCTGTGTCATGCAGTGCTTGAGGAGGCCAGAAAAGAGCATCAGATCCCTCTGGAACTGGAGATATGGACAGTTGTTAGCTGCTGTGTAGGGTGCTGGGAATCAAACTCAGGTCCCCTGCAAGAGCAACCAGTGTTCTTAACCGCTGAGTCATCTTTCTTACCCCTGGATATTGCCTTTTTAATCTTTACTAATCGGATGAGTAAAAATGATATTTTAAAATATTTTATGCCTGTGGTTACATATGTAATATATGTAGGAGAGTAGAGTCATTTGTTGTGATCTGTTTGTGATTATCTCTGTGTCCTTTGGTATTTTTCGTTTTTGATTCATGGATGCTATTTGTATATTAAAAACAACAATCATTTACCAAATAGGTGACAGCTTTCTACTTGTATTAAAATTGGACAGAAGTAAATAAATGACTCAGAAGAGAGCTGAACAATGGATCTAAAACAGAAAATTTGGTCTACGAAAAAGTAACTTTCAGTTTAACTAGAAAAGCTAATATTATTCATATGGATGCACATTTTAGAAAAATATAAAGCTGTAGCTTTACCTCATCCTTATGTTAGGAATTCATGCTTCTGTAGGAACACTTAACTTTCTTTTCTTCCCCTAACATTAAGAATGTAATTATTAATGCATATCAAATGTACATATTAATGGGCTTCCCTGTGGCATGTCTATACATGTATACATCATGCTTTGACTATATCCACTCTCCCAAGGACTCTCTCTAGCCCCTTTTATTTGTATTACAAGAGTTTTAAACTGTACAGATTCAACACTATCTGTTCTTTTCCTTTTTATTCTGCTTCAGAGTGAACTTGGTAAGATTTGTAATCCTCTATTCCATCTCATGGGAAGCCTTTCTCAAGCTATCTGCAAATTCCTCATGGCTTATAGCTCATAATATTTTCATGTCCCTGCTTTACTAAACTTTGACTTCATGCACATCTAATTTTCTGAGTGTATTTTCTTCTTTTTGTATAATGCCGACTTATTCACCATTTGTTGGCTTCTTCAAAAGCAATTCATGTAAGAAGTAGGACCTCATTTATTTTTCC
This sequence comes from Nannospalax galili, assembly GCF_000622305.1. Taxonomy (NCBI): domain Eukaryota; kingdom Metazoa; phylum Chordata; class Mammalia; order Rodentia; family Spalacidae; genus Nannospalax; species Nannospalax galili. The sequence goes on along the minus strand of NW_008339767.1, from coordinate 2,776,756 downwards.
AAGTAGTCCATCAGTTTGACAGGTGTTGGGTATCCTTCCTTTACCTTAAAACCATTTAAATATATTCAGGACTCTTGTATATACATGGGCCTAATTCTAGACATTAGATTATTTCATTTAACCTGCTAGTCTACAATAACCATATCTATTAATTTGTCCAGCATTTATAGGCTAATTGTATATGTCAATCATTGTAAAGGATGCTCAGAACACAGTACTCAACAAGGCAAATACGGTACCTCTGAGCTGCTGAGAAATTGTGGATTTAAGTAACAACAGAATGTTATTTTGAAAGTTAAAGGAAAATAAAAAACAACCATAATGACAGAGGAGCAGTAATTGGAGTGAAGTGGTAATAATTTTGAAGGTCTGAAAGGCATCTGAGAGTTTGGTCTTAGACTTGAAAACACAACTCACGTGAGCATCTCCCTCACGCTCATCTTCCCCTTCATTTTTCTCACCACCCCCTTTTCTCTTTAGTCTGTGATTTTCCCCGAGTCTGCCATCCATATTATTATTTTTCTTTTTTCTACTTTTCCTTTTTCACTGCTTTAAATGTATGTTAAGTTCGTCAATGACGTTTTGTTTTTTGGAACGTCTTGCCTCTCCTTTACTAGTAAACTTTTATCTTGTTAAATCATCTCATCAGATATCTTGCCATCTCTTAAAAATAAAACAGACTTGACTTACAGAGTGCTTGATTCCTTTAATTTCCTCCAGAGGCCAGAGTAATTATTTTCTTAAATATTCTTTCCTTGTTTGAATTATCTCTTTTTTTGATTGTGTGCTTTTTTTTTTTTTCCTTTTGGGCAATAAAATGTTTTGCATAAGTTTCAGGCTCTTTTGTCCCATTTTCTTTTCTTTGCAATTTATACCTCAGTTGAAGAAAGTTCTTTCTGGCCATTTCAGACCCAGATTATTAACCAAGCTTGCTGTCTGCCCTCTTTCTCCTCCTCTGTCCCCCTTTTGTGGATCAGTCACAGATCCACAAATGTCATCTAGGAGCTTATTAGGAAATGCACTTTCTCACCCCTCACCAAAATCTCATAGGTGGGCCCCAGAAATCTGTATCTTAAGAAATTTTCTAGATAGTTCTGAAGCATACAGAGCCTGAGAACCACTGAATTTAATGTGTTACACCCCCTATATTTTATGTTCAACTTATGTTTATGTGACATTTCTAAATTCAGAATTTGGGGGCAATATTCTCAAAATGTATTACACTGACCCTTGGTAGTGTGTGGTGTCACAGTGCTGTTTGAGCGTAACTGTTTACTGCCCTAGTGTTCTTTGTCTCATATTCAACATAAGAAATATTTCAGTTTGTTTTAGTAGACGCAAAATCTTTTTAGTTCCTCTCACCTCTTATTTGTTGTCCCTTTCACGTCTCATTGGCTGCAAATTGTTCCTGTGCTGATGACTCGCTCATCTCAATTGCTGATAGGCATTGCCAACAATAGTTTGTGTTACCAGTTATAGCAAGCAAAATTGTTTCATATTGATTAGAATTTGCAGGGATATCTGTGACGTTAACTATACGTGAGGATGCTGCTAGACACATTTACGAGCCAATGTTGTATATTATGTGTCTAGGCCTATTGATTTCTGTGGTAGGTAAAGAAAGAACTAGAGTTCTGCCCCAACCTCAGGGCTTTTAATTTCCAGGTATGAATGAGTTGAAATTTTTTGTATTGAATATAAATAAGCTTTATATATTTTAGAAGGCATCATGTTCTCTTAGCAGGGGGATGGGAAGAGGAAAGATTAGTTTGCTCTCCTGTTTAAGAATGAGTTGGGTAATTTGATATGATGTCAAATTAAAAAGAGCACTCTGGGATTATTACAAAGGAATCTGGGAAAACTTTTATTATTAATTTTTTTATTAGCACCACAGAACAAGCTTTATTGGGGCATTTTCATGCATATATTTCATTGTATTTTGTTCCTATTTACTTCCACCAACACTGCGTCCTCTTTATCTCCTCAAACAGGCTAATGAATACGTTCACTTTTTTTTTTCTTGAGACAGGGTCTCCCTGTAGCCCCAGTTGGCCTGGAATTCTCTACATAGAACAGGTTACCCTTGATGTCACAGAGACCTGCCTGCATCTGCCTCCTGCCTCCAGAGTACTGGGATTAGGGCACATACACCACCCCTGGTGCTCCCCATTACCCCCAGGCTACCAGTCACTTCTTATAACTCAACCAAGAGCTTTGAGGAACTGTTAGCTCTTCCCCTACTACATTGTGTGATGAAAACAGAAACAATTACTTGAATCTATGAACTTTGCCATAGATGTGCAATTGTTAGAAGCAATAATTATCAGAAACGCATGAACACTTTAGAAATCCATTATTTCTAGTGGCTTTTTTTTTTCCAATCCAATCATGACTCTGGTCATTCATGGCTTGAAAGGAATATGTTTGTTATGATAGCCACTAAAGCTTTATTGGCATGCAACTCTAAGCTAATTACTGATAATTTTTATGGAAACTATTTCCTGCTCAGAAATCTAGCTTGAGCATGATGAATAAGAAAGGTGATATCTGGGGCTGGAGAGATGGCTCAGCAGTTAAGAACACCGGTTTTTCTTGCAGAAGACCCAGGTTTGAATCCCACCACCCACATGTCAGCTAACAACTGTCCATAACTCCAGTCCCAGGGGGTCTGACAGCCTCTTCTGACCTCTGCGGGCATTGCACAACATGGGTGCACTTACCTACATAATTTATTTATTTGGAGACAGGGTCTTCCTATAGGCCCAGCTGGCCTGAAACTTGCTATGTAGACCAAGGTGGTCTTGATCTCACAGACATTCACCTGCCTCTGCCTCCTGAGTTCTGGGATTAAAGGCATGCACCATCATGGCAGGCAATATAGCAATATAATATATTTAGTAAAAATAAGTGTATTCCTAGACATTGTATGTTTTCAGATATGATTTAGGCTTCACAGATCAGAATTTATGCCTTGTATAAAATTTTGATTGAAAAAATAATCTGGAGGAGAAAGATGGAGTGTTAGCACCCAGGATCTGGGAAAATGATCTGGGTCTAGAGCCCGTACATTAAACACTGACTTCTTAATATGGTGATGACTCTCTGGTCCTCAACTTCCTGTCACAGTGATGTCAGTGTCCTGGTTATCCCAGTTACTATGGCTGTGTAGTCCACAGTTATGTAGCTATATGTCTGATTTATTATCTTTCAGCAGTGACAATGGTTACTTTCCCAACCACAGCAGTTAGCATGGTTCTGTGGCCTGGGAGTCGTTCTGGGGGCTTAGCCTGAAGCCTGCTTCTTCAACTCTTGAAATTTATGAAAGAAGGCAATTCTCTACTTAAAATCCTTTCTGTTTAAATGAGTGGAAGTGGCTTCTGTTATTTGCAACTGAGCTCAGAGTAATAAAACTAATTAGTACTGGAAGTGTTTGCAAGCAGTAGACTATAAAGAAATATGCCGTTGTTGTGTTTTAATGCTCTTATAGCATTGAGTGAGCAATAACTTAAAATTTTACCTCTGGTCATATGAAACAATATGTCTACTGAAGACAAAAGTTTGGAACAGAGAATGAATAAGATAGACCATTTTGAGTACTGTCAAGAGGAAGAGGACTTCAGGTTAAGTTGGGCATTTTATAAATTGTGCTGGTGAGCAGAGAGAAAAAGTCAGTGTTTAAAAGTTTCAGCTGCCTAAGAACCCAGGAATTTCTGTAACTGTTCTTGAAGTATCTCTCATTTTTTGTAGCTTTGAGAATCATTTTAGATGGAAATCAGAAGGACATTCTGATGCTGTAAGTTGCTAAATTTAGTTTTTTCATTTACTTATTTATTTTTATTTTATGTGTTTGAATGTATTACCTGAATGCATACAAGTGCACCTGTGTAATGCAATGCCCATGGAGATCAGAGAGGGCATTGGATTCCCCTGGAACTGGAGTTATAGATGGCTGTTAGCTGACATGTGGGTTCTGGGAATTGAACCTGGGTCCTCTGCAAGAACAGCCAATGATCTTAACTGCCAGGCCATCTCTCCAGCCCCCTTGTCATTTATTTTTTGAAAAATAAAAAGCATTTCCATATGGTTAGACCCCCATCATTTCCAGTGTCAGTTAGAGGGATTTGGACAAACCTGCCACATCTTGTGCTATTGAACCTTGCTGAGCGTGTGCTATTGAACCTTGTCAGCTATAACAGTTTTTCCTTTCTCTGATGTTGAAAACTCTAACAATTTATCTGAGGCGGGTTCTTGGGTCACTTTTGTTGCTTCCATAGTCAGAGTCAAGCCCTTGCACATCTCTGGAACAATTGCAATGTGAAATCAGAGGAAAAGATTTCTGTATGAAAGGAATGATTTTGCTCATATATTTATAATGGAAAGCTATAGAGTAGACATGAAAACGGATCTGAAGATACCAGAGCAAAACATTGCTAGGGCTGAAGTTATTAATATGGACACAGCTACCAGTTATTTGGAATTCCATGTGTAACCTGAACATTTGAGTGTATTTCTGTTTGGTTTGGTGGCTAACTGAATCCAAAACAAAATGGTGGCTTGAGCTAAATAGAGTTAAGATGCCAGAAATTCCTTGGCACTGTGGAAAAGAAGAAATGTCCAATCTGAGGGAATTAAAAATGACAGAATGTGCTTGTCATGTGAATTAACTCAATTATTCCATAACTATCTTTTACAATACTACAGTAATTGGAAATCATGCTGATTAAGGTGCTTTACAACAAGCCATGGCTTTCTTGTATAAGCTGGAAATGGAAACAGAACATGATGCTCTCCAGAAAGAATTACAGCTTTAGTGAGAATGATAAAACTTCAGCAGAGGGCAGTGAACTGGGGCACTAATCTCACCAAAAAGACTGTGTATACTTAATTCCATAAGAGGAACAACAGAAAGTGTTTAGTGATGGCTTATTGATCTTGGGGCCCTTAGAATGACATAGATGGGCATTCAGTAAAATGCCAAGGTGATACCCAACATGAGACAGCTAATCCTGAACTCAAGACCTACATCAAAACATGGAACCAGAACCTCTTGTGTAAAATAGAATTATCGCTGGTTTTTCCTGTGACTTTAAATTCTTCATTACATCAAAAAATTTCTGGTGTATTTATTCATCCTGGGTTACTACTAAATTTTTCAAGTGCATACTTCAAGTCATCCTTGTGTTTCTTATAATAAGATAAAGAAAGGGGCTATGGAATATGTTCAGACTTTTCAGTAATTGCTGATACTGGTTCTGAGATTATACTAATCCATGGCAATCTAGCTGCTACTGTGGTCTCTCTGTCTCTCTCTGTTTCTGTCTCTGTCTCTCTCTGACTCTGTCTTTGTCTCTCTGTCTCTGTCTGTCTCTGTCTGTCTGTCTGTCTGTCTGTCTGTCTCTCTGTCTCTCTCTCTCTCTCTCTCTCTCTCTCTCTCTCTCTGTGTGTGTGTGTAGGGCTTAAGATTCTAGTGTTAAATGCAGTTTGGCCTCATGAACATCTCAGAGTACTTTTTAGGGCTCTATATATCCAATATGTAAAATGTTTCCAGTTCTCAAGTATCAGGAACTAAAAGAATGACTATATGCCATGATATCTATGATATGTAACTATTTTCCCCTTCAGAAACTGCTTTGGATGTGCTGATAGACTCTGGAAGACACCAAGTAGCTATAGCATCCCCAGATATCTGTGAAATCCAAGTAATTTCTCATGAAACAGGTGGTGTTTGGCTCACCAGGTCATAAATAGGGGCATATCCAGCAGCACCCCATCCTCAGGTGGAAGTATAACACATGCCCAAATGCTCAGTATGTTACAATGCACTAAATTCTTTCCTTGACTCATGCCACAATAAGATGGGAAGTTACATATGATCTTAGAAAAAAATCCATGTCTATTCATAGATGGCTCATCATGATAGGTGACATGAGGTGGAGGTGTATTTACTGCCAAAACTTTGTAGGTCTTCTCAAGGGTGTCAGTTAAATGGGAAAAGGAAAATCCTTCTGTTGAGCAAAACATGCAGTATTCTGTCTAATGACCTATTTTTCTTAGATGAATGATAGCCAAATATATACACACATACACATTATATTTTGTTGGTAATAACTGGGTTGGAATATATGAGTTTGGTGGTTTGATGAAAAGCAGGTTTGAGAAAGAGATAGGTACATTTTTGGGGGGTTCAGAGACTGGGTCCTGTGTCTTTTGTCATGACTACTAAAACCTAATGGGCCTTTCAGACTCTAATGAACACAGTAGACACCTGGTAGATGAGAAAGAAAACCTGTCGCCATCTACTCATTGTATTCTTACTAGGTTAATGAGTACAATGCTTGGGGTCCTACAGGTGGAGATTCAATATCAGCTCAATAATGTAGGTTTTCCTATACCATATTTATTATAGTTGTATATCACCTGAGTCCTCAAAATGCCAGAAACTGTGTGAAGATGGCTTAGTGGTAGCTAGAGTATATCAAGTCATTGATATTGTGGAGAAAACAGCAGTCTTCTCTACTAGAAATGGCTTATTTCATCTAGATTTGGATTTTCTTACCCTGCTTACAAATGCTTTTACCAGAGAACATCTGAGGACTTCTAAGTAGCTTAACCACAGTATCCCACACAATACTTTTTCTGACCAGAGAAACTAATTTTATAGGAAAAGAAATGAGGCATTAGGTTGGTACTTATGGGATTCACTGGTAATATACACCCGGAAGCAATTGCCCATGCCCAATGATGGAATGGCCTATTGAAGACTCAGTTACGGTAGCATAGGAACACCTTGTGAGACTGAGGTGTTGGCTTACAGATGTGGTATTTACTCGGAACCACTCTCTAACATATTTCTCCTATAGTTGGAATTCATGGAGCCTGAAAACAAAGTGAGAGGCTTGGGAATGGCACCTCTTATTATTATACCAAATGGTCTGCTTATAAAACTCTGCCTCCTCTTACTGACATTTTAGACTCTGCTGCTTCAAAGATTTAAGATTCTAAGAGAAGAGATTGTAACCTCCAGGGGCTAAAAAATTTAATGTTAAGAATGAGGGTAAAACACTGGCCTAGCATGGGTAAGGTTCTGCCTTTGTCCCCTAACACCACACACTCATATAACATTAATATAAGACTGTCAAATGGCCAACTTAGGAAAAGGAGGCCCATCCTGTGTTGGCTGGCAAAATTGATCCTAAATATCATGGGGGAAACAGAACGATGGGTACTGCTGGAACACTATTAATACTCGGTTTCTTAGGACTGCTAGTCTATAGTTAGAAGAATGAAGCAGATTTGTTTATCTTGGAAACTGCTTTGTTGTTTGGAAATATGTGTATGGAAAGTTGTAGATGGATGCTTACATAGAAACTGACTTTATAGACACACATTCAATTCTTTTCAAGAATCAGAAGCTGAACCAACAACCACAACAAAACAAACCAATTCAAACTCCTAGTTTTCAGGGCCCATGTAGATAGAGCTGTGGACTTGGTGGAAGTTATACCAATCAGAAGCTCTTTACTCAATGCATTAATTAGTAATTGAATCACATGGCTAGTTTTCATATGTGGGCCCTCCAGTTTCCTTGCTGAGGCTGTGTGGTGCTGGGTTTACCTATTTTGGAGGTTAGAATGTGGCTCTGATTCGTCAGGCTCACACTGAATTGGCTTCTCTGGCTCTAGCAGAGGCAGTGTGTCTAGAAGCTGATTAGATTCAATTCTGCTCTTCCTGACCTTCCAACAACAGTGTGCGCACATAATTTCCTGCATTAGAACTTGTTCTGCTTTAACTAACACCAGGGTAGATCTTATTTTCTGTGATTGATCCCCATCCAATACACCTTTCATCCAATTTGGATATATTAGTGGCATGCTTTCTTCACAAAATTTCTACTTTCAGCTCTCCTGTACTATTCTCTTAAGAAGGTGAATTGTACAGCCTACTGCCAACTCCTTTTATTGTCTAAATTTAGACAGTGCATCTCAAGTGTACTCTAAGATTAGGGCCCTGTCTTATTTACAGTAATAGGATTGATAATAATTTATTTACTAATTTTGCTTCTTAGAAACTTACTTTAACAAAAAATAAGAGCTCTTTATTAAAGGACTATGTTAAGATGTTGAACTGATTTACTCTTAGGTTATTTTACTTTAAAGCTCAGTTTATATTCTGTTGCTCAAGCTGGCAAGCTATAATCACGTCTTCTTTATCTATTTGGGGATTCCTTGGAATAGAAAAATAGACTTGTCTAAATTTAAAGATATCCTTTCAAGTTATGCCAGTGAATATACTTTTTAGAAAATAGGTCCAGGGCTTAAATTCTCCAAATCAGAAATAGTCTCTGTGGTTCTAAACCATGGGAACACACAGAATAATTTGTGATGCTTCTGAAAGGTGCTAATACAAGAGCCATTCCTCAGGGAAAACAAATCATCCAAGGGGGTTGTGTTCTTTAAAACATCCCTCAGTGATTCTGTGGGATATGATATGTGATGATAGCAGTTTGCTTGGGTAGGCATGACAAAATGCTACAAGACTGGGTGTCCTACACGACAGAAAACTACTTTTCATAGTTCTAGGGAGAGAAATCTAAGCCCAAAGTGCTGTGTGGGTTGGCTTCAACATCTCTTCCTGGTTGGTCAATGGTCATCTTCTCCTTGCTGCATTTTCTCATGGTCTTTCCAGTATGAAATTGTGGACAGAAAGCTCTCTGATATCTCTTCTTCCTCCTATAAGGACTCTAGTCCTATCAGATTAGGTCCTCATTTTATGACCTCATTTAATCTTAATTACTCCTTAAAAGGCCCTCTCTCTAAATACAATCACATTCAGTATATGAGGGCTTCTGTGGGAGTGGGTAGGAGGCACATTTCAGTCAATAATAAAGGTGATTGTTAATCACTGCTTTAGAAGAATTATATTTGGATCTGTGTCTGGATTTTAGGACATTAGGAAAAGCAAATGAGTCACCACATTTAGTGTATGTGGCAACCTGGCAACTTCTGCTGGGCAGAATGGAGCAAAATGATATTAAATAGAGAATGGCATGTAAGGTGGGGAGGGGAAGGCAAGAAAGTCAGAGGGAACATTTAGTTTGAGTAAGGATGTAGTCTTGAGTTCATGTCAAGCTGGTATCATATCCCAGGGTAATAATATGGAGACTTCTTAAAGGCTGGAGCTCTTCCATGTACACTGAAGTAAATAACACAAATACAAGAATCAGGGTCTGTGCTCTGAATTGGTTTTTAGGAGAAAATTCTAGACCTAATTTGAAAATCAAAACGTCAGTCTTAAGGCCTCAAGAGCAAATCAAGCCACACAGAGAGAAGTTAGAGATTTGGTGGAATCTGAGTTTTACCTCTATGGGTAGTTGCTGTAGGAATATATGACTATTATCAAGTTTCATCTATTAGTGGCATAGAGGATTATATTTAATCCTGATATGGCTGTTCTTGATCTAGAATTTAGAACAATGGCTCAATCTTTAAGGAGTTAAAAGATTACCTAGAGTTGTTCAAGCACAGATTGACTGCTTGGCTCTACCCTCAACATTCTCCACTCTGTCTACGGTGGATAAAGAATATGTACTAGTAGTAAGTTTTCAGATACTATTGATGGTGATTCTACAAGAATCATTGATCCTTCTTCACAGATAGTGTCCTGTTTATATGTGGATGCTTTACAATAAAAGCACCACAAATATGTGTGTGTGTGTGTGTGTGTGTGTGTGTGTGTGTGGTGTCTGCTTATCTACTTCTATAACTTTCCCTCTCAACAATTGTTTCAGTAGAAAACTAATAGAAAGCAGGAGAATAACTTTAGAAAATGGGAGACAGGGTTCTACGTAGGTACTCAGGAACCTGGTCCACTCTGCAGGCCTCTGGGGAAAAGGGAAAGAATGCCCCAGATAACTCTCAACTAAGAAATTATTACTTCTCCGTAAAGCTAGAGTGGTCGAAAGAACCTCTTCCATTGTGACAGTGGCAGCACGCTTTTGAAAGGGTTTGCAGGTGCTTTTTAGAGTACATCTTATCAGAATCGTTTGGTATAAATTAACTTGTGATTGCTTTGTAGCCAGCTCCCTTTCTACTTCCAAGTCATCAAAAATAGATTCCTTTTAAAGGGAAGACTAGGGGCTGGAGAGATGGCTCAGTCGTTAAGAACACTGACTGCTCTCACAGAGGACCTGGATTCAATTCCCAGCACCCAGGTGGCAGCTACGAACCGTCCTTAACTCCAGTTCCAGGGGAATCCGAAGCCCTCTTCTGACCTCCACAGCACTTCATGACATGGGTGCACTCACATACATGCAGGCAATACACTCATACACATAAAATAAAAATAATAAAATTTAGAAAAACTCAGGGAAGTCTAGGAATCAAGAGAAAGCATCTTTAGAAAAGAAGTTCTCATCCCAATGTCTAAGAACCACCTTCCCCTTAACCAATAGGATCAGTGTTATTGATCCAAGACCTTAATGAAGGGACAGGACCCAGGTCTTTTGCTTATAAATCTACTTGTTCTGCTTTGTACAAAAGCAAGTGGTAAACCTTTTGATGAAACTTAGGTGTGGCAGTTACTATATGATGCTGTATTACTGCAATGCTTGAATAAAGACAGCCTGATTCTTAATATCAATTTTAGCCAAGAGGCACCTTGACTGTTGAGAACCTGTTCCTTCAGAGTTCTTTCTGAACTGGGCTCCAGAACAAGGACTTGCTTTTTCTTTTATTGAGATAGTATATCCAGCATGAAATAGGGAAAGAAACGTGGACATGTCTTATCAGAGGACTATGTCTTTTCTTACCCCTTTTGTAAGTGCACATATATCCACAAACAGATATTATCGATTTAATATCACATACTGTTTTCAACAAAAATGGGAGTAATTATTTCTCATTGCTTTCAATGAGATAACAGTGGTTGAAACATGTGATAAGTAAAACATATGCACACCTACATTAACACATTATTATGGGTCAACGGCAAGGAAGGGTCTTGAGGGATTAAGGCTGTATTCCTGAGTCACAAGAAAAGCCCAAGACTCAGTTTTTCTATGTTATAAACAAGCTGAGATAAGATTAAGTTTTTGGTTGCAAGATTAAGTAAAAGTCATTTGTCCAGAGTAGGTCCATATTATATAAGTCATTGCCACACATAGGCTTAAAACCTTATTTGGGTGATTTTCTGATAGATGGTTTGAAAATGTCATAAGAAAAAAGACTTTTCTTGGTTTGCATAAAGTGTCCTTTGGGGCCAGCAGGCCCACTACAGAATCTCAAGATGGGGAGATTGATGTACAAAAAGAGAGCAGAAGTAGAATTTGGTCAGAGATTGTGTCTAGATGACCTGCACCCATTTCTGAACACATTTTTTATTTGTTTTGTTGTTGCCTGGTGAATGAATTGATGGGAGGGACACTGGCTTCATGCCCCAGAGCTAAGTGAGACTTAGGAAAAAGACACAAGCCACTGCTTTGGGACAGCTTTTTGGGAGAAAGCATCAGAATAAATGAGAACTTCATGCCTGCTCAGTCTAAAAACATCAGGGTGCCAGTCTAGGCAAAGTTGCTGTCTGCTTCTGAGGCAGATCCTGAAGTAGTTGATAATTGGAGGATATCTGTCGATGATCCTCTGTGTCCAGCCTGTCTACCTCTATATACCAATATACTCAGAGTGAATGATATATAGTTCTGTGAGAAAATGAATTCTGTGCTCAGTTAGTTAAAACTAAGCATGTGTTAGTACCATAGTATAGCTTTTCCTAGAAAGCTGTTACTAAATTTCTGATTCCCGTATAGCTGATGTCATGTTAGAATTAAAAAAAAAATACAGCAATTGAGACGGAGTTGTTATGAATAGTGATCATTAACCTGTACAAAAATTTCCTGTCTCATTCCATTATTTCTTACTAAAAGTTTTTCTTTCTTTCTTCCTTTCTTTCTTTCTTTCTTTCTTTCTTTCTTTCTTTCTTTCTTTCTTTCTTTCTTTCTTTTTTCTTCTTTCTTCTTTCTTTCTTGGTCTTTTTGAGACAGGGTCTCCCTGTAGCTGTAGCTGACCTGGATTCTCTATGGAGACCAGGCTGGCTTCAAACTCACAGAGATCCACCTGCCTCTGCCTCCCGAGTGCTGGGATTAAAGGCATGCATCCCCATGCCCAGCCTTGATGCCATTATTTCTTAAAATACAAAGTTACTTCTTATTTGTTTCAACCTTGGAAAGAACTGCTTTGTGTTTAAAGGAAGTAGTGTAAAGCCCATAGTGATCATTTTGATACCAAGGTTGCTGTGGATTTATCTAGAAGAAGTTGAATAATACCTCAAAGAGAGGCAGAATGCATGCAAGAAGAATAAGATAAATAATGGAAAATAAATTTTTTTTCCAGTGGTAAGGAAACTGGGGAGGTCTAATAGATCATGGGGACAAGTGAGCTGTGATAACTATAAAAGATATTCTTGGAATGGATATCCTCACAATTCAAACGACTGGCCTGAGTCCAGGTCTTTATTTCCAGGTCTTAAAAATGATATGTGCCTGAGTATCACCAAAGGTTTTTTTTTTATTGGAAATTGCTATAACTAAGGACAGATATGATTGGAATTTGGAAGGCAGCATTTATCATTGCTAAATTGGATTGCTTATATTTATAGTTCTTTCAAAACTACCAAACATGGAAGGTTTCCACTTGCAGCCATTCTACAATATTGTATGTTAGCTCAAAAAAATGAGAATAAGGTACTTTTGAGACTTGATTTTATAAATAGAGTTTGGCAAATGTACATTATGTCTTGAAAACTGATACACCAAGGTCTAATCAGTTCAGGCCCCTCAGTGGCATTTATTAGAAATGTATACAAAACACATCTGAAGAGGAAATAAATAGCTACAATCAAACACCCCAAAGCATCGTCTAGAAAACTATGGCCAATAAGCACAAAATTATAAAATTTTATGACTAGCACTTATGTGTACATTATTTACATCACAAATTCTGTACACGTGGAATAGACTACATGGCAATTTTTTCCTATAAAACTGGATATACAGAATGCCACGAGATGTGGACTTAGACAATAATCGTTTCCCTGCTTAAAAAAATGCTCATTCTAAGCTTGCATGCATGGTTTCCCAAAACTTCAGATAGTGACTGAGTTGTCCCCAAAGTATGTAAAGGGATAAACTATTATTATCTAACATTACTTACGAAAGTAGTGATCGGGCCTATGAAAGAAAACAAGCAAATCTGAGTACTTGGAACAATTTTTAAACTTTTGTTCATATTATATTTTGCCACTGAAACTTTAAAATATGTCCTCTCATCATTGCAGGGGAGTGAGACCCCATAGACTTGTTCACTGAAGAGAAAACGAAGATGCTGTTGAGAGGTAAGTGTGTTGCTATAATTGCAAAATACATAAATGAGAAAGGTTTTAAAAGCATTTTGCAGATCATTTTTAACATACATTTCAGAAAATGAGCAATTTGTATGAAGTCAAGCACCATTAATTGAGAGTTTTGTACCTTTGCTTTGATAAATTTGTTTCACTGACTTGATCCTCAAGCTTTTTTGATTAAACAATCTATGTTGCTGAAAAACACCTAAGAGTGTTTGCTTTGACTTAGTTTAGCAGCATGGTATGAAAGTAGAATATTGTACTGTGGGTTAGGAAATTCAGGTCCAGTTATTGAGTCATCAGACATAGTGCTATAATAAATAATAATACTCATAATAATAATGATGACAGCATTGATAATAGCAAGAATAAAATTCTAAATTCCTAAAGAAATAATGACAATAAATATAATGGCTTAGAACTATAAAAAACAGATTAAAAAAAATCTTTCCCCATCGACTAGGCATTTTATTCCAAACTAATAATGAACTGGCACTTGTTCCACTAAATGGAAATATCTCAATAACAGAGGGGAGCAAAATTAGTGTAGCCTGTGGGTTTGATATGGATTTGATGTGAGATGGAAATGGAGGCATATCAGATGGAAGGAGTTAGATAGCTGAATGGTTTCAGAATGGTTAATGGGAATCTTTCAACCCTGGAGAATCTATCATACTTGACATCAGTTAAAAAGTTACTACCTTCTGCTGCTTGTCATATATCAGGATATTGAACTCTGATGGACAATACAATGTCTCTGATCAGTACTGTTAAATTTTAGACTTGAGTACAGATTTATTTGAACTGTGATAGCAAATAAATTTATAATCAAAATATTTATGTAAAATACACAAAGAAATAACTTTAGGACTACTTCTCAAGAGAAAATGACTGTGGAGATAATGTCTACCAATTGAAGACATACAGAAGCAACAATTTGGAAGGTTCACAAATGTCACTGAGATAGTATGGCCTTGAGAAGAGATAAATTGAACAGATGGAACCATGCAAATGTCATCTATTAGAAATCTGAACAAGAGGTGAGTAATGTAATGAAAACTCTTGCAATCAGGAAGCTCAAGACCTGACTTACTGTAGCCTTCAAGCAAAGGAAGTTTATAACTGCACTTGGAGCAGTTGCAGGACATATTGTAAATAAATCAAAAGGGGATTCAACCTAGTAAGACTTAAAAACAGTGCCATTATAAAGAACAATATTTTGAAGTCACTAAATTTTGCGTCAGTAACATTTTACTTACTTTCTATAAACGGTTGGCAGCAGTTTTAGAAAATTTGTGCTATGAAACCTCTCAATTAGAACTTTAAGTATTTTACAAACTGCTAAAAGAAACCCATCATTGCACTTTATTCATCTTCAGGGCTCTTATGTTGTTGTCACCAGCTCTCTCACATACCTCTTTACATTCCCATGTCTCCTATTTGCTACCCCATTCTGATTTACCATATCCCGTTCTTACCTTTTCAGACCTCCCATTTTCTTCCCAAAGCCATTTCTGACCAGCCTGATGGCACCTCTTGCTTCTATCAGCTCTGTAGTCATAACTCACTACAGCTTTTCTGCTTCTGCCTACCTTCACATCTAATTATGTGCTCATATTTTTCTTTTAAAATCATTTCCTCAAGGGAAACATTTAATCAAAATTATTCTAATTGTTTCTGCATCAGCTAACAGAATCTTGGATATACAGTCAGAATTTGTTAAATGAACCAATAAATTACAGTCTAATTTCCAAATAGCAAACTAAGAAGTATGATTGAGACTACTCAGAGTTTC
The DNA here is from genome assembly GCF_000622305.1 of Nannospalax galili. Taxonomy (NCBI): domain Eukaryota; kingdom Metazoa; phylum Chordata; class Mammalia; order Rodentia; family Spalacidae; genus Nannospalax; species Nannospalax galili. The sequence goes on along the minus strand of NW_008339767.1, from coordinate 2,761,569 downwards.
TTTAGGCTGTTTATAGAATGTACAAAGACATAGTTGGTTATTGACTTTTGTTACTTTATGACAGGTTTGCTATCCACGTATTTGGGTACTAAGCCATGTCCTTTAAAACATAGTCTGGGCATGGTGTCACAGGCCTGTAGTTCCAGCACTTGGGAGGCAGAGGCAGGTGGATCGCTGTGCATTCAAGGCCAGCCTGGTCTACATAGTTTCAGGCCAGCTGGGGCTACCAGGGAGAACCTGTCACAAAAAGATCAAACAAACAAACAAACAAACAAACACAAACAACAAAAACATAAACTAATTGTATTTTTAGTGCTTAGTTCAAGTTTTAAAGCATTTTGTGCTTTAAATGCTTTGGGTCAACGTTGTATGACACTATTCCTGGGGAGATGTGAACATCTACTCATTCCTGATGAGGAATCAATGACAGACCAAAGAAAGGTACCATCAAAATCTAGCCTGGTGAACCAATGAGTTTTATTGGGGTTACTTACAAGAGTATGGGTGAGGGGTTAGTTATAGGAGCAGAAATGACTCAGAGGACAACTACATTACCAAGACCCCACCCAGATGTGGGTGACAGGACATGAAAACAGGAAGCCTGGCCCACACTGCACTCTGCAGGCAGCTCAGCAGGTTGGACAATGTTCTCTCTGGGTAGCTCAGGTGGGTTGACCCTTTTCTAAGCAGGTAGTTTGGTCTCTGCTTCTTCAAATGGCTCGTCTTGTCTGGTGGTGTCTCTCAGTAGGCATTAGGGTTTATATATGCTTGAGGAAGGAGAGGCCTAGAGAATCTGATCAATTTCAGGGCCTTCCTGAAGCTATTGAGTTGTTGACTTCTTGAATTTAAGGAGCTTCCCTGCAGGATGGAATGTTCCACCTCCCTGAAAAATACTGGTTGTTTACTCAGCTTAGAAGGTTTTGGTGAAAATTGGTGTACAACAGCTAGTGAGGTCTGAAGAAATATTTGTCTGGCCCACATACTGTTCCCCAAAATATCAAAAAATTAGCAACACCTTAATATAGGACTTCTCATATTAAAAGCAAAACAATTTCTGGATTCTCTTAAAAAATGATTTGACAATACTCATCCCTATTTTTTTTTTCAGAGTGGCAATCTGTTGGGTTGGAATAGTGCAGGCTCCTGAAGATATAGCTTGCACTCATCTTGAATGATCCCCCAGATGTAGAGCCTGATGGAAGACTGGAGGAAAATACGGATTTTAATCCTTGTTTTTTTCTGTCTCTGTCAGCAGGGTTCAGCTGACAAGTTTGTGATTAGAACAATGATACAGTTAGCTAGAACCACTTGCCTTGTGTCCTGACAAAACTTCCTCAATTCTGTTTGTCTCAGAGAGACTTCTGCAATGACTTTCAGAGAAGGGATTTTTTTTAGCATGTTTTTCTAAATATATAATAATTTGCCTGGTTTAAGGACCTTGTTGATAGCAAATCAATATGTAAGTTTCCTTCTCAATGTAACCCAATGTCTAAGGTATAAAAATATATATGCTGCTTCCCTTTGGGGTCTAGATTTTGAGGCTTTAGCCTGCTAGACTGCAGCCTAAATAAAATACCTGTTTCCTGTACATTCCCGGTTTCCACAACACCACCAGCCATTTCCATTCATTTATGCCCACTAACTCATTGCTGAGAAACTAGATAACAGTTGCTAAGCCTGTATTATATAATAAACACTTTGCTATGTATTTGATAATCATTAATTCATTTGCTCAAAGACTGATTTGTTATAATGGATGTATGTAAAGATTAAGGAATTAAAGATTTGATATTTAAAAGAGTCAGTATTTTCATGGCTCCCTTTACTCCAATAAAGACGTAGCACTTGCATTAAATATGGCAGGGACACTTAGAAAAATTCCCCCCTGAACATTAGCTCACAATAAGAATAATTATAAAATGCTTTCATCAGAAAAGATATAATTCCACAGAAATACTGTGAATACATTTGCCTTAATTCTAACATTTGTTTGACATTATAAAATGGTCAAGTTCAGACAAAAACATCATGATGTTAGACTGAACCTTATGAAATTTTTAGGTTTTTGTAGGTTAAAATGTTGGAACATTGGCAATTTCCCATGTATTAACCTCACTGTGCATCTTAATAATGCTAATGGCTTTGTGTATCTGAGGGATGAGGACTTTTTTATGCAGAGAACTATTGGGGCTCTAGTCTAAAGTACAGGGAAGTGGGACTGGAGAGATGTCTCAGTGGTTAAGAGCACCTGCCTCCCTGGCAGAGGACTTGGGTTTGTTTCTCAATCCTCATGTGCTGGCTCACACCACCTGTAACTCCAGTTCCAGGGAATACGATCCTCTCCTCTGGCCTCTTCAGGTATCAGGCACAAAAGTGTTGCACTCACATACACGTAGGCAAAACACTCAAACACATAAAATATTTTTTAAAGGTATAGGGAAGTGACTAAATCCAAGTCCATGATCAAGTGGAAACTTGCCTGCTTGTTTGAAGTAAGAAAAATGTGGCAGTAGGAATAATATTTTTCACAAAAGTGTTGAATCTCTTCAGTTTTTAAATCTTGAGATTATAGAATTTTGGATGTTTAAACTATCTTTTTTTGTAAAATATACAATAGATAGTACTTTAAAACCTCTACAAATATGGAAAAATAAGGGGATATGTATATCACCCTTCAACATCTTTCTAGATATTTCACAGTTCTCTAAATCCACGTGCTCAGAAACCACTCCAGTGTACATATTGACTGGAAGAAGTGGGTGCAAATGTCAGCAAAACCAAAGGCAGTGTGGGCTAGTCACTCATTCTGCATTCTTTATTCTTTCATTTATTCACATAATAACATGTAGCCCTTTGGGGAAGAGGCTGGGCTTCTGTCATGGCTCTATTTCCCTTTTCCTTGATGAATGGGCATAACTGCCTGGGTATAACTGCCTTATACTCCACTGTGGGAAGAAGGCAGGCAGTGTCTTTTAAGTTCCTCTTCCCTGAAGCCCAAGCAAGAAGGGTGCAGAGAAGCTACTTTCTCCTCTTCCTTTTACTTCTCTTCCCCAACACAAGTACATGCTTGCATTGGTTTCTGAAGTTCTTTGATAGGGATCTTAAGTCTTTTTATTTAATATTTTATTATTTTTATTTTATGTGTATGAGTATATTGCCTGTATGTATGTGAGTGCACCCATGTCATGCAATGCTCCGGGGGTCAGGAGAGGGCTTCGGATTCCCCTGGAACTGGAGTTAAAGACTGTTTATAGCTGCCATATGAGGGTGCTGGGAATCAAACCTGGGTCCTCTGCAAGAGCAGTCTTAACTGCTGAGCCAACTCTCCAACCCCATGGGGGAATCTTAAGTTTTTATGTACCAGGACAATATAGGAAAGGAAAGAGAGAGATGAAGACTTTATCCTCTTCCTCAACCACAGGAAGAAAAAATAAATCTTCCTGTCATAAAGCTTTCAAAAGGTCCCTGACTTTCAACTGATTTCCCTCTTCTTGATTTTACGGGCAACCTCAAAAAATATAATATTTTGGGCTGGAGAGATGGCTCAGCAGTTAAGAACACTGGTTATTCTTGCAGAAGACCCGGGTTCTAATCCCAGCACCCACATGGCAGCTAACAACTGTTCATAACTCCAGTACCAGGGGATTCGAAGGCCTCTTCTGTCCTCTGCTAGCATTGCATGACACTGGTGCACTTACCTACCTGCAGGCAATACATGCATATACTTAAAATAATAAATAAAATTAAAAAAACAAGACAAAACAAAGCAAAATAATATTTTTATTATTTCTTTGGGAATTCCATACAATGTATTTTGATGGCATTCAGCCCCGACTCCTCCACCAAACTTCTCCCAGATTCACCCTCTATCTTCCTATCCCCTCTCAAATTTGTGTCCTTTTAAAATTTTTTTTTATTTTTTGAGACTTCCACGAATGTATGCTGTGTTTACATCATTTCTACCCTTCCATGTCTCCCCGACTCTTCCCATGCCCTCCCTACCCCCTCTCAGATTTATAACTTCTTCTTTTGTAATTGCTATTGATATATTGTTATATCTCCTATCTCTCTCTATCTCTGTCATCTTTCTTCTATCATCTATCATCTATCTATCTATCTATCTTCTATCTATCATCTATCTATCATCTATCTATATCTATCTATTAATCAATCAATCTGTCTATCTATCATCTATCATCTATCAATTATTCATCAATCAATCTATCATCTATCTATATATCTATATCTAATCTATCATCTATCAAATCTATCTATCTATCTATCTATCTATCTATCTATCTATCTATCTATACTCTGTCTCTACATAACCTACTGAGTCCACTAAGAGTTGCTTGTATGTACATATGCTTAGTGCTGACCATTTGGGATTGGATAACCTATTGGGGTCTCATTCCTAAAGAAAACCGATTTTTCCTCTCAGCAGCCTTTGGACTGTCTATAGCTCTTCTTCTAGGAGTTGGGCCTTGTGAAATTCCCTCATCCACGTTGGCATGTTGACTGGTGTGGTAATTATGTGGGTCTTGTTTAGGCAACCATGTTATTGAGATTTCATGGATGCAACATCCCTGTCATGTCCTGGTCCTCTGACTCTGAAAATCTTTCTACCCTCTCTTTTGTGAAGTTCCTTGAGCCTTAGGTGTAGGGATTGTGTTTTAGATGTACCAATTGGGGGCGGGAACTCCATGATCACTTATTCTTTGCATTTTGACTAGCTGTAGATCTCTGTAGTAGCCTCTGTCTGCTGAAAAAGTAAATTCCTTTGATGAGGGGTGAGAGCTACACTTACCTTTGGGTACAAGGATAAGTGTTTAGAATACAGTTTGAAACTATATTGATTTAGGAAAATGGCAGTAGTAGGGTCTATGACCTCTCCAACCATATGTAGTTGGCTATGTTTACAGTACCAGGCATCTATCCTCTCCTATTTCATGAGCCTTAAATCCAATTATACTGCTGTTGGTTACCCCTAAGAGAGTAGTGCCATTATTGTATCACTAAGGATATCTTGTTGGGCTGGTCATTGTTGTGGTCCACAAGTTTTATACCTGAGTAGGACTGAGTAGGACTGAGTAGGACTTTTTGATACTATGAGAGCTAGTCCTCAGGGAAGAGGCTTCCAGGTCAGTTCCAATTCTATTCCTCCATATCCTTTGTCTGAAGTGTGTGATGTTTTCAGCAATAGGGCCTTACCTTCAAGTTCTGGAAGTCAACAAAGAGCAATGGCATAACCTATATTGTTTGGGAATCTCTTGGCTTCCCCATGACCAACAACTCTAAGGGATATTTCCCTAAGTAAGTTTATAAAATAATGTTCCCTATGTTTTTTTCAAACATCCTTAGTGTATTTCTCCTTCCTCTCCCTCTGAACCCATTGAATCCAATTTGTGCTCTCCATATACTCATGGGTATGGGGCCATTTACTGGAGTGTTGTGGACCTACCAGGGGCCATGTCCATCCTTAATTAAAAACAGACTCTTCCTCCCCCAGAAGCCATCAATTTTCAATAGGTCCTCAGTTATGGGTAGGGCATATGAACTCCTCCCTCCTCCCTGCTCACATTGTCCTGCCTGGGGTAGCGGCACTGAATGGGTACCAAGTTAGTCCTCAGGATGGACAGGCCACCTACAGGGGGAGGGTCATGGAGCAGGAAGGTGCTGCTATGGTAGACCATTGGCTGACTTGATTTTGTGCAGGTCTAGTGAAGGAAACCACAGCTGCTGTGAGTGGTCTTGTCAGGTCCAGAGGACACTGTCTTATTCTAGTTCTTCCCAGCCTCTGGCTCTTACAATCTTTCTGCTCCCTTTGTCCTTGAGCCTTGGGGGAGAGAGTGTGATAGAAATGCCCCATTTGTGGTGGTGGAGTTTATTGTCTGCACTTTGGTGAGTTGTGAGCTTCTGTGTTAACTACTGTTTGCTGCACGAGCAAATTTCTCTTTTTTAAAAACATTTTATTTATTAGTTTTATTTGATATGTATGAGTGTGTTGCCTCCATGTATGTGGGTGCACCTGTGTCATGAAATGCCTGCAGAGGTCAGAAGAAGGCATTGGATCCCCTAGAATTGGAGTTACAGATAGTTGTTAGCTGCTATGTGGGTGCTGGGAATTGAACGCTGATCCTCTGCAAGAGTGGCCAGTGTTGATAACCACTGAGCCATCTCTACAACCTCTGCACAAATTTCTTGATGAGGTCTGAGAGCTCCACATCTATGGATATGGAGATATGAATTTAGAGGGCCCTTTGCTACTATGTCCATTTAGGAGAACAATAGTAGTAGGTTCACCCCCTAGGTCTGTGAGCTTTCCAACGAAATCTGGTTCTTGACAAGATTTACAGTAGCAGGAATGTATTTCTTCTTGTGCAATAGGCCTTAAATCCAATCAGAATGTGGTTTGCTATCCCTGTAACTTTTGCATCACTATTTGTGCCCATAGGGCATATCTTGCCATGTTGGTCATTACTGTAGTTCTTATGGTTCATGGCTGGATAAGACTGTTGATGACTCAGCTTACATAGCACCTTCTAGTACTATAAGTTAGGTAGCAGGAAGGAAGCTTTTTGGTCATTATCAAATTGATTTCTCCATGTCCTGTTACCAAAGTATCTGGTGTCTTAAGCAAGAGGGTCTTATCATCAAATTCTGGTGGGCAAGCCAGAGCAGTGGCAATAATACAGGAAGCTTTCTTAATTTTCTTTCTCTTCTTTTTGGATTCTCCAACTGCCAAATCCTTGGTGGGTCTTGAGAATCTCAAACTTTGATTATATCCAATCTAAAGCTGCATGAGGTTGATCGTTTACTATATGCGCAGGAGAAAAAGTAAGATTTTCCAATTCTGGTCTTTTCTGCTCATCTAGAAAGTGTTTCAATTTATTTACTCAGTAACTTTCCCTGAGAATCAAGGTAAGAATTAAAAATTTTATAAGCAATTCCTGGTGTGGCAGTGCATGTATTTAATCCTAGCTCTTGGAGACAGAGGCAGCTGGATCTCTGTGAGATACAGCCATCCTGGTCTACATAGTGAGCTCCAGGCCATCTGGGGCTACAGGGAGACTGTCTTTAAAAAAGTCCTCATCGGGCTAACTCACCTAGCCTGCACTCCTATCCTTAGACCTCTTGGGGTAAGTCCATAGCGCAGCTGAGCTTTGACTCCCCAAGCCACATTCACGCTTCCATCTCCCCCGCTGTTCTCTACTCCTAGTTTGGGCCCTGTGCCATTCCTAGTCTTGGGGCCCCAGACACCTGGGGAACCAATACTACTTCCTGATCCTTCTCACCCAGAGCAACTAAGACCTTTTCTTGGGCTCCAGGAGCACCGCTTCTGGTCCTGGCCCTGCCCTCATCTCCCTCTACTTCCCTGGTCCTCCAAC